>NW_028288581.1:0-349166 GCF_059628265.1 Tinamus guttatus | reverse complement strand
AATTATATTTGATCAACCAGTTTCAGAGGTTGTGAGTTTATTTTCTTGAATAATTTTAAGGGAAATCCCGCAGTTGCCAGATTAGTTCACAAGACTGAGAACCTGGCTGACTTGCTTGTTTAGATTTCATTTTAGATTTTTACATGAGCCAGAAAAGTAGATCTCTAAATGGGTAACTCATGTGTCTGTGAATGCATAAGATGAATAGAAACATGCTCATTTCAGCTTTTATTAAGACTTCAGAGTATCAGTCCTGTTGACATTACTTTCACCTTTTCTCTTTTTCCCCTGCCCAGGCCTACTTATTAATTAATTAATTAATTACTGCAGACAGGTTCTGCTACAGTCCAGTCCTCAATGTTTTGGATGTCAGATACAGAGAATACACATACAGTTTAAAAGCAAGGAATTAAGTGATATTTATCGTGTTGTACGTACAAAGCCAGTCAAATCAGCAATTATGTAATTTTGACCTGTATGACAATTTTGTTTCTAAGAAAACAGAGAAGTATAAGGTCAGCAAACATGGTTTGCCAATGATGGTATCACTATTCTTATACTACTATGCAGTTTCCTCAGAAAAAAATACTGGTGAGGCTTGCAGCACCATCCTTGCAGAAGCCACCTGAGCCACATGTTCAGTTTATTGTTCTGACTGTTTGAGCTGAAATATTATAGACTGGCAATTTCTTTAAATAGACTTTTTTTTTTTTGTATTTTATATCCATTCAGTTCATTTAATTTAAAGAAGGAACCTTGCACCATAAATCTCTTAAAAAGCTAAAACTTCACAGCATTGGAACAAGATAAGGCACATTATGGGATGGTTAGAAGTGTCTGTGACAGAGAGGAACCTTTTGCTGTCTTTGTAAAATTCCATCCAAATTTTGTCAAGTGCCAAAAATCTTAGTTTGCATAAATTCAACAGCAGTTTTGGCCTAGCTGATCTATCCCTGACTATGGGCCCAGTCATCTAGAATAAGAACTCTTAATCTGTCCTGCGATCTCAGTGATGCTCTATTTGTTTGGAAAATGCTGCACTGAGCACATCATTAAAGGCTAAAGCATTTTGTAAAATTAGGTGTTAGGCATATTGATTTGGTTATCCACTGTTGGAAAAAGTCTTATACTTTGATAATTCTTTCCTTTCTACTTGGAAATACATCAAATCCTAACCTTATTGAATGGGTGCAGAGGAAAAAAAATAAGACTTTTCAAATACTCTAGTACTGTAGCGATAATCACTTTAAAAATATTGCAGGGAATATCTAACTATGCATTTAGATTGGATCTGAATATTATGCAATCAATAAGACCCTACACTAAACCATTCAAGGAAAAGAAATACCTGGATAGCCATTCAACGAGCATTCATTGAATATAGCAGGGTCTTGGGAAAAAATATATGAGCAATCATAATGTAGAGGTACAAGAGAATATATTCAATACTACCCTTTCTGGCTCTGGGGGCACGACTTTTAGCTTTAATAAAATTCAATGTAGTTTTTATGTCTGTCATATACTGTAATGCCTTTAAGATTATATTTCCTCAAATTTAATACAATGCATAACACTGTATTAAAAATAGATAGTAAATGTATACTAGCATGGATATAAGTGTGTGAACACAAAAAAAGTTAAAATGTATTCAGGAATACCCAAGTATCATAATTAACATTGCTAACCATTTTAAAAAACTTATCAAGATCATCATCTCCACTAATGAGTTGAGGACTAATTTTTCCCTATTTATCTATGTTTTTAATATGAATATTTGAATATGTACATGCTATTTGAACTACTTTTATTAGATTTTGACCAATACTGAAAGATAGGTTAAAAGACACTGATTCATTATGATAATTCCTAGATATATTTTATTGAGGACAATGGAAAAATCATTTTTCCTTAAAAAATATTTGCTTGTGTATTATGTTGCTTCAGGTTTTGTGTCAGAAATTCTTGTGAAAATACTTTTTTTCCCTTGAGAAAATTTCTCTAGGTTTTCTTCAGTTTTAGCTTAGGTGCTGAGCTATCTGCTGAAAGGAGAAAAATGTTTACAAAGAGTTAAAATGTACCTAAGAACATCAGTACTGTAGTCTGCCAGCGTTTCATCATCTGATCAACTGTATCTTTAATGCTTGCCTTTTAATCCACTTATAGCTATTCTATACAGGAAATGGAACACTGGAACATTATGGTTTAAGAAATGAGGAAATCACACGATGTCTGGAGAGCTTAGAAAGCAATAGAAATGAATTCTGAAAAAAATAGTCTATTGTAAAAATAGGTCATTTGTTTTCATCTGTCACTACTACTAGGCAAAGATTAATTCAGTGTTCAGAACATCAGCCAAATAGTTCATGATCATAGAAAACACAAAAGGAAAATAAAGTTATAATTACGTGTAATATAATTAGGAGTGTTGTGAGTAATAAATCAGACAAAATGCAATACAGCTAGTATATTGCCCATACATATTGTCTGTTTTTGGACACTTTGAACTTTTAAAGATACAAATATACAAATCTCATGTGTCTCAGAGAAACAAAAACTCCTGGGTCCTGTTAACCTGTCCAGATAAATTTCAGTCTTTAAACTATTGTGCCTTAAGTATCTGCCTGCCTGGATTAACATAATTGGAAATTGATCTAAAACATTTTCTCTACTAAGTTACCATTAAAAGCACTTGGATTCTCCTGAGACATCACATTCTAGAAATAAGACAATCTTTGAGTTTAGCAAAATAATAATAATAATAATAAAGTGAATACAGTGATTGAGGATAGAATAGAATGATTCAACTGTGATATACATAAATTTTAGACAAGTGTAATCTATTTTTTCACACTAGTGAAATGAGGCATCATCCTGTAAAATCACTGATAAACTCAGACTGTTTTGAGACTTCCTGAAGTAACACTTCAGCTTTGCTTTTTGAGATCGTTACTGGTTTCTTTTCCTGCTCATAAACACTACCATCTTCTCTCCCTGCACAATCCCCACCTGACGCCCTTTCTGGAGCTAATCTGGAGAAATCTCCCCCCTGGAAAAAGATCTTATCCCCTCTTTCTTCATGAGCTCAGCTCTTGCCTCCCTGTTTCCTGTAGATAAATTGATGCAAAAGGGAGGGAGACAGTTTCCTCAAAAGCATTTGTAACTGGGAGCTTTGTTTTCCAATCACAGAATCACACAGAATTACAGAATAGTTGAGGTTGGAAGGGACCTCTAGAGATCATCTAGTCCAAATCCCCTCCTCAAGTACGGACACCTAGAGCACGTGGCACAGGGGCACATCCAGGTGGGTTTGGAAGATCTCCAGAGAAGGAGACTCCACAACCTCTCTGGGCAGCCTGTTCCAGAGCTCTGTTACCCTCACAGTAAAGAGGTTCTTCCTCATATGGAGATGGATCATCTCCTCTTCCCTCCTCAGCCACACAAAGGTGAGGTGAAAGCTCGTCTCAGCTCCAGTCCTTTCTGGCTCCTTTTCTTCCCTTGAAGCTCTTCACCCTGTTAGGCTCTCTCTACCGCTAACCTCCTTCCTTGCTATTGAAATCTGCACCTCAACCACACACAAGTCCTTCTTTGTCCATGCCAGCAGTGACCCTCTCCGAACCAGCTTCTGCCTTGGCTTTTCAGCAGGTTCCTCACACCAGGGCAAATGCCTTCATTCTTTTCCTTTTTAACCTTATAGAATTCCTTTCCTCTTCCACTGCTTTTGCCCTTCAAAGTTCTTGTTTTCCTTTTTTTACCTGTCACATCATTTGGTTTTTGCCCTCTTTCTGTATTCCTCTCTAGCTTTTCTTTCTCTAATGCCAATTATAGGTAGGAGATGAGATTACAAGCCAACTAACCCAGTTGACTCTGCAATTTCTCTGACAGAAAGCAGGTTTTTAAAAAGCCAGAATTGACTATTGTGGAGTCCCGCTCTCCTGAGTATATTTTCCATGGTTTTGGCTTGACTGTTTTGGCTCTCTATGTAGTAGTGTTGGTTTCCCACCTGCTCCAATGATTCTGAGCTACAGCAATGAAAATAAAAAGTGAAAAAGGTTTTGCATCCTGCCTGTCTTTTTAGACTCCATAGGCGTAGACAGTAGATGGGAAAGACCTTTCAATAATAACCACACCAAAGCTGCTTTCATTCTATGTGCTTGTTCCAAATCTTTATGAAGGTCATCCGTAGCCAGAATTTTTCCCAATATACCTATTGAGCAGATGAGGTTTTTGAGGCTTCTAAATAAAACTACAAAGGTTGTATTTCACAGTGGTGGATTGGCAGCTGCTGGCTGCATTTCTCTGTGTTTTGTGGATGAGCTTTCCTGCTTTCATCATAGTGACTCCAAATGCTTTCTGTTTTCTATCTCTTTGTAATACAGAGACAGGCCATAGATCCATGGCAGCCAGGGGAAATCCAGGCAGACCAAATGAGATCTCATTCCCCCAATTTATAGTTCATACTGTGTATGGCAAGATCTTCATTCATATAATTAACTTCCCCCTTGTCACTTTTGAGAGATAGCTCTTTAGTGTATGCTAGATCCCTCAAATACTGTTTCATAATCTGGCAATAGGGAAATGCATATTAAGTTGGACAAGAATGAATGGATCTAGAGTTCAGGGTGTGGTAAAGCTGATGGATCTGGCAAGGGATTTACCTAGGGAGAGTCAGGTAGATTGGCAGTAAGTAGAAGCATATTTTACATTTTGTCAGGAAAGCTCTTGTGCTCAGGGAATATCATATGTCCTGTTGACTAAGATGGAAAATTTTGGAGAGAGTCTCTTGCAAAACTTCTGGAATTATATCATGGCATTTTCAACATGTAAATATTTCAGGATAGCAAATGCCTCTAGAGAACTTTCAGGAAAAGTAAAGATTTATTTTTTTGGACAATGATGCTTCTCTCGTATGCATAGGAAAATATTTCTTTGATGCATTTTATATAATCACAGGAATTTTTCTAGGAAATGGGATACTTTAAACTTTCAAACAAAATGCTACCTTGAAAGGTAGGAGAGAGAGAGGGAGAAAGAAGCTTCAATAATTAATGCCCTCACAAAAGAAAGTAAGCATTTGGTTTTGTGAAATAACCATTGCTTTCTCATATTGTCTTCACATTTAATCTATGTCTTTAATAATGAATGGTGCTGCTAAATACCATGTCTACTTACTCTGTTCTTTTTTCTGCTTATTTTCATTTAGAAATGAGGTTTGAATGAACTTTTTAACCACGATATTAAAGCAGAAATTATGGATGTGAATCCTTAATACAATGTAATTTCAGATAGCATTTTGATTCTAAGTAATAATTAGTGTAATAAATGGTGTCAATTTTGAGTGGATTGTCAAACACTAAAGGCATTTTTTTATTTGTCATCTGTATTGAAGAAACAAAATATTAAAAATCCTGCTTTAGTTATTTTACTTTTTCATGTTTTGAAATGGCTACTTTGTACATTTGTTATTTACTTCTCTCCACTTAGCTCGCCATTTGATTAATCTACTAGTCATAACATTAGCTTTTTTTGTTATTTAATACAATTGTGTTTAACTTCAGTAGGAAAATTGCCTGAGATCAGCTGAGAGAACTACCAAGGGCTTGTCTTTCCACTCCAAACTGGGTCAGATCTTTCCTATCTGCCTGGGCTCCAGTGGGTGGGCCTTCACAGACATCTCTGAAGCAGGCAGGAGTTTTCTTGGATGAAGATGTTTAGAAAAGTAGAATATAAATGAGATAAAGTTTTCTTTTTATTTTTTTTAAGTGATGAATATCAAAGCATAGAAAACCAGAAAAATATTGTCTTCTAATGCTAAAATAACAACATTGATGCAGTTTCCTGAATATAATTTATTAATTAAAAAAACTGCACTAAGATGAACTAAATAGTGGGATGTGATTTTCAGTCATGCACAGACATAAAGTGAAAATTCTTGCCCTGTTTCATCTGTCAAAATTCTTATTATCTGGTTGAAAATGAATTTCAGAATAGGATAAAGGATTCTCTGTTTCATTGATACGAAACAGATATGATGCTTTGATTTGCATACTCAAAGTAAACTTTCTGGTCAATCATAACTGTGGATTTTAAGCTAATTTTACAGCAGCATCTAAGACATGTATCGCTTCATCTTTGACAATCATTCTGTTTTGCATCTATTAGCTTTAAAATATCATTTTTTATATTTACTCCTGAATATTCAATATAAGTTTGGGTTATGGTATCTAAAAGCTCACTTTTTCTCTGTAGTGGCATTACAAGCAAAAAAAGAAAACACAGGCAGATTCTGGAGGCAATCCCTAAAAATATTGATGTAGTGACTACAGCTGGTAAGGAATGCCTGGTTAGACTACTTTTTTTTTTTTTTCTATATGGTAATGTTCTTTCCTTGCGAAACTGAAACCTCTGAAAGCTCTCTATGATATTTACTTTAATTTTACCCAAGGCTGGAAGTGAAATTAAGAAAAAAATCCTAGTTATTTAATAATAAAATAGAAGAATAAAATCAACATTTTTATCTTCAGGAAAAAAAAAAAGTTTGAAATATTTTCTTAGGAGAGGTTTATTTTTATATTTTTTCTTTCTTTTTTTAAGGAAGAATAGATTTCCTTTTTCTAACCACTTCTGACAATAAAAGGTGTGCAATATAATTTCTCTATGTCTGCTGTGCTGTAGTCAAGTTTCTTCCTGATTACAATGTTTCCTCCATTCCTCCAATGCAATAAAATGCATTGTTGCATTGCAATGCATTTGTTTTGTTCAAAGGGAACACAGCTCAGTGAAACCATTAGACATATAAACTTCATGAAATTAATTGAGGATTCAGCCTTCTTCAGAGACTGGTAAACAAAGAAAAGATTTTACATAGTGAAATTGTTCTAACTCTTTCATAGAAAAATAGCTGCTAAAGGAAGTGAAATTTTAAATTACAAACTTACTTATTAAGCAACTTATTATTATTATGTGAAATGCACAAGCATGCATCTAAGTGATAAATATGGAACGGTAAAGGTTTCTTTTTAATATTCCTATATCAGCATATATTTTTTCCTTTTCCTTTTCTTTTTCTCTTTAAAGAATAGCTTCAGCTACTGAAACCAAAGACATTTATTACAGTACAGTTTTTATGCACATCTTCTATCTTTCATAAATGCCATGGAGGTTTCATGAAATATTCTTGTAACTTAAAAGAACCGAGTGAAATGTTCTGCAAGTGAACTGCAAGAACTGGGAATTTCGCTGCATCTCTTTATCTATCTCTACCTACAAAATAGAATTTCCATAGATTTCCCAGTGTGCAAGATGAAAGGTCCTCAATAATAACACTGATTTAAATTTAGTGTTATGTTTTGGGTTTGTCGAAAGAAAGAAAAAAAATCAGTATTTGCAAAAGTACAGGCGAAAAAGAGAGACTGGCCTTTCATGAGTTAACTACAGGTTATTTGGCTAATGCAGTTAGCTTATATGCCTAGATTATGCAATGAGTGGCAGAGGTGAATCAGAGTAGAAATTTAATTTAAGAATATTTATCTCTTTCAGAATTCCTAGACTAGACCTTATTCAATGATACAAATATTCAGTCCCGCAACACCTTTGAGTGTCAAATATCATTGATTAATATATATATATATAATAAAGAAAAATGTGATTAACTCTTAAAGTGTTTGTGTCTTGAAAGTCTAAATGAGTTTGTTTAAAAATTATTGTAATGATTTTAGCTTTGTGATATCTCTTATAATGAAGGCTTCACCTAAAAATACTGCTCTTTGTTTCGGTTCTGTTAAAAAATATCAATATTTATGGAATGATAAAATGTTTAAAGACACCTAGCTTTGCTGAATGAAAACTGTCATATGTAACACTAATTTCTCAAAATAAAACATTTGAAAACTATATCTGAATGTCTTATGATTATGCTTCTATTCCTTGTAAGTATCACAGGAACACATGGCTCTCTGGGGAAATGCTGAGCCAGCCTGGTGGTTCATATCTAACACACCTTTACAACCATCTGTTTTCAGATAAATAATTCTTTTCATTCCTGAATTTTAGAAAGGGGGCAAAAATGAGTCTGAAAAACAGCACAGTAGTTTATCTTTTACATGTTCTTACAATTGCCTTCAAAATACTCGAGTGACACCTTTTTCTAAATTGAAGTGTAGAGTAGAAGTCTGAGAAAAAAAAAAAGTTGTAGTAAAGAGTCTAAATGCTGCTTTTAATCGCACACAGAATCACAGAATGGTTGAGGTTGGAAGGGACCTCTAGAGATCACTTAGTTCAACCCCCCTGCTCCAGCAGGGTCACCTAGAGCACATGGCACAGGGTGACATCCAGGCGGGTTTTGAAGATCTCCGGAGAAGGAGACAAGTGAAAATATTATTTAAAACAAAACTTGCCCTGCTACTCTGTGTTGAGACTATTCCTTCATGACATATTTCTTCTGCACCACCTTTTACTGCTTTGATCCAGTCCTGCAAGACCTTGCACACATGGTAGCCTTACTGAGCATGTCAAGGCTTCTGGAAGAATTTGCAGAATTGGATTTGATATGTGTCACAGCTCCACAATATGGCAGTGAAACCGGTTGAGTGTCAAGGGACATCTGTAGCTGAGACCTTAAATTCTTCTTGCAGGTCTCAACATATTACCTTCTTCATTGTCTCCACCATGAACACCTCATAAAGCATCAACTCTGCCCTTCTCTCCCATCTTCTAAGAAATAAAGAAGGAAAAATACATTGTGTATGATCCCAGATATGCAGCAGAAACAGTAATAAAAGTAATTGTACTTTTTGTTTATAGAGTTGGCTAAACTGCTCCTGGAATTGCAAATGGATTTATCTCAATCAGTTTCAAAAATAGCCATCACAGATCCTTTGAGCAGTGCATGCTTAGTATCTAAATTCATGGTAATATACAGTACCAGGACTTGTTTGGGGTGAGTAATAAAGATTAAAGACAATACAAGACTGTAATTGTTAGAGCACTTTGAAACTACTATAAATAGAAAAAGTCAATACTGGGATAGCTTCATGCATTATTCATATGGAAGGAAATAGCCCCTATCCAGCAACTGGATCTGTGAGATCAGGACTCTACACTTCCTAAGAGCCTCACTGAAAGGCTCCAAGGTGTCTAAAGCTAAAGAAAGAGAAAAAAAAAATCAAGAATGCAGCTGACTGTTGGGGGATAAGGGCTAAAGAATGGAAATAAATCAAGAGATTTGAGTTATGGCTATAAAATACTGAATTGCTTGCTGATTTTGGTGTAATTTGATATTTGTTTAATTTGATTCTGAATAAAATCTACCCTAGAATACACAAGGGAAGAAAGTTATTATGTATAATAGCACTGAAAATGTTTGAGAAGAGATGTTTAATTTTCCAGATTGACTAATGCTATGTAATGAGAAAAAAAATAACAACTAATATGTAATTGGGAATAATTTTTTTTTGTATGGCAATATTTTTAAAGTACTTTAGGAGGGGTAAACTTCATTACGGTTTGATGTTATGTTTATTTGCTTTTTCTGTATCAACCAAAACGTCAGTTTGAAATCTTTCTGTATTCTATATGTTATAAGTGATTTTGCAGAACAATGCAGGACTAAGTGTACCTATCTATCCATATGTACAGGGTATGTTTTTTTCTCCTTTTTGTTTTTTTTTTCACCCAGCATGTTGCTGCAACATCAATAATTTTCCAGCAGTTAATTGAGAACATGTCTAATATCTCACTTGCCAGGTCACAAACTGGACTTTGTTATGCTGGAATCAAACTGTTAAATAACAACATATTTAAGAGCTAGGAAATACAAATTACCTTGTGGATAGTTTTTGATTAAGCAGATCTGTACTTTAAGAGTACATTGTCTTATATAAATGACTACAAAAGTGAAAGCTGTCACATCAACTAATTCATAATTTTCATAGTCATTCTATGACGAATGATGAAAGGTTACAGAAAAGTTGTAGTTTTTATTTTCCTAAAAAGCTGTTCACCTAGATTCCCTTCACAAAGGCAAGTCTAGTTTGTGCTGTTTCCGTTAAAGGCACTGCCTTTGTATAGTTTAAACTCTTGTGACTAGAAACACTAATTCTGGGGCTGTAGATCAGAAAAAAAAAAAAAAAGCTAAATATGTAACAATATGAATTGTTCATGTGTTCATTTTATGCAGGACTTGATTTTTAATAGTGGGAGAGTGGAGTCCCAGTGGGACTCCAATAGCGGGAGAGTGGAGTGGGGAGGGAAAAGTGGACAGATGAGAATAGCAATAATACTTTCCAACACTTTGCTAACTTCCAAACATAATATTGAATATAAAATACGCCATCATCATCTTGGCTGTTGGTTTATGCGGAAGATGGAGGAAATATTTTGTATGGAATATATCTCCCTAAATTTAAACTTTTTTACATAGTGGCTTAAATCTTCTTTCAGGGATTTGCTTTTTATGAGATTATCTTGATGACCATATTTTTTTCTTTCCTGATTGTAATTCTTGCCATAATTTCAGTCATTTCCACTTTTCTCTTACACATCTCTCCTAGAACAGAGAACTATGCTTTTTTACAGTTTCTGTGACTGGTTGTGGCCTGGTAATATATTTTATCCTCCTTTCTATTCTCTCTTCCAGGAAATTATAGCATTCACTTGTCTGTTTTGTTGTGGAACCATGTAGTTATTAATTTTAACACTAGTTTCAGAGAGAGAAAGAGAAAAAAAACTCACAGGCCAGTGAAAACTCTATTTTCCATGTCTGTTAAGAAAGCATGTTATTTTTTATTTCTTGACAGTGTTATTCATTTGACTGTAGAATAATCTTAGGCCTATTACCACAATGGTGATTTTACATTTTTTTTGGTGCTTTGCTTTATTCACAGTGAAGTTCTGTTATTAAGGAAACTTTTGACTTTAGAATGATGCGTGGATACAGTGAATGCAGAAGTGAAGGACTGGGTTGTCGAGCTACTGCAAGAGTCAGTTTGAATTAGCTGGGAGTTTTACATAAACAGAATGGAAGTGGCATGTTAAATTGCATTCATTTTGTTTACACACTGGCCATAAGCTCGAAAGCACTGTGTGTGTACATGGAACAAAAATAACACTTTGATATGGGAATGGCGAACTTAGCTCCAGTTACACACATATTCTATGAACAGGTTTTAAACATATTATTATAATATACAGGCACCTAAATCTGCCTGTGATGTTCCTGTGAAACTCTCTGAGATAGTTCTGTGAGAGGAAAGATGTTAGGCTGAAAAATGTGGATAAACCTCAGAACGAGTCTTGCTAATCAACCTGCGTGATAGAAGGGAGACCCATGGTCCTTCTGGTTAAGAGCAACCACTAGCACAGCTTCTTCAGCATCATGCGTGGCAGCAGTAGATGCAATCATCTGAGATTTCCAAGAACTTGGCAAAGCAGTCCTGATAGTTATGGACTTATATGCCTGGAGTCAATACCCCTTCCTCTGTTGCTCTCATTGGTGTGCACAGACGAGCCCTCAGTCAGGACTTGCTAGCACACCCTATGCCGTTATACATGCTGGTGTCCAGGCTGGACTGATTTTTCACACCATGCCAGTGCTTTTCTCACTTGATTTGTGTGTGTGTGTGTGTATGTACATTTGATAGCATTCCCATTGAAATTTTCTTTCGATATATTGACGGCTTGTTAAAATATTGCCCTCTTAATTAATTAAGTAATAGTCTATTATATAGCCTATATGCCTATAACTCTAGCATGGAGGGCTGATTCTGAAAGGTTAGCTGTTGTGAACACAGTTTGAAAAGGATACCATGTACTTTTTACAATTCTCATTCTGGACCTTAGTGCTTTTACTGAAGGCTACTTAGGCACAGTTGTTTGTGATGCTCTGGGGTAAGGAGAACAGCTGTTAGGAAGTCAAAGCTCACTTCCTATTTCATCATGCTATCAACAATTTCTTGAGGATACAAATAAACTAAATGGTGCTGTGTAACTACAGACTGTGTACCCCAATGGTCTGTACTGTGATGTTAGATGTGAGGAGTATCTTAGAAGAGACAGTTCCACGTGAGAAGACATTGTGTCAGAATGTATTTGATGTGGTGCTACAGACCTAAATTATGTCTGTGTCAGTGCAGGCCATCAACAAACGTACGTAAGTACAATTACTTGGCAACCCTAAAAAACATATCAGTTATCATATTATTGCTTCGAGATAGCTCTGAGTCAGAATGGAACTTAGTATATACTTTGTAAGAGTGACTGTGTTGAAATACTCTTCACCATTATGTTTCTTTTTTCTTTCTTTTTTTTTTTTTCTGTTTCTGCATCTATTGTGATTCACGAGCACTTTCCAATGCTGCAGTGTTACCATATTGTGTCTTATTATATTGTGTGCCAAGAGCAATAACATAAAACCTTTCTTTTTCCTACATGCTCCATTTAATCTCTAAAAGCAGGAGTTAGCTCAATGAAGTGTGTATATATACCAGCGTTACACCACTTCCATCCTGGAACTACAGCATCACTTGCTCATAAATTTCTAAGCCACAGTAGTGCACAAGTGAAGTGTATAGGTGAAACTGTGAGAAGTTTAGCATCTAGTAAATTCAGCAGTCACTTTGTGCAACGTTTGCAATAAACTCCTTCCAGCTGATTATATATTACAGCTTACATGCTCTAAAGAGATTTAGCCTTGTCTTGGCAACAACTGAAAGAATAGAGTATAAAGTGTGCAGAAGTTTATATTGCATTTCAGTAAGCAGATTCATTTCTTAGTAGTTCTGGGCCAATGTGCATGAGGGAGGAGGAAAAGAGGAGGATGCATTTAGTTCTAAGAATATAAAATAAAAAAAAAAAGTCAAACTATAAACGTGGTATTTTGATAAATATAGACCATCATATTTTCAACGACACTCTCACAGTAATTAGCACATTTTGAAAGTATATTATTTGCCTCCAGAAGGAGAAAATATGGCTTTACTGAAGCTGCATGTAAATAGTCTCAAGTGCAAGTTGACATGATTTTTTCCAAATAAAATTTTCTAGAGCAGTTTACAAAGAAAAGTTAATGCTGGTGCCCACATAATATACTTTCTACAAAGTTGGAAAGCCAGTGAATCAGAATCAGAGGTCCAGGTCTATTTCACTTAACTCTAGAGAGGAACAGTGCTGATACTTATAGTGGGTAAAACTTGCTTTGCATTTAGCTGAGAGGTGCATATGCTTTGATTTATCTCATACCTAAGTAGATACCTATCTTACAGGTATGTCATGTTCAGTGAAATGCAGCCCACCTTAAAGGACCTCCATATCTATCTTTCTTCTCACTGCTAACACCTTCTGGTATCCCAGCTATAAATCCTTTATGACAGTTCAACTTTTCAGCACTTTCCGTACTGAACATATCAAACTAATCTCTTTTTCAACTACCCTTCCTCCCATACTCTTGAGTGGAAATTTAAGATAGTGATTTGAATGTGCTAGTAGGAAGGAGCTTGCAAAATGAGATAGGAAGCATCTGGCATTCCCACCTGTGCAGAATTAAAGGAAACATTTGGGCTTCACTGTACTTGTGGCTGTGGGAATATATGGCAGAGGGCTGGGAGAATGTACTTGTTAAATTATTTAACTTTTAATTTTCTTCACCTTGTGTGAGATCGACTGTTTTAAGTGATTGTACTTGCTTATTTTCCTTCATTTTAAAATGCTGAACACTAGCTACCACACATGTATAAACCCACATGCTTTGTGTTTGTGCTCTCCCAAGCATGCAGGAGTGCTCCTGGTGTTGTCTGACTGGTAAAGTTACCACTGATCCTCAAAGGAGTAGTCCATCTTCAGGGGACATCGCATATTATTCAGGTTTTCTTGTGAATGTCCTCAGCAAGTCAGCTACTAGCCATGCTTGGCAAACAAAAAGTTCTTTTCATGATCTCCCTGGCTTGTTTTGGTCATTGCTCGTTAGCCTTGCAGGAGGAAGAGGGCAGGAAGAATGGGAAATAGAAGCTGTAAAGATATAAAAGTGGAAATGTGTCAGTTTTTCAACTTTTATCAAATCTGGGATTAAAAATTAAAAGCAGGTCCTGTTTAATGAATCCTTTTCATTTAGTTTTTTTTTAGCCTTACAGAAATGGTTAGCAGTCTCCTAACTGTAGTTCAAACATTATCCAGTGATTACATCCAGTTATGTGATCCTACCAGCCACATAAAGGAAAGCTCCCTGCCTAACACCTGGATTATAGGGTCAGCATTTCTTTATTTCTTTATACAGGAGTCAGCCATGAGAGGGCTGTGAAGGAAAAAAAAAAAATGTGTGAGTCCCTTTCTGTATGAAAAAGTTAGAGATTCCCATCAGTTTCCCTTGTACAAGAAATTTCCTGAGTGATCTTTCTGTGAGCCTCTCAGAATCTCTGGGGCCTTAACAATGCAAAACCTGAGTTTGCTTAGGTAAAGACTGAAGATGTTATAAAATATGAAATGAATGAGACAACTGTTATAACAGGTGACAATAAATACTAAAACCACATGAAAAATAAAAATGAAAGATGGAACAAATGTACCCAGCAATCCTGTTAGTATAGGGAAATAGGTAGGATAGAAAGGAAAGCGGCAAAAATTTTGAGAATTTGCAAAGAAAGTAAAAGATGATTCCTCCAAAGAATATAGGCCATGATTGGAATCACCCTCTGTCAAAAACCCTTCACATACACTCTTCTAAATTGCAACCTTGCCTTTCTTCCCCCTCTTCCTTTACCCCTAATCTGGATCCATGGATTACTCTGTACGTTTAGCACTATTATTCAAACGTCAGAGCAATGTTCATATGTATATGCACAGGATTGTGCATATGTATATGTATTTATTTATTTTTCATGTATTCAATACTCAGTTCATTTGTTTTATAAATCTAAGAGTATGTAACATTATCAGGACAGCTGAAAAGAACAAAACTTCAGGATAAACTAAACATCATTCACATTTAAACCACATATATAACCTTAAAATAAATCCAATAATTTACCTTTTATGGGCTCTGTGTCAGGGTGTATATATATTTGCAGATGCAAAATATACATTAGACATTTACATATACATAAAATATATGTTTTTACATCAACAGATGTAAAAATTGAGTTTTCAAAAATACATTTTTTGATTCAATTGATCACATGGGACAAATATTCCCTGATTATTGTCACTTTGGCATATGTGGAAGATAGCAGGGGAGCTGCAGAAAGATGCTGGAAAACAAGCATAAACAGGAAAATGTTAAAAATAGTTGGGATGAAGCCTCCCTGTTCTTGAAGATGATGTACTGTGCTTTGTGTTATATAATACAAAGGAAACTGATTATAGCAAATTGGCTGTAAACACACAGACCAGTAACATTTTGTTCTTGTTTTGTTGTGAGATAACGTGTGTTGTGGGCACTGAGAAGGCAAAGAGAAGTGCATTGGGGGAGATCTGTAGGAAGGAATAGTTGAGAGATGTTTGTCAGACCTGCTAAAGAAAATAAAAAATGAGCAGAGGCTAAAAAGAAAGAAAGATAAAAAGGCATGAAGAAAATAAGTGAAATGCGCAACGGGAGAACCGAAGATGATGCACAAACAGTTAAGTTTCCTTCAGAAGGAATAGGAAACAGTGACAGATTTAGATGATTATTTAAATCCACCTATTTTTCCCACTCTTCCTCACATTATTGAGGGGATTTCTTTTTCTGTTTTGGTAGAATCTGTATGAATTCAAATGACAGTTCCATCTTTGGCACCAGCATCAATATATTCCTTTTTTATACTAACGATGCTGAAAAAAATACATATTGAAAACCATTGATGAGAGAAAATTAATTTTCATTTCCTCTTTAGCTGGTTAAAAAAAAAAAAAAAGATTAATATTTGGCTCTCACTCTAGGGGAGGGAACAAGCTTAACTCAGAATTAATGCCAAAGCATTAAAGAATAGTATTACTGTAAAACATTCACATACCATCAAACATTATTACCTAAAATGCTATCTGCGCAAGCAAATGTGGCAAACTGGGTAGAAGTTGTGCATATCCTAATTGCAAAATGGACAATAAAGATGGAGGAAGTCTTGATTCAGATACCCGTACTAAGTATCCTTCACATCCTACAGAAAAATATGCATGAAAATAACCATACATTTCCTTTGCCTTAACAGCTCCTGTTGATAAGACTTTAATGATTCAGCAGCAGGTTTCATTTTTAAGGTGCCTGATGAAGTAACATATCTCATCTCAATCTTTCCAAATTGCTCCTTCCTATCTCCATTTCTTCCTCAGTTCTCAGAATAACACCTTCTTCCTTTTAGTTTTCACAACTCATTTGTATTCTCTAGTGCTCATTATATTGCACCAGCAAAATTATGACAACGAACTTCTAAGCTTATGATTTCAAAATCAATTTCTAAACTTAAAAAAAAAATGCTACAAGGACCAGAATTACAAATCCTCTTGATTAATAAAGGAGATAAAATGTTTAATATCCATTAATATGTTTCAAATCAAGAATTTGTAGCTTAAGTCAAATTTACATCCCATGGTAGAAAGAATCAATACTAAGTTAGATCCCACAAAATCCTAAATCTGCAAAGTAAATGTGGTACAATATTGCAGAAGCTAGGGATGTTCAAAGCAACAGGAATGTGTGTAGATTTAACATATATGCCTGTAAATAGTATGCATATTTGTGCCAAAATTGCAAGAACATTTTTCCTTAATTAGTTTTCCTCAATTAGTATTGCAAAATACATAATTTCCCGGTTTTATCTGTTGTAAATTTCAAGCTTTTAAAAAGAGATTATGAAAATAAAGTCCCTTTTTTCTCTCTTGATAAATGATGGACAGTCTTTTCCAAAATAAAATGGTTTATCCTTGAAAGAAAAAGATACTTGTAGTTGAAATTCAAATTAATAATTCATAACATATAACCAAGTACCTTTTTACATTGAGCCGAAAAAAAGGAACAGAAATAAAATCTCCAAATTGCTGCAATTTGAAAATAGAAAAAAAAAAGATGTACCAATAGCTTCTTAATACAACTTATTTTAAGAGGAAGTATGTCCAACAAGGTCTATAGGCTTCCTGTCTTAATAGTTCAAACATACAGAATATAAGGACAAGCTATCAATAATATAAGAAGTCTTTCTTAAGAAATAGACAATAAAAACTCATCTAAAAGTAGATGAATATATTTTTATCGTAGGGTCTTATAAGGTTTTTCAGGCCTTTCCTCTCTGAGAGTGGACATTAAAAGATAAAGTATGGCATTCATTTCCTGATAGTTATTCCTTTAAACATGTTTAATTGGTCTCTATTAGTAAACAAAATGAACAAGTCTCTGCCCTGTAATGAGGCAAATGTTGGTTGGAGTGGCCATCTAAACAGCCACCAGTGTTAGGTCCCTGCTGAAGTGGGGCTCCCAAGCACTGGATGAGGTCCTCATGTCTTTGAGTCTTAAAAGGATGGAGACTGCTGGTTACTCCTTGAAGATCTGGTCCAGTCATACCTCCTTGGGCAAAACTTCCTCCTAAAATGTAATCTGAAAGCACGGGTGACTAGTTTCCTTCTTTATAGCATTTGCTGTCACTGGGATGAGGCTGCCCTCTTCATGACTAGCATTTGAGTAGTTGTAGGCTGTGTGAATCTCTCCTGAGCTTCTCTTTGCCAGGCTAAATGAGCCCTAAGCGAGTTTCTTTTCTCAGATCATGCAGTCTCAGTCCCCAACTACCTTGTTAACCTTTCTCTGAACCCTCTCTAGTTTCTAGGCAGCTTCCTTGAACTGGAGGGGCCCAGAACATAACATAATATTGCTCAACTAACTTATATTCTTGACTTTTAACATTTAGGATGATTTGAAGGACAACATTTTATTTTCCGGACATATAATGCGGTCTTCCCAAAGTATGTCTGAAACATATAAAACTACTCAGCAAAGGAGCATTTTACAATTTCTAGGTATAACAATATTTGCAAGAAACAAACTGCATTTTAGTGTGGATGATTCAGGTAAACAAATTCACAAATTATGGGTCCTATAAAATGTTGTCCCTGAGTACTGACTGAATTTGGAACTGCTGAAGTGGAAGTGCTATGTATTTTAGCTAGACTGCACTCCAATTTTTATTCAGAATAATTAAGCAGTGCATGTCAGAATCTTAAAAGAAAGGTGTTTCCTTTAATCTGCTAAGAACTATTTCACAGCATATCTCATTTAAGCACCTCCTTTTGTTTTCTAGGTAAATATTATCCTTTCTTTCATCCTGTTTCTAGCTAGTGTATTCCCTGTGTGACCGTGGAAGAGTACTTAACTTTGATTTCTCATGGAACTGATTTCAAGTCATGTCTCCAGAATCAATTGGTTTGTTTCAAAGATCCCTCATAGACTGTGGTGGTAGCATTGTCATATCATTCACTGATAAAACAGTGAAGGCATTCAATGATATGCCTTCACTGTTCATATTTTTAAGAAGTGAGATGGAAAGAGAAAATGAATAGAATACATTTTTGTCTCTTTCTCTCTCTGTGTTTTTTTTTCCCCCAAAATCCATGCATGAAAATACTTCTAGCTATACTCTAGCTACGTGTTTCAATATTTTTTCTAGTAGGTAGACTCTACAAAACTGATGTGTTCTATAAATAATCAAAGACCACAGTGTTTTTACTAAATCCAACCTGTTGATCCAGAACATGGGGCAGCGGTGTAGAAGGTGTGTTCACATTTTGATTTACTCCATCTACATTATAGAGACAGCCAGGTGAGTCCAACTACTTATAACAGGGTTGTAAATTAAGAATTATTCCCACTTTTATCCCTATATTATTGAGCTAGAACCTGTTTGATATTTCTTGAGCAAACAGTCATTGCTGTCTCGAACTTAAATGCTTTTGTAGGTCCTGAATTTGTTTTAAAAGTTATAGTAGGCTCTCTGAATTTGGTCTAGCTAATCTCTTTAGCACATTTGGATGGAGTGCTTCAGTAAAAGCATGTTTGACTGGTAAAACTAACTTGACTAATATGGGAGGATAATATAAAGGTCAAATATAAACGTCTTTAAAAAACTTTGCTGTCTAAAGAAATGCTGAGGAGAGCTAGTAATAGATTGTTTCATAAAACAATTTATATGTGGATATATATTTTTTTCCTAGAAGATTTTTTGGCCTTTTGAACAAGCAGATCACTCTTATCTTTTGAAAACTATGCCAAGAAGACAAGGAACAAAAGAAGGAAGCACTATTTTTGTAAAAATCTATACAGCAGGATAATTTTCCTGTTGTTTGTGGTGATGATAGCACCCATTTTTAATGAGTGCTATTATTTTGAAAAATATTTTAAAATATTACTGAAGTAATTCAGATATTAGGACAAAATCTCTTGTTACCTCTTCATACAAACCAGCTAGGAAGATAAGAACATCATATGGCAGGCAAAAATGCATGAAGAAGAAATGGTTTAAGTGACTAGATGCTAAATACATTAAAAATTGTAATTTTTTATAAAAATATATAGACTTAGAATGTAATTTACGCAAGAGGCAGGCTTTTAAGTCAAACAATGTTTTGTCATTCTATCTTCTGGAAGAAAAGTGTGCGGTTAGTAAATATACAATGAGGATTACCATGAATCTTCATGTTTCTTGAAAGTTCTTAAAAAGGATAGATACTAGTCATCAGCTTTGCTTCTAAGGCTATCTTCAGCATCTGCATTGGAGATGCTCTTTCCCTTTCCCCGTTCTCTGAAGTAGCCAGGCAGAGCGCACGAACCTGCTTCTTACTGGTGAAGACTTCTCCTGATTTCAGAAGTAAGTTCAGTCTGCATCTAGCAAGCGGCATCTTTTATATAACTTTGTTAAAAAAAAATACAATAAAAAAGAAGCTCTTGGATTTTCTTGTCTAAAAAAAATGTTATTTGTTTTAATTTACAGGATTCTTCATCTGCCGATTCTGTATCTGTCAGCAGACATTCTTCTGTAAACAAGAGAGTCATGTGCTGTCACTAAAGACTCGCTGAACATTAAGGCTGCTTGAGCATACTGAAAGAAAAGCATGAGGAGACAGCTGCTCTTTGTAAAGCTCAGTAAAGCAGAGACAGCATTGAAGCAGAAACCTCTGCTTGATCTCAAGTTCTTTTCCCTCTTCAGCATCATCCAGTTTATTTCAAGCAGAGATATATGCTGCTTCTAATTATTTGAGAAAAGCAGACATTATATGTAGATGCATAGAGGATGAGCACAAAGGAGAATAACGGACTTGAGCTAATAAGGAAAGAATATAAAAGTTCAACCTGCAAAATAGAAGAAAAGACAGTTCTGGACCCTGGAGCACGTATGTGACTTTCTTCTACATTATTTTGCATCTCGTTATAAAAGTTTACCTCTGCAAGTGAATGTGAAAAGAATAATGATAAGAATGGCACACGATGAAGCTCTTGGACGAACATCTCAGGTCAGTGAAGGAACAGTCAAACCCAATGAATTATCTTTCAAGTTATCTTCATAATTTTGTCTATGAATTCTGAGGATGAATGGTTTTCGCTAGTTCAGGAGTTGAAAACAAAGGCAGTTGTTATATCAGAGCATCTTACAGATATTTTTCCATTGTGCAATCCTATGGAGGACTGCTGCCAATATTGGTTTATAGCTGACTCCTTTACAAAAAAATGATGTAGCAAAAAACTCAGGATCTGTGTAATTTTGCAATTTTATTCTGAACTTTCTTTTGTAATGTTACTTCAAAAAGCATAATAAAAGTTTTCTTTCAATCATGACTTCTTTATTCTTTTTATTCTACAGAAAAATATCGCTAGATAAAATATCATTTCCCATTCTCCCAGTTACTCAAAATTTTCACTTAATAACTGTTGCTTCATGTTCTTATTTCCATCTCTTCTAAGCTACCACAATAAGAAAACATCTCTGTTTAAACTACAATAAATGTTAAATATTGCACAAAAATTGGGATTTACAGGTTAAACTGTAATTAAACTATTGGAAAGGCATATAAATCTTTTATTGTGTCAGTAAATAATATAGACAACATATGTGCATGTGTATAGAAAGAAAGAAAGAAAGAAAGAAAGAAAGAAAGAAAGAAAGAAAGAAAGAAAGAAAGAAAGAAAGAAAGAAAGAAAAATTCTGCTTGTTGACTGGAAGAGACAAAATGAAATCCAGCAGGATATTTCAGTATCACAGTTAAACCCCTTTTAAAGTCCAGCCTAGCGATCAGACAGGTTTACATGCAAACTGCTTAATAGAGTATGAACAATTATAATTTTGCTTTTTGATACAGTCAATCTCATGCAAGATATACGGGAAGATATGTACATAGGGAGAATGTCCCTGTGACAAGACAGAGGGATTTTATTTTTGTTTGGTCTGTTTGCACTCTTATTAGTGAGGCTAGGAAACTGTTTTTCATGATAATAAAAAAAAAAATAGGGTCAATAGCATTGCCTCACTTCTTTAAAAGTAAGAAATACCTCTCTTGAGTAGTATTTCTTCTCAGCTAACGCAAAATACCAGTGATGAGAAATACTTCATACTGTGTTATTGGGACAAGGGTCCATAAAAGTTACGATGCTTAACTGAATGATGTTCCTTCATTTTATTTATTTTCTTTGTTTTGTTTTGTTTGTTTTTAAGCTACAATCTGCATGGCAAGGAGGTCTCCTCTTGTAAGGGTATTTCTACGACTACAGTCTTGTTTAGCTGTTGTCTTTGGCTAGCTACAATCAGGTTACTGAGCTGTATTTAGAGGAAATACAAAGCTGCTCATTGTCTCTCCACTCAAATTACTATGGTATCAAAAAAAAAATCCACCCCAAAACACCTATCATTTGCAGTTAATTATTTCATTATTTCACCTGGAAGGAGACATCACTTGAGATTGTATGATGTGGGTAAAAAAATTCTTTCGGTTAAAATAATGCTATCAGTTTAGAATACTTAAAGTGATAGGAAGGGGAGGAAAGTCCTTTTAATGGAGCCTTCTGTAGTTATAGGACTTACTTACTGTAGTAGTACAGCTACTCACAGCTATAGGAACCAGAAGGATAGCAGCTCTAATCCAAAATTTGTGAACCAGAATGGATGCAGTTTTGCAAAGTGGCACAGCTTGTGTATTACAGAGGGCCCAGGTACAAAAAAGCCAACAGTGGTAGAGTTTGCTTTTCAACGCATGATGAGAAGTGCAGAAGGCAATAGACTGAACAGTAAACAACATAATCTTGGCACTGTGGAAGAAATAAAGTAGAGGGTGAAAAATAAGGAGGAATGTGTAACATAACAACCAAAGCAAAGACACATGTTTATTTTGAGAAAAAAAAAAAAAAGAAAAAAAAAAGAAAAAAAAAGATTTAGGGTTAGGTTTAGGCTTGATTGGTCTAGGCTAAAAGTTTGGGTGACATTTTTATTTAACCGGGCTTCTTCTCGGTCCCTTTCACACCAGGGACCTGATTACAGCCTGTGAATGAAAGAAAAATTAAGATGTGTATTAATTCTAAATAAACTAAACCAGCTACGTATTCCCCAAAAAAAGTATCTCCAGATTTGCTTGCTAGGGTCTAATCAACTCAGCCAAGAGACAGAACATCTTGTACTTCAGCCAGGCTCAGCTAGCTGCAGAGAATCTGTGGTCTAGGAAACATGCGCTGCGTATTCCCAGGGCACTTGGGAATTACAGTTAATTGCACGCAGGCTCCACTAAAGGTTTTCATTCAGAATAAACATTTGGCTTATGTTTTATTTGTAAGACATAATTTATTATTGCATTATTTAAAACAGTGAAAGTCTTCACATGCCATCTATGGAAAATGATATTTTTTTCTGGGATGTGAAGGAAATGCTGCCTGTTGATTTTAAACAGCATAAACTTATCTGTGAAAATACATATTGTAACGATGACCAACCACACTATACCTCCAGGTTTTAAGATGGATTTTTTTTCTGCTTTTACATGTTTTCACCTAACAAAACGCATGCCAGATTCATTGCTTAATGTCTACTGCCACTTTTTGCTTCTTTTTTAGATATTTATGCTTATAAAATCCCAGAAGTCTTAAGAACTCTGGAAAAGAAGTCTAATTTCTTTTATTAGTAAATTTAGCAATATCTCCTAGTGACTAAGTTGAAAGTCTTCCCTTTCATAAATTAATTGTGCTCTGTAGTCACTCACAACCCATACCAGAAATTTGTCTGGAAACAGACATTTGATGAAGACAGATGTTCGGCACACTTGGAATCTGATTAAAATCAACTAGTTTAGGGAACACTAAGTTCTCATGAACTATTCTCACTTGGAAAAATGTCATCAGATAAACAAATTGACTGCTTTCTGTTTCAGCCAAAACAACAATAAAAGTGTTTGTTTTTGTTTGCATACTACTGGCCTATTGTTCTGGTGACTCTTACAGCGCACATCATTAAACTGTCATTGCGCATGCAAATTGCTAAAAATGATGTATACGAGAAGCCTGCAAGTATGGGCCAAAACAGCCTAAAGACTCTTGCAGCACCTTCCTACATTGTGCCAGTGAATTAGTTCTGAGGTAAATCAACCCATGTAAAACATGGGAGCTGCTTTTACAGATTTGCGAAATGTATTCTACCCTTTTCAGGAAAAAAAAAAAAAAAAAAGGGATCCAAAACTTTAGACAAAGCAATACAAAATTGCATGATGAACAGATAAGGAGTTAGAGTTGCTCAGCCTTTTCCAAAATAGCAGGGCAGGTCAGTAGAATTTGCTGGACTTCCCTATGAATTTGGCTTTTCAGTATGGGTTTATTTATGTGTGCACAAGAGTTCTACTTCTGTGAATGCAATCTCTCTAGGCAATGAGCTAAACTAGAAAGATAACAAGATACTGCAAGGAAACTTAGCAGTGGGTGTTTTATATGGCGGTGAGGGGTTTTTGCTTGTTTGTTTGTTTCTGAAAATATATTCCCTTGACCTAATATATGCATGAACTCCCCATCTTCTCAACATCCCATCTGTTTCTGTATGGCTTCTGCATGTGTCAAAAATGTTGAATTAATGGCATACCGTCTATAAATAGAGTTGCCTAGCTGGTAATAAGGATGGTAAATACAAATATTGTCAAATTCTTGAGGGAAATGGGATGCTAGGTAGAGAATGTGTAATGTTATTTGAACAGTAGAAAAGTACACATTTACTCACTGTGCCTGTTTTCCCCTATGTTCTAAAGACTTACAACAATTCCTGTCTTGCAGCAGAAAGAACTAGTGAATTTATGACTAGGCACACCTGGTTTTCCTAAAAAAAAAAAAGGAAATCATTTTATATAAAAGGCTCTTTACAAGGTTAAGAGGAATTGCCTCAAAGTGTGTGAGTTTGGGAATGATTGTGCGAAGACATTGATACTTATTACATAGCAGTAACTCTGACGAGATCATCAGTTTTGTAAGAAGTCCTAAAGATAAATCCATTGTGTGCTTCAGAACTGTCTTTTCTTGTTATCTTGCTTTCAGTATTTTCTTATTTTATGCAATGAAATATTCTACTGGTTTAAATGAGGTTTTGGCTCCTTTAAGTATTTAATTTTAAACTGTTGAATTAGGTATATTTGATTATTTGCAAGGTGGAATTACAAATTGTTTGGAGGTGGAAAAAAGGAAACATCCTTATTCTGATATTCAATCCAAGGATTCATGAAATAAATTTCTATTAACCACATAGTATTTTTTGTTTTTAATGGAATATTTTCTTTTCTCTTGATTAACTTGCTCTAGAAATGGAGGTTCCTTATTAGTAGTAGCAATTTTCAGTATAAAGTTAGGTGACTCAAGTAGATGAGTAGCATCTGTATTTGTAGTATGAATATTTGCATATAAATTATTTTCATTGGGATCTGATTCTTTCAGTAACAGTATTGTTGTATTTATGAAGTAAGATCATAAATAGAATTTTTTTATATATAGTTTTAAAGCCTATGGAGAAATGTGGAATGGTCTTGAAGAAATAAATTAGCAATACCCTGGTTCTGCATAATCTTAGAGTATGAACGTAAAATACATTTCTAGTGTCAAAAGTAATCGTAAATTACATTCTTTGCATGTAGTTAGAGATCTTCTTTATTACTGTGTAGGTAGAGTCCAAATTGTCTGTTAAGAGTTAGACAAACTTAACGAATTTTGAGTACTACAAGTAACTGCATGTATAGGTGTTATATGAAAAATGTTTATGATCATATTTTCAATTAAGTATTTATATGTGCTTATCATTCTAAGTATTTTTCCTTAATAGTGAGAAAAATAGCAGCCTTTAAATGCCCAGGCTGAACTCCAAAGAATTTCTACAATGGCCTAAAATAAGGACTTTGGTCTTTATTTATTTACTTTAAAAGCATCTTTATAGCTTAATTTCAAGTAGGCCTGACTATGCTTTTCCCTACTGTTTGGATTTTATATTTCTAATATCACCCCACAATAATTGAAGGCAGATTTAGTGTTTGATTTTTAAAATAATAAAAAAGGTCATTATATGTCCACAATCCTACATTTTAATTTTTAAAAAGGAAAATTTCAAGGAAAAAACAACAGTCAGAAAAATGAGATACTTTTATTCTGAAAGTCCTTGTACACTGTGAAGAAAAATAGACAACTTCAATTTTAACAATCAACCGGTTTAAACATAGACTAGACAAGAAAAATACTGTGATATCACTTGATGGTGTAAAATGAAATGCCCAAATTAAATATACCAGAAAAAACTAATTTTGTTCTTCTTGTCAGTGTAGAAAAACTATTTTTGCACGTAATGCATGAAGGAAAGCTAGTTTTCTAATTGTTATAGTTATTTTTCCTATAAACATCTGTATATCAGTTGTCTAAATGATAGTTACAGAGAGGGTTTTCTTTAAAGCTTCCATATTTTCTTGGTAATTTCAGATGAATAGAGTTAAACAAAATGAAAATTAATTAAGAAAAAGAGACTGTTTTAAGCTGTGGAACTGCAAGTGCATGTAATGGTATTTAATTTTCTGCATGTGAGGAGCTGTATCACACTCTGAATCCGGCCAAATGCAGATATCTAATCAAAGTCGTGTATGTGTGAGAGAATCAGACCTTGTTTCACTGTCAAGGTTAAAGCCTTCCTTTTTTTCTACCAACTCAGGTGCTATTAGCTATGATATATTTTAGATCAAGTTTTGCCTTAGGCATGTGGCAAGCAAGGTGATTTACCTTAATTTAATTGTCACTGAAGAGGAAATAACATACCATCTAGAAACTACCTTGCTGCTTAATAACTTGGCAATGTTATGCAACGTGGAAAGGAGTTGAAAGCAGCAAAATTTTCCTAAGCAACTATGATAGGTGCATATGTGTATGTGTGTGTATACATATCTTTATGTATGCGGATACACACACAGGCGCATATATATATATATATATGTATGTATGTGTGTATTTACTTGCTTGAGTGCATTCAGGAATTTTAAGCCTCTAAACGCACTTTGGGCTTCTATAGATTTTTCCAAGGCCTGAAGACATTTTCAAGAGAAGCTATTTTCCAGGGAAATCCTTATTTTGCCCGAGTTGATTGCTGTGGTATATTTGTTCATAGGTGCCTTTACTCATAGTACTACTGCCAAGCTTCATTCTAGTCAAGTACTTCTTCGGTCTTCTTAAATCTGTTACTTATTTTCTTTTCTGACCTCTTCATTTGGGTCTTGGTTGTTTTAAACAGCAGTGAATTAACCTGTATGCAGCGATCATTCTCCAAGCTGTTACTGTTTTCTTTCTTAGAGATAAATTCTGCCTATCAGTACAAATGCACTTTTCTGTGGCCTCCTGACTTGAAAACAGGAGAGAATATTTTATGTTAGACAGTCTGGGTTGGAATGTGGTGACAAGAAGGGTCGTCTGAGGTTTCCGCTTGGATCCAGGTAAGCTAGAGTGCATGAAATTTATGATCGAATAGTTTCACCCTGAGACATCAGGAAGGTTTCTGCATCCTTCAATACTTGCCAAGGTAATGAAGGAACTGAGAATTACACAAGGGCAATGTTTGCACCCTATGAGGTTAAATGTAGAAAAATTAGCTGTGGGACTAGAGGCTTGATGGGAGCTATTGGATTCCTTCCATGACTTTCCCATACATCAGCCTCTACTCTCATTTCCACCTGACATCTTAGAAAAAGCATACTGAAACTAGCAGCAGAAGGATTCTGTAATCATTTGAATGTACTCACATACTCTAATCACATCCAGAAAGTCTCCTTTGAGCTTCTCTGGGCTGAAGTGCTTTATCTTTTCTTCTTGAAGGAGTTGCCTTCCTCGTAGGCTATAAAGTTTGCTTAAGGGAAGCACAGTTATTCACTTGATCTGAAATACACTTGCAAGCAGATACATTGCAATGGCCATGCAGAAGTCCTTATGCACAATATTTGATCAAGCACTTTCAAGGACGGGGTGCCAAGCCTCTGTGCTGCTTTTAAGCAAACTGTGGGCAAAAGTTCCAGCAAAGAAAGAAGTTTGCCTTTTCTCCAGAGTCATCAAAGTCCTGTAAACTGGGATTGGTCAAAGGCTCAGTTAATATCTGGAGTGTCCTTGTCTTCAGAATGAAGGAGAAGGAAGCAAGATTAACAACCTGTGGGAAAGTAACAACCTAAGGAAACCCAGAGTACTTTGTTTGTGTCAGCAATATAGGAGGATGGCGAATGGCAGAGCGTGTGCCCTTCAGAACCAGAGCGAATGGTCTTCAGGAGAGACAGCACAATTTCTAAGTAATGCAAACAGTGTCATATAGGCAAATTGAATTGTGAATTGTGCCTCACAGCTGCGCAGTAAGTCCTGGTAATTGGCCCCTTTCTAATTCATATTTCCCATAAAACTTTCTACTCTTATCCATATAAATAGCAAATCAGTTATCCCACATTATATAAAATTATCTTCAGTGTAGAATCAACCTTGTTAATTTTAGTTTCTTATGCTTATGATTTTGACTCATAAATAATATTAAGTGATTGAATTATAATGTGCTGAATACTCATATGTCACACTATCCTCTGAGTCTATCCTGGTAATATTTTAATCAAGAAATTATCAGAAATCATTAGCAGAACAGCCAAGAGATTGCTAGCAGTTCTCTAGAACCTAAAAATTATCTTTTTAGTGACCAAGAGCATGTACATCAAATAAGTTTTCTCTGAGAAAGCTTAGAAAGGCAAGTAGTAGCACTGATCAGAATACCGTTTTCTAGATATTTCTTAAAGTTTTTTTTTTCTGAAAAATCATGGTTTCAGAGGGTCATTCAGGTTGGAAAAGACCTTGGAAGGTCTCAAATGCAATACTCTGTTCAGAGTATGGCGTGGTCAGCCATGAGCTCTGACCAGGTTGCTCAGGACTTTGTCGAAATTGGTCTGGAAAACCTTTGAGGATGGAGCACCCACAGCCTCTGTGGGCTAAGTGTCCTACTGCCTAACTATCCTGCTGGTGAGAAAGTTTCTCTTTATATATAGCCTGAGCATCTCGTATTTCAGCCTGTATCCCTTGTCCCTCATCCTGCTGCCATTCACCGCTATGAAGGGCCTGTTTCTGTCCTCTCAGTCCCCTGCTCATAGGTATTAGGGGGCTGCTGTGAGGTGTCCCTGAAGGTGTCCTTGCTGAATTTTAGGAGGATCCCCTTGACCCACCCTTCCAGTCTGGCTAGGTCCCTCGGGATGTCAGCCCTGTCCTTGAGTATTTTGACTTATTCCTCCTCAGTGTGGCGTCATCTGCAAACTTTACAAGTGTGCACTCTGCCTCCTCCACCAGGTCATTTGATAGTCATGTTAAAACATGCCAGGCCCCAGAATATACCCCAGCAGTGCTTCATTTGTCACCAGCTGCCAGGCAGCGTACAACCCATTAACCATGAGCCTGCAAGCCCAACCATCCAGTGTGCTGTTTACCCTCCTGTGTAAGTAGTTGTCCGCCCACATAGACTGTAATGTCCTCACTTGCATTCAAGCATATTGCAGAAGGCAATTGAAAGTCTTGCTAGAGTATAGGCAAATGGCATCCCCTAGTCCATAAATCTAGTCATTCATCATTAATGGCAGTCAGGTTATTCAGGCATGATTTCTCATTGGGGAATCCATGCTGACTCTCCTCAGTAATCCACTTTTCTTTCATATAACTAATGATTAACTCTACCAGACTTCTGAGGAAGGTATACGAGTGGAGGAAGGAAATTCTAGCTTTTTTCAGATATTTAAGACTATGATTCAAGATATGGTTGAGAGCTCTGTTGATTTGAAATTAATCTTCTGTGATTTAGGCAGCCTATGGCCCTGAACTGAAGTCTTCTATAAAGACTTTCCAAATAGTTAAGATACTCAGGAAAACGTATTTTTCTGAGGTGTTCTGTTTTATGGAAAACTCTATCCCACAAACCTCTGTTTAACTAACTAAAATGTTTTGAAGTTTTACTTTTGTTTCGGTAGAACATAACATATAATTCTGAAAATTTCAGAACTTATCTTGAAAAACATTTTTTGTATGTGGTTCAGGACTTGTGAACACTAAATAGATTTGCCATCATGATATCCAAGAGAGAAAACTTTGATACCAGGTAATAGCTACATAAAGTGACATTGATTAAAAAGTAAAATAAAATAAAATAAAACAAAACACACACAGCAGCTTCAGATGATAGGTTCATTTTGTTGAGGTCACAGAGTTTCTAATGTCTGCCTGAGTTGATGGACAGCACACTCAATATTGGCTTATGTGTAGTTTTGCTGGCTGCTTAACCTGCAAATTTCTCCAGAGATTTGAACAGTACAAAGTTATTTGTCAAACCTGTACTGAATCCATATGACAGAAAGAAAGTTAAAGACATGTGGAAATGGCAAAAAGGGTTCAAATAAATACTTATTTTTAAAACTGTAATAATCAAAAACTACCTTAAATTAGAAATATTAGAAGTCTTCATAATATATCTGAGGAAATTTAAAAAAATGGTTTGGCTGCCTGGCTTAAATAGGGAGATTTAGGAAATAATAATTCTTTGGTGGTAGCTGAGGAAAAAAGCAATGTTTGTCAAAACAAATTACCATCATGAAGAAATACAGGTTTTTTGACATTTAGGTTGTGAAGAACAGTGAAAGTCTTTAAAGACCTGCCGTATATTTCATGGAATATGTCCTATGCTTTTAATTTGTACATTATAACAACAACAACAACAAATGGAAAACAACAAGTACTAGGAAACCACTTCAAGATTTTTGTCTGAAGAATTATATGCACATGTGTAGATATGCACAAAGGCTTTGAGTTTCTTAATCATTGTTTGGTCCTGTATATGTTAGAAAATCTTGTGAACAGACAGTGAAATGTTGAGGAATGGCTGTTCCCTAATTATGTTACTTTGGCAAGTTATTAGGATATTAAATAAAGTTATTTAAAAATGTTTGGGATGCACTTGCATGGTATATTTAAAATGCTGTATACAAATCTCACATTTAAAAACAACTGACAAAACCTGAAACAACTGCAAAAATTTTTTGACGTGCAAAATACTTATGCAAATTTATTTTAGCTCATTATCTCTTCAATTTGTCGTATTGATGAAAGCATATTTTTATTAGTGCATATTTAATATTGTCAAGATATTTGATGGAATGCTACAATACTGAAACATTTCATAGTCTTTTCTTTCAAATACAAATTAGAGCAAAGCTGAAGTGTGAACTGTCCTCTCTAGAGTTAAAAAAAAAAAAAAAAAAAAAAAGGAGCAGTTCATTAACAACTTAAATCTCTAATTGGGGCTAGTAAAGCTTCAAGAGATGAATTAGTGTATCTGCTTGACATCCAGTTGGTGGAAAAGGAGCAAATCATTCCCACCCACACTCTCATATCCCCACTCTCCTGTGAGAATAGGAAAAGATGCTTTGTGAAATACTATTTAGAGTTCAGGTTGCTTTGCTTACTGCAAACTAATTGATAGAAATCCAAGTTTAAAGTACCAAATGGTTTATTAAGAAAAGGACCAGAACATGAATTCCATGTCCTTTTTTCTTTTCTACTCTTCTCTGAAATAAGAGCTTGTTATCAGAAAAGCATCTGGTTTCTATTAGACTCCTAATAGGATTCCATATACTTTATGAGAGAAAAACATCCACTCTGTGCTGGGAAAGCATCTGTCACAGGACTTTTTTCCTGTCTCCTAAAAAAGAACTAATGTTCTTTTTGAATATTCTTGATGGTACAGGTTAAAAGTTTTGCCTCTTGAACTGTGTTTTTAAGTGTGTAACAAAATTGGAATATGGTGGTATATGGGCTATCTGACAAGATGTACTCCAGATTTGCCTTGTATACAGCTCCCATAGGTTGTGGCAGACATAGTAAAATGCTTCACACATGAGCTAGATATGATAAGTTGAACATTTTTGCAAGATAAGAATAAGTGAACCATGTTTAAGTTTATGAATATAGATGGTCAATTCTATCTTTTTCTTTCTGTATCCTTTCAGAACTTTTTTTTTGCTTTGGAAAGTCTAGTCATGTAGTTTCATGACATCCTACTGCTCAACAGAGCATAAGACAAATGTTTATCTTCTGGTCTTCTCATTATAACTGAACATATTGGAGAAAAAGTAGTCTTTACACATTGGAAAAGTCAAAGCATCCTGACGGCTTGCAGCACTCCTTGCAAGCTATTACTTACCCAGGTTTTGTATTATGTAATCTGTGTGTGTGTGTGTGTGTGTGTGTGTGCACGTGTGTGTGTGTATGCTACAATGTGCATTGTGTAAGTTAAACATTTTGAAAGCAATTGTTCTACCTTGCTGGCAGGCAATTATTTTCACTGATTTTCATGGGCAGGGAAAGACAGGAGAAAAAGGAAGAAGTGCGAAGTCATTTGGCTTGCCCAACAGAAACAATGGAAACAGGAATTGTCAGGAAACAGTGGGCTGGCAGTGACTCTGCCTGCAAGGGATGAGTGGTCCAGTGGTGGTCCTGACACTCATTTAGGCCAGGACCATTGCTTCACCTCTCCTTTCCATACCTAAGAAAAGTGGCACTGGGAACCTCCTAGTTCACAGGATGCTTGAGACTTGGTAGATGACCATTGCTAAACAGCTATCATAGAATCATTGAATCATTAAGGTTGGAAGCGGCCTCCAGAGACCATCTAGTCCAACCCCCCTGCACACGCAGGGTCACCTAGAGCACGTGGCACAGGGTGGCATCCAAGCGGATTTTGAAGATCTCCAGAGAAGGAGACTCCACAACCTCTCTGGGCAGCCTGTTCCAGTGCTCTGTCACCCTCCCTGTTAATTTTTTTTTCCTTAAGTTCCTGTGGAACTTTTGGTGTTTCAGTTTGTGGCCATTGCCTCTAGTTCTGTCAGTGGCCACAAAAGAGGCCGGCCCCATCCTCTACACTCCCTCTCTTGAGGTATTTATAGACACTGATCAGGCCCCTATATGTTATGAGTCTGTGTTCTGTAGAAATGAGCAGACAAGGTATTGTTGTCTCATTTGCATTTTTCCAAACTTTTTTTTTTAATTATTTTTTTTATCTCCAGAGTTCTGTGTTGTGATGTTCTCACAGAAGATTTGGAGAACCAGCTCTACCTATTACACAAAATTACATCCAGCATCATGTAATAAAAATACAGCTCCTATTGGCTACCATATATTGAGTGGATTTATGCAAAATATTAAGGGGCAAAAAAACAATGTATAGTAAATAAATTCAGAAAGAATAAGCCATCACACAGTCTTGACTTTTTTATAAGTCTTTCTAATAAGTATTGTAATGAGTTTCATAATGATAATAAAAAGGAGCTTAAGTCTTCTGTATCATTTTAATCATATAGCAATGGACAAATTATTGTAATGGAATCAAGCTTGTATCACACTTAATCTCTCAAGGTGCACATTTCTTTTCATAGCTTTTCAAATTCACTCCTTAAATCCTACATGCCAAAGGAAATAATCATATAGTCTCTATGTAATTAAAAACTTCCAGGCCACCTAAAACACAGTGAAACATAGTAATTAGTTTAGTAGAGAAAATTCCTTTTGTGCTGTTTTATTTGTTTTAGTTTCTACATCCCGACTTTGTTGTTCTGAAGTAGTGTAGACCTTTAATTTCAGCATCCTCCTAGGGATCTATAAAAGATCTCATTATTAATTTATTTCATTTTTAATTTATCATCCAATTTTTGTTATTTTTTTGTGTGTGTCACTTATCTTTTGACAAAAAAAAAACAAAAAACTACAACCTAAACGTGAGAAAATATGAAGTATTTTCAACCTATGCAAGCTAAAAAAATAAATTAGGCAAATGATTTCATGGTCCTTTCCTTGGAAATCCTTTGATAAGAAATCTTGCAAAGAAGTTGAGAGAAGTTTTTGTAGTCTGCCTTTGTCATGTTGTGAATGGCCAAATTCAGTAATACTGAAGAGTGATACTTACACAAAACAAGGTGACCTTACCGAGATCTAAGGACATTAAGCCATTTCACAAAGATTTCACAAAGATCAGTGGTTTATTGATACTTTTGAAAGTGTCATAGTATATGTTTTAACACATATGTTCAATGCTACAGAGTCTGAGAGCTTTTCTTTTGTACTTAGCTATATGTGCAGTTCTGCTGTAGATAAAGATGGGCATTTTTAAAAAATCTTTAATCTGGAAGTCTAGAAATCACCAGCTTCATAGGGAACAGGAACAACTAACAACTAATGTATTTCTAGTGTATGTATCTGTTATAACCTGCTCCTTCTTATCTCACTAAATGATTAGTTTAGTGTCAGATGGCATAACATTGTTTTTAGTATCCAAATATATGACAGGATGAGATTTCTTTGACTAACTGCAATTAGTGTTCACAAAGAGGAAAAAGATCCTAGTAGGTGCTTCTGTAAATAACAACCATATTTATGACCTTACCTGATGATAGTTAAAGGTATTAATGGTATTTAAAAGGCACCTGTATACAAGCAAAAGATAGCTTAAAGCAAGTTATTTTAAGGAAGCAGGGCTTTATGCATTACAAGATTGTTCGCACATTTGTAGGATAATTGGAGTAAATTTTTAAAAATGTTGCTTTGTTATGACTACATTTTTTTCAGCTTTCCTATTACATGCATATGTGTGTCTGTATGTGTATCATTTCTTCCATAAAGAAAAGCATATTTATATTCATTAGTTATTACTAGTGGCCCAGACAAAGCTGAATGCTGTCAAAAAGATAGTCCAAAAAGTCCATATAGTTTGCTCTGTCGCTGTGGCTTAGCACATCTAGATTTTGTGAATTAGTAATGTGCTTTTCAGAACAGTGCTGAGGCAGTGAGTGATCGGTAGGTGAAAAAGACTTTTAAATATAAAATTTTAATTGAATTCTTCATTATTCCCACAAATCTCTGTTCTTTACATGTACTGTTTTGCCTAGATCTACTCCAAGATTTATTTTTCGAAAACATGGCAAGATGTTAATGCTGTCCATCTGTTGTGTCTCATTTTAACTTTGATCTGGAGAGATATAGATGCTTGTCTGAAGTTGATGAACCTGTGCAGTACACTGGCTAACTTCCTTTCAGTCAAGTTCTTCCTTTATCTCCTATCCATATAACATCCACATCAGTAGAATTGTTCCAAACAACCTGGCTCCAAATTTCAAAAGTCACCAGCATTTTTTCTTTCTGAAGACATTTTATATCTTGGTAGATCACTGCCCCATCTCTATTCTATAGACTGTAAATTTTGTGTGATCGGAAAAGCTCTTCTCTTCAGCCTGAAAAATATAATCTCATATTTAGTACATCTGTATTGCTACTTTTGCAGTGTAGAGACCAGCCATATTATTATTGTTGTTGTTTACTGTCACTCCTTTACAGCCTGCTCCTTTAACTTTTTTGATATATTTAAAGTGGCTGGGCTTTGATTCAAAATAAGGGGTATGCATTGCCATCTTTTACTTGAGAACAGCATTTCTCATTCAGCCTAAAACATTCCCATGTATATTGGTAGCAAGGTTAGAATAAATATGTAGGTAGAATACATTCTGAATACAAATCAGCATTAAGTCCATAGAAAGACTCATGGAATGGTAACCCGTAGCTGGTCATCATGATCATCATGTCTGCAGTTTTGTAGCTAAAAACATACACAGTACTGTACTATGTATAGGCCATGCAGAAATTTGTAGCTAAAACTGGTACTTCTTTACTTCTTTATACCTACTGAGCCCTCTTTGTTTGCTAACATTTTATAGGCAGAGTCCTATGTCTTCTCTTAGGAAGTAATAAATTAAATATAAATAAATCAGGAATGTCCTCCCTTCATAACTGTAAATGCATAGTAAAACCCATGTATGGGACATACAGTTTATTAATGTAGGAAGCATAAATGCTGTAGAATTAATTTTAGTGGCTAAGAGTTAATTTCCAATAACCTCTGCTTCATAAATCTCTAATAATTATCTAAACAGTGTCTCCGGTTATTGGGTGATTAACACATTTTAATGATGAGAAGATTTTTTCATTAAAAAGAAATAGATGTTTTTCACCACGGTGAAAAACTCTGTACTCCTTAGAACACTATACCTGTTCCTTCCTTGGCACATAAAAGGAAATAACAAAAGGATAAAAGGAGTAACAAAATTTGCAGAAATAGCACCACTCTTAAAACTCCAGCAGAATAGAAATATACACTCAGGATACCCGGTTAATCCCCTGTCTACTTCTCACAAATCACAAAACGGTTGAGTTTGGAAAGGGACCTCTAGAGATCATGTAGTCCGACTCCTCGGCTCAAGCAGGGACAGCTAGAGCACTTGGCACAGGGTGGCATCCAGGCGGGTTCGGAAGATCTCCAGAGAAGGAGACTCCACAGACTCTCTGGGCAACCTGTTCCAGGGCTCTGTCACCCTCACAGTCAAGAAGTTCTTCCTTATGTGGAGGTGGAACTTCCTGTGTTTCAATTTGTACCCATTACCCCTTGTCCTGTCACTGGTCACCACCGATAAGAGTTTGGCCCCATCCTCATGTTGAGAAGATCCCCTCTCAGTCTTCTCCAGGCTAAACAGCCCTAGCTCACTCAGTCTTTCCTCATACGATACAGGTCCCAGTCTCTTAATCATCTTTGTCACTCTGTACTGGATCTTCTCTAGAAGCTCAATGTCCCTCTTGTACTGCGGAGCCCAGAACTGTACATAATAGCCCAGGTGCAGCCTCACCAGAGCTGAGTGCATTCAGAATCACCTCCCTCGACGGGCTGGCAACACTCCTCCTGATGCAGGCCAGGATCCCATTGGCCTTCTTGGCCACGAGTGCACATTGCTGCCTCATGGTTAGCTTGTGGTCAACCAAGACTCCCAAATGCCTCTCCGTAGAGCTGCCTTCTAGCAGGTCAACCCCTACTCTGTCCTGGTACCTGGAGTTATTCCCCAGGAGTTTTGTGGGAAGTTGCACAACACTTGCAAGGAAGGAAGCATTGGATCTGTCTCACTGCTTCCATAATGGATGGAATACCCATAGAGAAGGATTGAACAGCAGGTCACAGCTTCATATAGCAACTCCAAGCTATCTTTTCCTAATTTTTGTTCTTTCTAGTATTGTGGTTAGAGGATCCCAAACTTCCTTGGTCTAGTTTTGGATTACATTAGAGAAAGGAAATTCATGTGTATCTCAATTCATTTGTCTCTTAGCTTGATTTTTTAAAACTCATCATTGTCCATTTTCTCTGTTGATTCTCATTTTTTCGACAGCAGATCAGGGCCACTTGCCAGGTCAATCAGCTGCTCCAATATATTCTCTTGCCAGAGAGTCTAGGAACCCATTTTCTGTTACTAGTTCTAGAATCAGGCACAACTAGACCTTGAGCCTGGGCTTCATCAAGAATATATGTTAGAGAAATTTTGAATTTTGCTGAGCTTTGACGAGCTAAATGTATACCTGTTCATATTTTAATTTGTGATGTTCCCGATGACAGATGAAGGAGGGGTGTGAGGAGGTGAGTAAATGTAAAATGGCTAACCAAAATCTTTTTATTTAAGGAGTTGAAGGAATTTATTAGATTTTTACAGGCAGATGTCCCAACAAAATGAGTAAGTGGATATGTGAAGGATATCCTAATTAACATAAACATCCATATTCATCACAAGACTTGGCTTAAATCATTAATTCAGTGTCATTGTATCTCTCAACTGTGGTGATACTTTAAAACACTAAGTATTAACTAGTCTTCAGTATCTGTATAATGTCCCACCTCCCTAAATATAATATACCAGGGCTTTGGCATATCATAAATAAAGAAAAGATCTCTTAAGATGTAGTAAAGATTTCTCAATTTACAACAATGTTTCTGTGTCTTAGTTATTAAAGGGGGGCTTTAAATTTAAATGTTGTGTATACTCATGTCTAGGTCTGCATCATCAAACTCAGAAACAAGTTGAAAGGTATTCTTATTTGTAGAAAATGTGTACCTATTTGTACCTGAATTTTTAAACATACTGGGGAATAATGCTGAGCAAATAATGAATTTTTGACTCATTGGTTGAAAGTATCGAGTATTGATACTTTCAGAAAATCATCTTTGTCCTTCTTTTAATGGCTGAAACATTCGTTGCTCTTTTTGTGAATTAGTGCTAAAATATTTATATTCACCCTGCATTAGGTGGCCTCTGCCAAAAGCATGGAGGTTGTATTGAAAATACCTGCTCTGTTCTTGTGTATTTGTGCAATATTTAGTCTTAACTTTTTGCAAAACCCCTTCAAGTTAAGAGCTGTCTTATTCTACAGTCATTCATGACATTTATACAGGAAGGCATTTTATTTTCACAATGTCTTGATTGAAAGAAATATTAGAATGAAAAATCAGACAGAAAAGTAACTTCACTCTTTTAGATGGACTACCTCAGAGCTGCATTTTGTACCAGGAAATTAGGTTTTGTATGAAACATCCTACTGTCTTGTGCTACTAGATATGTATGGGAAAGTGTTATTTTAAACATAAATATTTTTGAAGATATATCTGGAAGGTAGGACTGTACTTCAGACACATTGACATTGCAACAAACCACTTAACAAACCCGTCTTCATTTTTTCTTTCAGAAGAAATGAGAGTGTGTTAATATGCATCCAGATCATATGCGTGCATTATCTTCAGATTAATTTGACAATGCATAAAATGTGAAAGGAAAAAAAAAAGGACAGTGCAGTCCACATAAATATGACATGGTGAATCAATAACTTAATTTTGTCTGCCTCATTGCTTTCAGAAACCTAACTACCATAATGTATATTCCTGATGTCTCCGGTTGGAACTGGAACAGTTTTTAGGTGTTTGTTTCAAGAAGGAAAGGCAGGAGAACAGCCAGTGCAATTGCTTGTGCGACTTTCTCCCTCTGTCCCCTCTCTCTTTTTAAAGGGCATGAGTTGTCTCCTGGAGGCATGAGCTGCTTGTTATCTGAGTTCAATAGCAGATCACTTTTTCCCGCCGTAGGTTTTGCTGCAGTTTCAGCTGCTACAAGAGGTTTTTGTTGCTTTTTCCAAGAACAGGAAAGTAAAAAAGTCTAAAACAACAATCAAGGTTAAACAAGGATGCAGGACTAAAGGAGCAGTTCTGCAACATGACACGTTGACCAAAGTTTGTATAAAAGCATGGAGGGAAAATTGGAAGTTCAATCTGAGAGATTTGTATACATCGATGTATACATATTCTGAAGTAGTAGATGACTATTTCAAATGCAATTTCATAATCAGAAATGAGTCCAAACTTACTCTCAGTACCTTTGAATATCACACTGCCATTCCAACAAGCTCTAATTTACCTATGTTTACTGTTCCAAATTAATTGCCTTTACTGTCCAAAGTTACTTTCCTGAGAAGACTTTGGATACTTCTGCATATTAACTTGCATAAGTATAGAATAAGCACGACGCATGAGCAAATAAGGAATTCCTCTCTAATGTCTCATATCCTAGCATAACCTCTTGTATTGAAATAGATTTGGACTTAGTTCAAAGCATTTCTCCAAGTTTATGTGCCCAGATTTTTTAAATGTGAATTAACAGCTTGGATACATTTCTATTGCCTGATCTAATAGCCTTTATTAATACTGCTGGAATCTACCCTTGAGTGATGACTACTCAAGTGAGGGGTGATCTAGGATAAAAAGAATAATTGTAATTTCGAAATGGCAAAAAATAGTTTTTTAAAGACAACATTTATTGTCAGGAAAAAACTGACCCTTATTACAAACTGTTACTTATAACAGATTCTTGGATCCACCAACAAATGTAGGACTTTTGTCATTCATATCAAAGAAAACCTTTCAGATGTTAGATGTTCATTCAGGCTTTAGGTCTATATGGACTCAAAATAGCAATGGGATTTTTTTTTCCCCATTTTTTTATTTACCAGTGCAGTTATGTTGCACTCTAATTACATTGCGTAAGTACATAAGACTTGTTTATGTACTGATGCATAAGTTTGGAACTTGGCTGCACTATAATCAACTCCTTTATTATGTGTAAAAATTAATTTTCTGAATAAACATTCATTTTGCATATAAGAAACTAGACAAAATGTAGTCCTTAAAGAGTGATTCTTAAAATGTGTATTCACACGTCCAATTTCCTGTTCTTGAAGCAGACATGAACACATTGCATTTCTTTAACAGAAGAAAGCAATTTGCCATTGGTGTATTATTATTTTGAAAAAGCAACATTTCAGGATTTACCTGGTCATTTGGTGTCTGATCATGACACCCAGAGTGTTGGCAGTATTGCAAAAATATACCCCTCGGTCCTCCAGGCTTAGTAAGAAGAAAGAAGGCAAAAGAAAACCAGTGCGCCAAGGGTAGTACACAACCTATGGGAATATGTGTCTTACACAGTTTTGCAGAAAGTTGGGGATGCATCATTATTAAAATAAAGCTACATCCATAACCTACGTTTTTCACTAGAACACTTGAGATTTTACAAATTTTTGGTCAAAAAAAAAAAGATGTTTTTGTCTTTTGATGTTTAGTGATGGTGATATAATTCTAGTGTTGCTATTACAGGATTCTGATGACTTCTTAAAAAAAGAGAGTCCTTTTTATTTTTTATTTTTTATTTTTTTTTCTGGACACTGATACTGGTTTAGCACTGGTAGAAAACAGAAAAGTTAATCTAACAAACCATTAGTGTAGAGACATTAGTGTAATATAAATTACACGAGACATTAGTGTAATATAAATTTAAGTATCCACTTGGTTGTATTAGACTACTGCCAAAAAACAATATTGATTGCAACAAAAATCATCTCAAAAACAATTCAAAAGCATCAAAAAATCAATGAATAAGCTCCACTTTTACCATAAAGACAAAACATATTCTTTTCTTTTCTGAAACTGTTAATCACCACAAAACTTTAGCTTGACTTAATACCTTTCCTATTTTAACCTTTTTTTAAAAAAAAAAAATGTACTACTGCTCTCACTTGGCTCTGTGTTGACACCTCAGACTGTGTTCTAGGGACGACATTGCCCGAGCAGTCATGGTTAGGAACATGGGAAATAAAATATTATCATCTTTTGAGCAAGATTTCTAAGGAAACAACAGTGCTAATTTAAGGTTGACTATATCAATGACAACCTGAGAGATACAGCTATAATGAATTCACTTGACAATAAATAAATTAATAATACTTAGAAGTCTCACTGATTATGAGGAGCTGTTTGGATGTGAATAATATAGTTTATCTACCCAGAGAGTTTGCTGTGAAACGTACATATTAAAATAAATATATATTAAGACATGTGTGTGCAGGTAAGCCTTTCTTGCTATTACTGGCCCTATTGATTTCACTTACCTATTAGCATCATTTTTATCTTGAAAGGACTCTAAGTATACATTTATTCTGTTCATTCATTTCTGAGGGCAAACGGGGAGATGGAGATAGCATAGAACAAAGAAGGAAGGCAGGCTATAACTCAAGCTTTTATTTGTTACAAACAGATAGAAAAAAGACAGAATGATCTGGCATATAGACCATTTATAATTATAAGGTAGGGGAAAACGGGAAATTGTCAGTAACTACGGAATTTTTGGACAAAACCCCTGCAATTTGAGTTAATTATCTTTTCTGAGTTCTTGTTCTGAACAAAACACAAGTGTTTATATAGTGCTATTGTATCAGAGTTTATTTATACTTGTTTTTAATATAGTTTTATTAAAAATAAAAATAGAGAGATCCAGAAACAATGTTTGAAAAGTTTGTTAAAATATATCAACTGTGAGTAAACAGATGTTGGAGTGCAAAGAATTTTTAACAAACCATTTCCAAATCATAAGGGCATAATGCAGAAGAGAGGAGGGGGGGAATATAGCGTGTTACATAATCCTGACTGCATGTTAAAACAGTGCAAGAGCCTGGAGCTCTACCCACTCTAAGCAGCTGAGCCTCTGGATAATTATGTTTTAAAGCAGTGCTGTTGTCCCATCTTGTTTTTGCTTTCCCGCTCATTTAAGAAGTGTAATATTTTTTAATCTATAGAAAGTTAAGAATATTTTGAAACTTTGAGATATGCCAGTTTTAAAGAAAATCAATTCCAAATTTCTCAGAAAACTGGAAGAATCCCTTGCCTTAACATCAGTATGAGTAAGCAGCCTGAAAGATTGCATGTTACTGTAATAAATTCACGTTTGTTAATTACTTGTTTGAACTAAGACCAGTCAAACTTTCAAAAGCACGTAAAAACTTTATAAATCAAGTTCAATAAAAACTATGTAAAAGTGAGTGTTTGTGAATGTAGTAGTTATCCATGACTGAAAAGATGTAGTCTTCTATTAAATATAAGAACATTTGTATTTTGATGAACCATAAACTGTAATTATAATCTGTGGCAAGTATAATCAGAAAGCATAAAATTAATCCATAAAAGGTATATACTGAAAAGTTTTTATTTATGATCATAAATGAAGGATTCCTGATCTAAAAGTATGAAGAAACAAAAAACATATTCCTGTCTAACATATCAGGGCAAGCAAGTATAAACAGCAAAGCAACCATTTTATTGCCATAGCTTAGCTATACTGCAAACAGTGGCAATTACAGAAAAATGAACTGCGAACTGTTTTCTTTTTTTCTCTGTTGTTATCTTTCAGTAATATCTCTGTATCTTTCAACAACTGAGGACTAAACTCAGAAGGAACAGTTGACTTCAACTGTCTATATCACCCTAGAGCTGCTAGTGGCTAGTTTCCCAGTATTTGGGCAAATGAGTGTCCTATTCTCATTTTCTTTCTGCAGAGTACAGCATTTAGAATTATATCTCACAGTCTACACTGTAATATGCTTTTCATTTCATTGCAACACAGCTGATAAAATCTCTGCTCCTTCCAGCAAAACCCTTAGGATGAACACGACAAGGTTCTTGCTCATCCCCTATTCTCTGGTGAGGGCTCTCAGCTCTTGAGATTTTCCCTCTCGGCCCATGAAATTCTACATAGCAAACTGCAAAAGAGATCTGCTGGTTGGTTTTGTGGTCTCATCATGGGCTCCTTTCAGGTAAAACTAAAGATGCTTGCCAAGAGGACCTCAGTGCACTCCAGTTGCTCATATGCCTACCTTCTGCATAACTGGTCTGGACTTATCTGAAAGCAAATGGTAACCAAGTACTTTTGGGGCCTATCAGGTTCAAGCCAGACAACTTCTTTTAGTCGTATATTGAATCTTTAAGACAAATAAGCAAAAAGAAACAAAGCAGAAAAAGAAATAGCAATAAAAGAGAAAAGTAAGGTAAGAAAAATGGAAGTCCAAAAAAGGTCAGTCTTGAAGGATTGCTTCTGTTTGCACATTTTCTTTGGTGTGGGGAAGAGTATTTATCATGTCCAGAAAAAGAGGGGAATGGTGTTGACCTTTACTACAGTAACTGTAACTGAAGAGAGCTGAAACTATGCCTGAGCTTAGATGGTGATGTCCGTAGTGCTGTGTATTAGGCACTCTTGTTCTGTCTGTGTGAGAATACTGGGATCTGTCAGTCTATCTTTGTTTGTAAAGCTGTTTTAATTAACATTCTCTAAAATGGAACAAAACAAAGTTCCTAGAATGTTCTAATGCACTCTGGAAGGGATGTGCAAGTTTCAGACATCACTTATATTTGAATTGAATACTTAGTAATGGTGATGTTCCATTTGAGGTCTTGGTTCTGCAGGCATATATCAGGCTCTGTTTAAGGACATTCAGCTAGTCTTTAAGGGCAAGCCAGGACCTGTTACTGCTGAATATGTAAAATGAGATTTCAAATGGTGCAAGCATGATAAACTTTATTTATTCCTGCAGGTTTTAATATGAATAATAATAATAATAAAAGATCAAGAATAGCACAGATGGACAGATATCAATATGCATAGATGCAATTAATTTGGAAAGAATTTTAGACCACCAACTTGTCATCTTAACTGTTTATGACAAACTATCATTTATCTTCCATAGCTTTGAAAAGTATCTCAGAGTATGTGAATATGCTCGAATTGAGGGCTTATTCCCTCCAGTAGAGAACCATTGCTTAAGTGCTCAGATGCTGTATCACAAATTTGGAGCTCCGTTTTTTAGAAAACCACAGATTTCTTCTCTGTGGTATAGGCACAGCGTTTCAGCTGGAGAGGAGGCGAAGATTACTACAGTGCTTTCCCTTGAATGGGGTAGAAATGCCTTCCCTTTAGATAAAAGTGGCAGTTAGACTGTCACCAGTAGAAACTGGTTTGTGTCAGCTTCCTAGTGAGTGGAAAATATCTTATTCTGGTATTTTGATACAATAAATATACATTTTGGTTTCAAGAAACACTTCTGTTTATAAAGATGCCAAAAATTCCATTGAAAGATGACTCAAAAGATATTCTTTTCACTTTTGTGAAGTACTCTGTGAAGAATTTTTCCCATCTGACCTGAAATATTTATTTTAGCTTCCTGACACTTTTTTCTTGATATCTTTACAGATTGGCCAGTGAACTGAAAAATTAATTATTTGCACAGCCAAGGGGTGACTGGATGGAAGAACCCTGATTTCTTCTTCCTCTTGAGTCTATAAAAGAACAGTGAACAGCTCATTTTTTTAGCTTTTGTTTTATTTTATTTTATTTTGTTTTATTTTTGTGAGCTTAGTTCCTCTTAATGTGCTTAGTTAATAAATCTGGGCAAGAGTGTCCTGACAAAAAGTTTGCAAATAACTCTTCCCTTATTTCTTGAAAGCCAAGGGTGAGTCCTCCAAAACTCTGCAATTATTAAATAATTATCTTAAGTTAACTTAGCTACTCTTCCCATTTTTGACATCAATTATAGTTGATATCCTCTCAGTTCTAGAATTTACTCCCTTGTTATTGGCTTTTCAATCTTTTAAATTGAAAAAAAACAAGTTTCTTTGCATTTTTCAGGCTCAAGTAAAATGAGTAGAGATTCCTTTCCTGCAACTCCTTTCAGATATCTGCAATGTAAAAAATATAAATACGAATCAATATATATAAAATAATATTACCATAAATAAATATCTCCATCTTATGATCTTATTTGATGAACAACCATATACAACAAAAACTTAAATACTGAAAACTTTGTTTTTCTTTTTTTAATTTCGAGATAATCCATAACTGCTTCTTGTAGAAATTTTAATTTAGCAAGTGAATTTTAAAAATAAGTATTGTTTACACATCTCACTTACCTTGTTCCTTAACATCTTCAGTAAAGCTTTTCCTTCTGCTAATGCGTTCTAGTTTGCCCCTTTTCAACATTAGTCATACGGGTGTTTAGCTTACTTCTTAAACAAAAGATGTGTGTAAATTATTTTCATTCAATATTTTGAATAAATATATATTTTTTGGATCTAGTACAAGTGTTCCAGTTTTAAAAAAAGTCTAAATTATCATCTGTAGCTTCTATCATCGTCTCATCTCAAAAGAAAATATTGTGTCTTTAGAAAAAATATCCCTCTCTCTGCTTGAAAGACTTTGCTTTCGATAAACTTTATTTGATATCTTATTTTTTAAACCCTTTTAAGGAATCCCTTCTTTAGAATCACATAGCATATTGCAATCACATTTCTTATTTGTTTTTAAGCTTTTAGCAAAACACTGGAAATGCTCATTTTGGTTTATTTCTCTGGAGAAAGCCTCTCCAGGAAATGATATTCTCCATATGAAAATTTTTGTCCCATATAGCCTTACAGTGAGGTCAAGAGGGCTTGAGTTTGTGAGTGTGTGCATGTGTGGATGTGAGTGAGTGTGTGTGTATGTTTTTTTGCTACCACATCTTGCAGTAGCTCTCTTGATGGTCATATCCTAGCTAAGATTAAGCAATACATAACTTTGCCTACAAACCCACTTTCTGCTAGAAATACACAAAATCCTTTTCCCTTACAATGTTTTCTGCTGTAACAACACCTTGTCCCTTGTTCTGTGCATTTTGCCCAAGCCACTGCACCTGTTTGTGGGTCACAGTATGGTGACATTCATTTCTGCACATCCTTCCCTCGACCATGGCTGAAGTTTTGCCTGTGTTTGGGTGTATCTTACATTTCCTGAACTCTTCTTCCAGAGACTCATTTTCCCTAAGACTTGGCACAGAGCTCAAGTTTTGCACCCTTAGCAATTTCTAGTGTATTCACCTCTTTCCCAAAACTTTATTTGAAGTGCTTAAGGTTTGGATGTTGAGTTTGAGTCATATTATAGGGATCTTGTTTCCTAAGATGATGAGCAATTATGTTGAAGAAATGTCTGCCTTGATAATTTGTGTCTCTCTAATTTGCATCATCTTGAATGTTATTGTATTGTAGCTGCAAGGACTCAATTCCTGTAAATCTAGTCTGACAGCCCCTATCAGGTTTATGATTTCTTATTCCATCTGTTTTTGAGTTCCATTATTTTTGTTAGTTGTTTTTTCCTTCCTTGTGTGCCTCTCTCATGCTCCAATTACTGCTATATAATTATTAATTATATCTAGCTGCTAGCTTGGCTACTGATCACCTGGAATCTAATCTCTAATCAAAAAAATATATTAAATTTATAGCTGTCTTCTAGAAATTCCTGGTGCCACCTATTGGTTAAATGGTTGAAGTGCAGCTCTTTGTCATCAATTAGCATAAAAGAGATGCTGTCTATGCAAATAACTGTTTTAAACCATATGCTGAAGAGTTTATTGCTAAAAAATCGTATGTGTATAAACTTAGATTCACTTTAGAGATCTATTCTGACTTGAAACAAATATTAACAATGCTCAAAAATAAAGTAAATGTATATTTGTAAGTAACTTTATAAATTTTTAAAATATTTTCCGTATTTAAAAGATCCAAATGAATACCAACACATCTTCTTTTTTCAGACTTAACTTATTAAACATATATGGACAAATGAACTGGATATCTCAACTCCTGATTTTTTCTGCTGGTTTCTTTTCTTTTGGCATCTTTATTAAGGAGTGTCTATGAATTCTAAATATATTTCCCTTAACAGTAGTTGTGTAGACTCATTTCATTATGAGCTCTAATCCCAGTCTTAATCAGTGTATTTAAATAGAATTCTTTTTATATTGATAGACACATACGTATGCACCTTGTTTTTCTTTTTTCTGCCTCAGAATGCTATTTGCTGGTTTATGAAGGGAATGCTACTGCAGGTATTAAATCAGCCATACCAAAGGAGATGGCATGTAGGGACTCCAGCATAGTATATTCCTCGGCTCATACAGTTTTACTTTACAGACTGCATAAATGCTGAACAGGAAGAGCCCCAGGTACGGAGGCAGAAATGAGATTACCCACTAGCTACAACATCAGATTCCAGTCTGATACAGAGAAACAATATGTCAGCCCAAAGTGCCTATGGAACAGACTTAATAGGATTTCTGGAAACCTAAAATGACTGGAAAAATCATATCCTCAATATCCACACTTTCCCCTAAAAAGAAGTGCCCCATGGCACAGAGAGTTGGCAAACAGTCCTGTGTTGTTTCCAGGCTCCTAGGCAATGCTCTGGCTGAAGGTTTCCTCAATTACCAGAGTGATTCATGGCTCACTTCATGAAACTGAATATGAAACACCAATTTTTTTCATAAAATATGTCCGTATACTGGAAACATCAGTGCAGAGAGCTGTTGAGGGCTTTGGGGGTTTTTGTTCATTTGTTTTTTCCTTCGCTTTTGTACTAATAGAGGTTCCTTTGATTCACTTGCTTGCTTGTGAGGTGCTTCTATTGGATTATGCCATCTGGTTGTCCTTCCATAGTAACTGGTTAAGTTGGATTTGCATGATTAAGCCTGCGTTAATGGGAGGAATTTATGCATAATTTTGGTTGACAGTAGAAGACTTGGCAACAATGATAGTGATTAATTGTCATTAAGTATTTCTGCAAAAGTACAAAATCTATTTTGTTTTACAAATATGTGAGTCTTAATTAGGTGAATTACCTAATTGTTGCATTCTGACTCAGCATAAAATCTGACTTAACTCCTGAACTCATTTTGCCTCCTGACTATCAGAGGTCTACATCCAGTTATTATATCTGCCAGATAACTTACTTTCCTCTAAGAGGTGACATTTAAAGAGGTAACATTTAGAAGTTAAGCTGAAAAGGAAAAAGTATTATGGGAAATCTAAAATAAAGTGCTACACAAATCGCTGCTTCTTTGAAAAATAACACAAAGCTTGGAGCCTTATTGTTTTATTGCTTATAATTACATTATCCATTCCCACTACTTTCTCAAATAAAATTCCAGTACCTCATTTTTTATTAGAATCACTCAAAAAAAGGGACACCGAAGTGTTGGATCCTCCAGGTCCTACAGGTAAGAAAAATACAGCTGGTAGAGAGGTATGTAGTAGTATGATAGTTCAGGCATAGAAGTTTGGGAATCACTTTCCCACCTGTTTTTAACTTCTTTTGTGTGTGCATGACTTTGGATAAATTACTTTTTCTTAACGTGATCTTTCATTTCTTTTCTCAGTTTGTAAATTCTCTAGGGCAGTGTCCAGCACAATGGGCTCTCCTATAAAATGCATGGTAATAATGCATAATTTTATCAGGAGTGAACTATTTTATATGAATTATAAAATCTTGGATTACAAGGTATTACTGCAAACATCTAGTGAAACGCTATGTGATCTTGAGTGTTGACTCAAAGATATTTTGTTTTGGGTGTTTTTGTATTGTTTTTGACATTGCTTTGTGTTGTAGTCGTCATTATCTGAGCACCTCGACTGCTCAATTGTACATTTTGCATCTGTATGATTTGTTCATAAAATTAATCTGGAAGATATATAGTGCATTATAACAAGATTTCAGCTTACTTTATTCATTTAAAAAAGTTATATTTTAGTTTGTCATTCTAAATATTCTGTAGTAACTTGCCTATGCTGAAAGAAAGTGTCCTAAATCCATTTTCTTTCCGAAATAGAATTGCATAAACATGGCCTTTTCTCACATAATAGATCCTCTCTCTATGTGAAAGAATAACAAATCTTCCCACGTTCATGTCAGAAATACTTTTGATTTTTTCTATCCCTCACAGAAAGACTGAATAAGGGAGACTACTGTTCCTCCTTGGTGCATAAACTGAATGTTATAGTCCTTCGTGCAACCAGAAATCCATTGAAAGCAGTTTATAAATGTCACTCAAACCATAACCAAAACATGTCCCTAGGCCTCGTTTGGACCACAACGTCTTTAGAGTATGGTGGAAATGAAAAGAAGGATTTTATAAAGGAAAAGTTTTATGAGAAGGGAAAAGAGACAACGGGTCTTCAGTGCCTTGACTTTGCTAGATGTGGCAGGTGTGAATGCATGGTTGTGTAGCCCTCCCTATTCAGCCTGCCCTTTCTCAGCTGATAGAACTTTTTTTTTCTGTTTTCAGTTTTTCAGGCCTGACTTTTGAAAAACATTCCTATCCCTTTATCGCCGCTGAGGTAAAAATCATTGAGAATTCACAGGCATAAACTACTGTAATACCATTTCTTCATGGTGTAAATTTTCAGACTAGAATAGATAGCACTTTAGCCTTCCTATTTCAGCTTCTCCACGTGTTAAATGAGGCTCGGGATAATTACTTCCTTTCCTCACAGGGGTGTTGTGAGAATTAATTTGTTAACGTTTGCATGGAGTTTCCAAGATGCAAAGTGTTATACATGTGCTAATTAGTTTGATTATTATTAGCTGTATGTCATTTGCACCGTCAGGAAACCCATGCATTAATAATCCAGCACAGAGATTCAGTTTTATGCATTGCATCCTGGCCAAAGTAGGAGAAATACCTTTCATAAAAGAAACAGTAGAAGAAATAAAGGTGTGTATTATGTAGCTAAATAGAGCTGCACTCAAGAGTACCATTTTCATCTTGTAAACGTTATCAAAATACTGTTGTAGTGGGCTTTAATTCTCAAAGTGACTATGAAAACCATGTCACCAGATAGGTTTCTGAACTCTGGATCTTCAATTACAAGGAAATTTTGAAAGTGCATAGAAAGCTGGTCTTTGGGTGGGAGGTTGTATGCTGTCAAGTATACATATGTCTGTAATCAGGCTCTTGGATCTGGATGTAATTAAGCAACTGGCAATTAATCTCTGTTAGTACATGTTTCCACTATCATATTTCATAAGACCTGATGCTAAAGCCACTTTATAATAACCTTACCTTCCTAAGAAGACCAAGAGAACTGAATGCACTAAAAAGAAAAGAATGAACTTTCAAAGAACTAAACTCATCAAAACTTATATCCTAGAGATGTGCGTTAAGTGGAAATCAGTGACAGTGATTTTTTAACAAGTGAAAACCAAAACAATATGATCAGACATACTGAAAGAAAAAAAAAAGTGAAATATATAATTTATTCCAAGAAGCAGGTCTGCCAAATGAAGTTCTTATAGTAAGTAATAGTCCTGATGGTATCCTCATTCATCAGCACTTCTCTCTGGCTTCCTAGCACGTCGTTCACTCCTTCTGCCTCTCCTCTCCTCTCCTCCCCTCCCCTCCCGTCCTCTCCCCTCCCCTCCCCTCTCTTCTTTTTTTTTTCTTCTTTACAGATCATCATAAAATTCCTCTCTTCTTGTAATAATATTGTATTTCATGGAATAAAAATTCTATATTATGTCTCTTAAACATTAACTGCTTTCAATATGAAATGAGTATAAAAAAAAAGAAACAGCCAAAGTGATTGGCTTATTTTCCCCTTTCCTCGCGTTTAACTTACTCTATGAGCAATCAGGTAGTTTCCTATATTGTGCAGGAAGTAAGATGCTTAGTCAGCACTCTGCTGTTTGCACAGATGAGGCATGCAAAAATGAAACACTTCAAGGATCATTCCAAAGCCATCTGCTTTATTTCATTTCCCCTTTTAAATCTTCCACACATAAAATATTTTGCTGTAGCATGTGGGATTCTGTGTTCAACTCTGACCTGTTTTATGCTGTGGAATAAACTTGAACATCTATCCCTGCTGCTTGAACAAAGTGGAGGCAAATAGAGCTTTGGAATAAATCATGCAAGAGTGGACAGTGATCTGTAAGATTCACCTATAGAAGATGGGAAAGGAATGAGAAAGATGAGCTAAATCATCCAATTCCTAGATAGTTCATCTTACTGTGATGTAAACTCCTAAAATACTTCTTTCCAGTGAGTCAAAAGGGGACAATTAACTTAGACAATTGTAAATTTTGGATGGTTGATCTTCACAAAGATATATCCTAATTATAGTCTCTCTATACTGAATTTCTGATCATGACCTAAAAGCTGAATTGATCAAAGAAAGATGGTTTTCCTTTTCTTTTTTTTTTCCTTTTTTTTTTCCTAATCATAAAAGGATGATTAAATAAATATTTCCAGAATATGCATATCATTTTTCCTCAGGAACTGGAAACTTCCAGTTTCAGTGACAGACCCTGCTATCCGCTCAGGAGCAGCAACTCTGTTATCAGGACACTCATCTACAATGGGAAGGAGATCCCATTTTGCTGTTCCTGCTTTACCTTAGGCTACACTGTTTACTCTCAGTTTGCAGTAGGTGTCCTAAATACTTAGCATTTTGTCTCCATTTTATTTCTGCTATTCCATTATATATATGTTAGTTAGTTAGCTGTGGTATTAAAGAGACTTTAAAAGTTAATGGCTAGGAGATTAGGTTGAGGTCCAAAGCCAAATTCATTGACCCTTTTCTGGGAAATAGAAATTTCAGGTTCAGAGAAAACTGTGGTTGAAAAAATGTGGTTGTACCGACTCTTTGCTTGTTCACTAATGAAGAAATGTCTTTGTGAATTTTATTTATTTGTTAAAAAGATTTCTGGAAGAAGAGAGTTGTAGTCATGCACTTTCTGGAGCTGGGGATGTAATTCTTCACACAGCTCTGTCCCTAAGCTTTCTGCAACTTCAATCAAGGCAATCACATTCTTAAGAGTGAAGCTTATGCTACGATATTTTGGCAAGACAGCACTTCTCTGATAAGAAGTCCATCAGAGTCCAACATTTTACAACTCTGGTACGTTTAGATGACTAATGTACAATAAAAGGTAATTCAGTAGTAAAAGAGGATTTCTGGTAGAGAAAATTTCTTCCCAAACAGTTTGAATGAATCTGTTATTGCACAAACTGCTCACTCTCTGAAGATATGATCTCCATTTCATACATTGTGCCAGTAGCCACACCATTACTCAAACCCAGTTCACGAATTGCCCTTTCACAAAAGGAAGAGGAAGGACTGAAAAAAAATTGGTGTTATTCATTGGCATGGTTAATAAAGCTGATTTGTTACCAATCACTCAATGCTAAGATGCTTCATCATCTAGAATGTGATACAGTGCTGTGATCGTGGCGGAAATCTGTCACCTAATAGGTGGCTGTTTCATCTGTATTGTAGGGAGCAAATAGCTGCTGAAGCTAAGAAACAACTAGGTTGACTAGGTTATTCTAGTTTAAGAGATTAAGATTAGCCAAAGTCTGAGTTTTCAGTTACTTTTTACAAATAAATGAATATTTTTGGCACATCTAACAACCTTACTTTCTTCTTTCACCGTTTGATTTTTTCGGGGGGCGAGGATTGTTTGATTTTGCAGTCCTTCGGAACTGGGCGTAAGAAGTCACTCTTATTTCGGGAAGTATGTGTTAATGTGTTATACTTTGGATTGTAGCACACTGTAATTTTTTAATAGACCTCTAAGAATTCCACTCAGCTTCAATCAGACTGTTGGAAATATATTTAGCTTAGTTATGCCTTTGGCCTCAGCAATGGGAGGACCACTGTAATTCCAAGAACAGAAAGAGTGATGTCTTAAATGCAGATTTGCATGGAACAGTACGGCTGTACTGCTTACGGGACTGGCTCGTTATCTGTTAAAGTTTCGGCGTACGAATATTTTTTACGAGTCACTCTTGAACAAAGTTATAACTAGCAATTTTGCCCTCATATGTATAATTCGTAGGTACAACAGACTTTGCATTAATAGCTAAGATTGGTTACAACGAAACCCTCATCCATATTGATTTTTATAATATTAAGACATGGGTAACAGAAAATACTGCCAGCAGCAGGGATTTAACTTAAAACCAAAGATGGGCTAGCATTATGGATTCACAGGCTAAGGGAAATAATTGAAATGTTAAGAGAAAAAGGTAGTTTGTCAATAGTCCATCTTCTCTTGACCATAAGATAAATGCTATGATGTTACTGGAGTTATTGTAGCAGTTCTAGTGAATAAAAAAGATTTTTTTTCACTCTTTTCAAGGACCTAATAATTTTGAAAGATAAAGGCAACAATATCAAAAGAAAGAAGAAGAAATCTTAAAAAAAAAAAAAGCTAGACCTCGGATTTTCATTTACCTCAACAATGAATATGAAAACCCTTTATAAAAGCAGACAAGTTTGAATTCTTTCTCATAAAACAGTCTTGTTTACTTTTCCCTTCCATGGAAAAGTGAACACTAATGATTTGCCTTTATAAGCAACAAAGGGACAGTGGGGAAAAAAAAGAATTTTAAAATTTTAGAAAAACATGCAATAAAAATATTAAGTAGATTTGATAATATAGCTTTATACATAGCATTCCTATTCTGATTTCAAAACTTTGTTGGTGTTCTGCCTAACTAAAAGATAAGTAAGGAAATTTGCTCTAGAATTGATTCATATAAAGACTGTCTTCTAATAAGTGAATGCAGGCAATTAGAATCTGTAATGGTAAAAATTTTCTAAACTTGGTTTTAGGAAAGGTGATAATGGTAATTTTGAGGTGTTCAAACATTAAACTTCTTTTATAAATAATCAAGGATATTTTCTTGATTCAATAGATAAGCATCACCTGTAAAATCTGTCTATGAATTGGGATAGCATGGAAAGGAGATATGTATTGTTTCTTCTCCATTGTACAATTATCAAAACAAATATGTAGATGAATAACAGAAAAGAGCACATTTCATCCTGTGAAACTCTCGTAAATTTCCTGTTTTGAGACAAAGTTGTATTTCTCCATTCTTAGTGGAAACCAGGAAATATTGGGAACCTTATTCAAACTCTTAAACAATTTTGAAGAATTGGATCTATAGCTGCAATTTTTCTCCTAAAAAAAAGGATAACTTTTTTCTTCTTCTCTCCTCTGTCAGTGGATTATTGTGAATTCCACTATTAAAACACATTTGTATTTTATCTTCATTGCTTCAGAAACCCTGATGTTACTACTGTTGTCCAAGAAACAAAAATCTGATTTTTTCTTCACAAAGAAATTACAACTTAACAATAACATTTAATTGCTTGTAAGCAAGAACCAGATCTTTCCTTCTAGCTGTTGTTTGTTCCAGGAATCACTTTCCAACACAATGAATCAACTATGAATGTCCAGTATATCATGCAAAGATGCCACAAGACAGTCCATGCTGCAGAAGTTGTACATGTGTACACACGTGGCTACCTATACACAGATTTACAGAAACTTGAGTCACAAGTAAATATGTTCATTGACATTTATAACAAAACTTCAATTAAATTCAGCAGAAATTAACACCTTAGTGCCATTATTTAGTCTGTGGCATATGACTGGTTTAAAATACTCCAAAATGTGCTAGCCCGGAAGGATGATATTGCTCCACATGACTACATATTTCTGCCTCCTGCTTTGTTTGAGCACAGTTGAATGTACAGTCATGTGCTGAGCTGTACCAAGCCTAAACATTTACAAAATAAGATGATTACTCTTTATTTGCACCAGTGACTCCCCATTAGGCACATGTTTGGTAGTGTTAGCAGAAGGGACGCGGCAGGTCCATTTTGGCACCAGCATGGTGTTAGATTTGCTTTATGTGCCACATGAAGCTTAAAAGTAGCTACATCATAGCTTGTGTGCCTGTACATGGAGAACTATTAATTGGCTGTCTGCATTTCCTTAAGCTTGACAATTGTTTGAATATCCAAATTCCCCAGCAGCCCACAAGAAACTGTGCAGATACTGTCCCCCACACTGTGCTGGGAAGGACATCAGTATGTGCTACTTTGAGAGTAGTCCCGATTTTCATTTCACTCCCCTGAAAATCAGCAAAAAGTTATCTCATCATGCTCCTTTTTCATAATATGAAGCACCGTATTGAAGGCTTGATTAATGTAATGTGGCATGCACATTGGTGCTTCCTCTCCTTACAATCCGATGTATTTATGTCCTTAAATCTTAATCTGTGGGATTAATTTTAATTATTCCAAGTGCGAAGCACACTGCATACAATAACGGTAGAAGATAGAAAGCAATGAAGTAGACAATGCCTAGAACTAGTGAGAGGCAACATGGGACAGCGTAAAGTGATTTTTCCATAAAGTTGAAAGCTAGCTTTTATTTATTTTTCCCCAGTGGCATCTAATTTATGGACTGAATATTGGTATATCCCAATTATTACTTATTCCAACCATTACTTAGCCCATCACTATGGACTGAATATCGGTATATCCCAATTATTACTTTGGGTATCCCACTACACTGGGTATATCCCAATTATTGCTCAAGTGATACCCAAGGAGTGATAGCCCACAATACTTCACACTTCATTCCAAGTCATTGTTTTTTTTTTATAGCCAGGAAAATCTGAAGAGAATGCAATGACATTTCAATTTTACATGAATGCAGGATTCTATATTACAAATGATGAATAACTTCCATAATTTCACTGGTATTTTCTTTGATATTGTTAGAAATAATTTAAACTTCTATTTTATGTATTTGATGCTTTTGTGCATACAGATTTTACTGTTATTCTTGTGCGTCTTTGAGTTCTGTCTGCAGTCTTCTTATGATGTTCTAATTTTCTGAGTTTTGCCATTGGCTGTAATCATAGATCACCATAAATGCCTAGTGAATTTTCCAGCTTTGAAAATAATGTGAAAAATACTATCACTTCAAATCAGCAAAGCATAATTTTAAATTATTTAATCTTGACTTTGTCTAGTGCCTTAACCCTCTGTCCTCTTTGTTACTTGGAAAGCCTGTTAAGGATGTTTAATTCCTTTTGTTTCTACTACTTTTAAAGAATAGTTTTAATTAAATAAATTGAAACTGTAGATTAAATTATTAATTAACTTAGCCTGTATAAAAGTGTTTCCTTATAGCAAGAAACCTGAATTCTGTTCAGTGCCCTCTGGAGCGTGCTGTGACCCCATAAGTATAACAGGGAAACAAAACCAGAAGCTGTTTTTCTCAATCAAATAACATCCTCATGTATTTCTATTGCCTCATCTGAAGGACAGCAGAGTGGGGGAGATTCCCTGTATATAGAGAATGAAACAATAATCAGGGATTTATTGCTTGCTGTCTCCCACGGAAATGCACACCAGGACCAGGACAGCAGAGGGGCTTCTGCTCTGTATAGAAATAGTCTGGTAATAGTAATTGTGTTTTTAGCAGAGCTTCTGCACATTGCTGCAGAATGTTCAGAGTAGATGGCAAAAGGATGAATAAAACGAGCTGAAATTTAGTCAAATGCTACTGCTTGTTGTTCTCTTCTGCCATATTGGTAGGCTTACTGCCCATGTCCTGCAGCAGTAGTACTGACACACTTTTAATAACTGCTTTGCTTTTGCCATCCCTGTGAAACTTCAGGCATGAAGTCCTCTCTTGAGGTCGTGCAGCTCTTCCCTTCCCGCAGTGCATGGGTTCTACAGCGCATTTGCAAACGTAACCCTTACAATTCCAATAGCGCCAGCAACAAGATTAGCAAGTCAGACTGACATTTGTCCAGGCAACATTTGCTGTATATCTTTAGCATATCCAAGAAGCTGCTCTAACTCTGCTAATAGCACTTTGGCATATTGTTGCCACGCTGCTGCTGCTGCTGGAAGATGGATACTATTTCTTCTTAGTAAATTGGCATACTTGAGTACCCCCTCCCTCATCCCTTCGCTGCAGACAGATGGAACAGCAGTCTTTCCGTCCTCCACTGGAGATATGGGAATTAGTCGTCTAGCTGTGCCGTTAGGGAATGAGCTGTTGATACTTGAACATCAGAATTGTTGCTGTACTGAGTTTGTAACTAGCACTTCTATTGCCAGGGGCTGTTTTTGTGATTGTTGCTGAAATTTTAGATTTCTTCAATGCATCCATTGCATTGCCTGTTTCCTAGAACAGGAGTAGAAGCTTTCACAGACTGCTGAGAAGCCTGTCAGATCCTTGCAGAGCTGATAAACTTTTCATTGGTGTCTTGAAGGTTTCACATTCATTGACCCATGGACATTTTCTAGGAGGTGAAATGTTGCAATATGTCATGGATGAAACTTTAGAATTCACTATGATCTTCAGAGTTTATGATGCCCAAATGGAATCTGGAAAGAAAACAGAATTCTTGCCTTCAAAACCTTAATCTAATGTTTTGAAGCTATAAACAGATAAAAATAGGTCTTATTCCACTGAATTTCCTTGCTGGTTGAATTCAGGACCACTCATGTAAATTAATGTTCTGGGCATGTTTTCAGGGCTGGTGCAGCAATCTTGTCTACAGCTTTTTATTTGTGTATAATATAATCAGGAAAAAAGGTGGTCTGGTAGGTTATTTTTTTTCCTTCAGTTTTGTTACTTTCATAGAAATCCATTGCAGCAATGCCAGCGGAAGTTAAGAGAATTTAATAGCATTTTTTGTTGTTGTTTGTAAAAGTGAGATTTTATGTGATATGAGATCTGTGATGATGCTGCACATTAGAATGGAATTGCAAGGAAATTCGTTAGGATGTAATCACTGTCTCTGATTGATTGCAAAGGCTGCTTTACACATTATAAATGGATTTTGACCACAGCAATATTTGTGTTCTCTGAACAATGGCAACTTTGTGGCTTGCCAGAGTAACTGACCTTGGTTCTGCGGTATGGTCCCTCCATGTCTGTCTATTATAAGCATTGTGGAGGTAATAATGTCCACCGTGAAGTGGCAGAAGCTAAGTTTCTCATCCAGAAGTCCTTTGAGGGATATGAAAGACAGAACAAATTCTTTTTTTTTTTTTTTCCTGGTGGAATGGGATTGAGCACTGAGTGAAAGCTGGGAATATAAATCAGGGAAGTGTTCTTTCAGGTGGAGACCTCTGTAGTTATCATTCATCCATATTTCGCAGCAGGACTTTTGTGTGCAAGTCTGTGCTGTGAAAACATGGACTCTCTGCCAAACGTCTATGTTTTGGCCGCAGATCTCACATGCTTATATTGGTGATAGTATAAACATTGCATGGGGGCATGAAAAAACACAGAAACAAACAATTTTGTATTGTGAAAAGGAGGTCCAAAATATCTTGGCAGTGACCAGTGTGTCATTTAGTGTCCCAGGTTTTCTTGCCAGCATTTAAATTAAACTGGACTAGAATCAAATCAGTTCTATCAGTATCCCATTCTAACCTTTGGTTAAGCTGATCATTTGCAACTTTTTGAAGTGTTTAAGCTATATCAAAAATGTATCGCACTATTACTCCTTGGCACATTTGTGTGCCTGGTGAATGGGACACTACCCAGCATCATTTCCTTGCACAATTAGGAATATTAATTCCTTGGTGCCTTTATGAGCTGCTTGGTGCTGTCAATTGTCTAGTGTAAAGATGCAAAGCATTTTTTCTCCTCCTGAGAAAGGTGATTTATTAGACTATTACTCAAACAGAATGCATCTCAACATTGCCAAATGTGCACCATTCAAGAAAAACAGGCATTCAAAGTGGAAAAGATCTTCACCACTGCAGTCATGTTCTGTGAGTCTACAGGCTGTGTGGCCAGATTTAATTCAATTCCAAACCTAAATAGTTCAAGAAATGTCTGCTTTTGTTAATTTCTTTTGCTCAATACTGTCACAAGTGACATATTTGTCAATATTTGATGACCACACAGTTTTATGGAATGATGGCCAAAGGCCAGAAAATAAATAATTCTCATAAGAGAATTTTATTATGCTTTTCCATAGCAATCTGTCCTACTTTCTATGACTCACTATAGTTTCATCTGTCTCTAGGCTTGTAATATGTATTACAAAAGAAATTTCAATTAGTCTCCTAAAGCTTCATGCAAAAAAGAAAAGATGTATACTGAATTTTTTACACAATAAAATGAGAGTTGAAAGCAATCCCAATACCATAACAAATCTAGTGAGTTATTGTTATTAGTGTCAAAATCGAAAGAATGAGTAATCCAAAAAAAAAAAAAAGTTTATGTAGATTTTTTTTCATTCTATGAATACACAGAAAAATGGTAAATAAGTTTTATTTCCCCTCTGTATTGGTATTTCTGTTTGTAAAATGCAGTCATAGAGGCAGATGTGCTATAAAAAAAAAAAAAAAAAAAAAAAAAAAAAAAAAAACTTCCAGTGCTCTAACTTCTTACTTGACAAAAAACCCCTTTCCTTGGAAGATTTTTTTTTTCTCTTAATATGTGGTTTTCAGGGTTACTGGATCTTAAAACACCTATCCCAGAGGAAATACAAAAAGTTGGAAAAATCATTTCCATCTCTCAAGAATTCCAATTTGTATATGGAGGGTGGAGTGAAATACTGAGATAGGAATCCTATTTTGCACTAGATACTCTTTGACAGAAGGGGTAAATCACTTACTTTGCCAAACAAAAACTAAGAAACGGAAAAAATCATAAGAAGACTTCTAGAATATAAAATATCAGAATACATTTTCCTGTGACTATAGTTCTAGCTCTCTTCTGATCTGTTATTTCAGATTCCTCTCAGCAGGATGGAAGCAGATTCCAGTAGCGCTTTCTGCTTTCTTCTCCAGTTCAGCTGTTCTTGGATTGCTGCATTTCATATGTGAACCTGGATTTGACTTGCAATTACCAGGGCCAACAAGGAACTTCAACATTTCCTTTGGGAAAACACCTTTATTAAACTGTAGACATGCTCTGAGTATAAATTAGACATAATAAATACTATCAATGATTACTCTGATGTACTGGAAAGCCTTTTCTGCTGTTTTCCTAGGATGTTTTCAGTAGAATGTCTAAGAAAAAGCACACTTGGCTTGCATTATGTGTGACTCTTGTATGTACACCCTTATGGCTGCAGTGAACTGCTTTTAAGTATATAGCTAAGAAAGTCATATAGCGAAGGATCGTATGATGAGTGTTCGTCCTCTCTTTTTGCCTATTTTTACTTTTAGGGTACCTGACTGTGTCAGAGGGCAGCTCAGTAATGCTAGGCTGATACTTCGGGAACATACCAAGTGGCATCCTCACAAACAAGTTGCTTATTCCTTGGCACTTAGAACTAGCTGTGGCACTGCTGCACCTTCTATACCTTTTATACATAGGAAACTGGGAAATTTAATGATGTGAGGAGTTACAAGGGATTGTGTGCAATGTCATGCTTAGAATTTGAGATTGATTACTATCACTTTGGTATTGGTAAGAATGTTGGGATGCATAGATCAGATTAGCTGAAGGATGTGAACAAGAGGATGATGCTGGAAAATAGTGAGGAGAAGTTCCTGGATCTGTTGCATTCCACATTTCGTCTTTCTTGAGAAATTCTGAAATTCAGACATTCCTTAATTCAAATAAATACCTTTTGAGAAGTTTTGCCCTTTAGAAGCCCAGCAAGAAAAACAAAACAAAACAAAATAAATGAAAGCTTGAAAATAACAAACTTGACAATAATGCATCATTTCAATAAAATCCTAATATCTGGTTATTTTTGTATTCTGTAGAATATATAAGAAAATAAAGCATTTGTAAACTAATTATTATTATTATTATTATTATTATTTTACCTTCAAAATAGACTATGGATAGTGGTAGGAAGGAAGATACTGCTGACATGTGGGAGCTTTGCAACTTCCTGGGTGTACTAAGACCACACTCTTGTATCTTAGGTTGCTTGCCTGTACTTGTCACCCTCCTCTTCTACTTGTGCTTTTCTCTCACACTTTATTCATCTTTTCTTCCATATTCAACTCTTCTGCTACCCTTCCACTTGTTTCTTTCACTTACCTATATCCCTTTCACCAGCTTTTAAGTTTTTTCATGCATACAGATCAATAAAAATTTTTGCATCACTTGAGTAGCTCAGCAGGGAGTAAGATGCTTGTTGCTCTGCCTTGGAGGAGAAGGTTGTAGGTGAATAGGAAAAACCTCAAAATGCACTGAATTGGACAGGATGTCACCTGCCAAAAGTCTCTGTTTTTCTCCACAGAAGGGCTCACAGTGTAAATTCAAGCTTTGAGTTTTTATTTTCTCTTCAGATCCTCATTAGAGCATTTTAGTAGCACATAAGACATATTGTTGAAGTGATAAGAACCAAATTCATGTTGGCAGTTTCCAGATACCTGACCCTCTGGCCCTTTTTGCTTCAACAAAATAGAACTTTTCGAAGGAAGGGACTGAAATAACTATGGGCACAAAACACCTGCACTGCTCTGCCTATTTTGAGTAAGAAAAAAACAGGAAAAAGGAAAATAATAAAGGTGATGTTCTGTTTTTCTGAGACATCAGTTGTCCTTGATGGCTACCCAAGAAGAGATGTCAGGGTCTCACAGTGAGGTTAATAGGGCCTTGTAGGCTAGAAGCAGGTTATGATCAATGATGGGTGTTCTTCCCTCAGTGAAAGGGCTTTCCAGAAGGCTTTGGGAAAGTGAGACTGAAGTAAAATATCATTTAAACCAGATTTTGAGCCTGTTTATTTTTTATTATTATTTTTCAATGCATAATAGCATAACACTGTGGTCCTCCGGCAGCAGGATAATCTATCTTATGAAACTCTTATCTTTTGTTTTCTTACTCTAAGAAAAGCCCTCGAAGAAAGGGCCTCGCCACTAACGATGTAAGATATAATGGATGCATTCGGTTAGAATGGTATTAGAATGATTTTTTTTCCCAGTTATGCCATAATTAGACAAATAATTTTCATTCCTCTTAATTGGCATACTCCCACAGTTAGGTAAAGGCTCAGTAAAAAAAAATAAAATATCTTTGATTTGATTTTTTGTAAGAGGTAGGGTAAAAGTTTGGCTGGAATGGAACAAGAATGTACAACTCAAGAAAACTAGTCTTAGACAAATACTTAAATAGTTAAAGGAGTAGGAAGTATTCATACTCTGAAATCTGCCCAATCTATTTTATTTCAGTAACTTTGGTGCTAAGTATTAATGGAAAGTATTTTTCACAATTATCCCATTCTAGTGTGTTCAGCATGTCTATTCTGTTGATATTGAAATCTCGCACCAAAAATTTTTATGTATAGCGTCAATTTAGTTTAATTCTGTGCATGAAATCAGAGCTCCATGTCATTTTAAACTACAGAGCTGGGTTATATGTGTGAACTGATTATCCTCATGTAATATACAAAATGTATTTAATACTAACATTCACAAATACAAAGCATACCTGACTACTTCCAGAGAAGACATGCCTAGAAGAACAAACTTTAACATGTAAAATTCTGCAGAGTAAAGTCAGGAAAAGTTAAGCATAACTGATAAAACTGAGGAAAAAAAATGTCATTTAGGTATTTTGAATTTTTCTCCTAGCCACAGAAAATTATGACTTCAAGAGAAATTAAATTTTCATCTGATCTAATTACCGGCGGTTGTATTGTTGTACAACAAAAGCTTTATGTCATTAAAATAATATTATTCTTTTTCTCACACTTTGACTTCATAGTGTTTTCCATTATAGATCTCTGCTTTTTTCGTTATTATTTTTGACTTATTTATCCCACAACTGTCCCTCAAAACAATGTTCGAAATAATATGTCTGTCTATATATGGTGAATTTAAAACTTGCCCAAGCTTAAATTTAAGAATTGTCTTCTCTAGACAGAAAATAGTTATGTGGTTTTGCATGAAAGAAGAATCTAGATTTGGTTCTCTGGGAGAATTCAGATAAAGCTGTTTACCAGATTATTTTACCACTATAGCGATACTGTTACACTCTGGAACCTGGTGTGCTCTTTTTTTGTTGAGGTTTTTGTATATGAAGAAATATACCTTTTTAAATTGTTTTCAGGCTTAGAATGCTGGTTCATAAGTAGCAGAGATGGTAGTGTCTGCAATAGTATGACAAGTCAAGTTTGCATAAGGCCAACACAGTATTTTTTTACATATATGACGTGAGGTTTTTTCATTACCTTGCTCTAAAAGTTAACATAAATTCTTAGGCTGATAAATGCTGTTATTATTTTAGGGGAATCCTGTTGCCTGGATAGCTTTCAGTTATGAGTAGATGTTTGCTTTTGCCATAGTTTTTCTTCCTGCAGTGCAGGGAAAGGAAAAATGTTACTGCATATATCATATATAAGCAATAAGGCCAGCGTAAGCCTTTTATCACTTAGATAAGGACAGACAGGTCCCCTGGTACTTTAGACAGTTTGATCCTTATCTGACATAAAAAACTGACATTGAGCTCTTCTGACTATTTCAAAGCAGCATTTTAAAGAGAAAATGACTGACATTTTTGTATTTCAATTTCTCTCTCTCTTTTTTTTTTTTCTTTTCACATCTAGTGTAGTTAAAACAAGCTTTCCAACTTGCAGTCATCATGCATAGAATAACTGAGGCAATCAATGCAGTAATTATCTGTTCTTAGAATGAGCTAAAGGCAGGCTGGGGCTCTCCTCCCTACATAAAAAATGTGAGGGAATGTGAGCAAAACTGAATAAGAAGAGTTACTGATTTTTATTTACATTAGTTTTATCAAGGAGACATTAATTTAAATGACAGTCTAGTCACTTATGCTCTCATAACATAAAATTATTTATTTTTATCCTTAAATATATGAGACCTTAGTTATTATTGCTAGTTACATTATTTATTCTGCTTTTCTTTTCTTTTCACTCATTGCAACTATTTCCATATAATACATAAACAATACCTCTAATACATAAGCATATGATCTGTCACTGTTAGAAATCAGCATGCACAAATACCTTTATGCAAACATTTTCCAGACTTTAATGATGGGAATGCCCATGATCATATATTAAGAGGTGTCATCTCACACTGTTCATTGGTTTACCTGGTACAGTCTTCCAGTGAAAGTACTTAACATTTCATAGAAAGCAAAATGCAACAGTGATGCACTCAGTTCCACCTATAAGTAAACTGTAGCCCACTCATGCAAAACACTTTAGCCAATCTTCTCCAGCAATCTAATGAAGAATTTTGGAGATGTGATTACCTATATATGAAGCTTTAAATAATAAAAAGAAAATAACAACCAAAAAAATCCTTTCTCTCTCATCACTCAAGACACAATTTCTTTTTTTATCTTGTCTACTGCATGCATATCATGGTGAATCTTATTATTTAGACAAGCTACTTTTATTTATTGATTTAACTAAATTTCAAGAGAAAAGTCAACTTTATTTTTGTCTGACAGTAAATGAGGAGTAGAACTGTCCAGAACAGAGCTAGGAAATGCCAGGAGATTTCAAATTTTATCTTGATCTGAAGCTCTGGCTGGTAAAGGGCTGCAAACCCAGGACTCGATTCATGGCTTTAGAATAAGACCAGCCTAAATCCCAAAACTCCAGAATCTCAAGCCATCTCTACCAGAAGACTCCTAGAAGGTGAGGAATTTCAGGTCTTGAACAAGGAAATCCAAAGCGCTGATTCCTCAGGCTTAGTAAGCTCTCAAAAAAACATGAAAAGATTTTGCTTTAAATACTATTTTGATTTTGTGAAAGATAATTTTCCTAAAGCAATTTCATAGAATGTCTGACTAGACCTAATCTGCATTGGCAAACAGTATTTTGTAGGCTTTCACTCCTTGAAAACATTGTAACTTGACATCTGAGGATAGTCATTTGTACCCACTGATTGTCGATGCAACAATGACTTGCTTTAAGTACTATTCTAGGACAGTATTTATGATTATGAGCTAGGAAAAAAACCCTCAAATTATATATTTAAAACATATTTGCTGGTTAAATGAAGGCAAATCCTATGTTTCCACTTAAAAAAATGGAAATGTCCCAAGGGCACATTTCATCCTGAGAGCTATGTATGTTTAAAAAAGATTTCTTAACACGTAAGAGAAAACCCTATGTTCTACACAAGTGTACATTGCTAAAGATGCTGTTCTTCTATAACTGTAGCTGTCGAAGAAGGTGATGAAGATTATAGTGAAATTATCCCTCAGGTGACTTGTGCTAGATCCATGAACCCTTTGAAGATGAGGAATAAAAGTTTTTGTTCATTTCTTTTTAATGTGATTGAGTGAAATACCAATAAAATCATGAAAGTGGGTTGTATCTGTTTATTTTTTTTAATGAATAGTAGTAGAACTAGTAGACAGTAGATAGTAGATAAATACTTGAACACCTACCCTTGAATACTTATCTTTAACATTGACCTCAGCATAAAATCTCCCTATATACTTTTTGAAGGTGAATTTCGATTTACCTGTTGTTACTGGTGTTATCCTTGAGTACAAAAGAGAAATGAAGAGCATGGGTGATTTAAGAAAAAAAGGTCTTTGATATGTCCTCTGTCTAAGGACTTTTCTGAGGCACAACCAAAACTTTAATGCTTTGAGTAAAAAGTCACTCTATTGGTCCCAAGAGGGACCTTGGGAAACAAAGTATTTTCAGTTTCTTCCATTCTGTGTTACTTGCATTGGTTTTGTTGAGATTAGAACTCTGCCATACTGGAAACCTCCGTTTAATCAACAGTACTTTTACCGGGTAAGTTCTTATCTGTTCTGAAGGAGCATTTCCTGAATCAATAGGGGCTAGAAAGAAAGGAAGGAAAACACTTACAAGGTAAAGTTAAAGAGCAGAATTCATTTTGTCTGAATTTAATAGCATATTATATTTTAGAAGACTTTGTTTAGTTCCTTTCTTACTTGAGAATCTTTCGTCTTCAAAAATATGCTAAATAATACAACCTACTTTTGTTCCTATACATGCATATCCCCCAAAAGGTTTCCTTCCTTCCTTCCTTCCTTCCTTCCTTCCTTCCTTCCTTCCTTCCTTCCTTCCTTCCTTCCTTCCTTCCTTCCTTCCTTCCTTCCTTCCTTCCTTCCTTCCTTCCTTCCTTCCTTCCTTCCTTCCTTCCTTCCTTCCTTCCTTCCTTCCTTCCTTCCTTCCTCTTTCTCTCTCTCTTTCTTTCTTTCTTTCTTTCTTTCTTTCTTTCTTTCTTTCTTTCTTTCTTTCTTTCTTTCTTTCTTTCTTTCTTTCTTTCTTTCTTTCTTTCTTTCTTTCTTTCTTTCTTTCTTTCTTTCTTTCTTTCTTTCTTTCTTTCTTTCTTTCTTTCTTTCTTTCTTTCTTTCTTTCTTTCTTTCTTTCTTTCTTTCTTTCTTTCTTCTCTTTCTTTCTTTCTTTTTCTTCTTTCTTCTTTCTCTCTCTCTCTCTTTCTCTCTCTCTTTCTCTCTCGAATAACTCGAGCCACTCAAATAACTGTCAGTGGAGTAATTGAACACTGTGTTAACACTTCGACAGAAAATGAATTCAATAGGAATTTGACAGGAAGGAATTCTCCTTCCTCCAACCCTTGACTCAAGTTTGTTGCGGACAATTTTGGGAACTATGCAATACATATAATGTATATAAACAGTAAATTCCACTCCCAGAAAGGAACAGACTTACTTTAGTGCTGACTACATCCACTCTCAACATCTTCATGCTCAAAATCAAGGGTGAATATGATTGGCCAGCTTCTACATGCAAGTATCTTTTTTACCATATGTCTAAGTTTTTGATTGGTGTTACTAACTCATGTCTTTAGGAAATAGCCAAATAATTCATGTCAGGAAATAAGAAACAATTTTCCTCAGGCAAGATGGGCAGAGATCACTAGGATGACAATTACATTCATTTTTTTTGAGGTAACAATTTCCATTTGTTTCAGCAAATAAATGACTTACTGGCAACCAGTTGTCAGGCAGTGCCTACTGAAGATTCTCAGGTAGATGTTTTTGAGAATATTTTTGAATTCTGTACCTACTGCATCGTTTCCCACAATTGCAGGAGATGTGACTCAATAGCTTATGCCTGAGTCGTTTCTAGACCTGTTTTCAGTGCCTTGATTTAGGAGCACAGGTTCAAAACAAGGAAACCTTGGTATAGTGTTTGCCTATGCAACATGCAAGATTCAAATCTTTATATCCCACCAAAAATGAATTCTGATATTATTTCACATGGCAAGGTTTTGATTCTGTATCTCCTGAGTGTAATGACAATATCTTATCTTCTACATTTTGAGACATTTTCCTGATAATGATTTACATCTCACGGAACTCATGGATCACATCATCAGTGAACAAACATCAGTGACATGAATTATTTGGCTATTTCCTAAAGACATGAGTTAGTAACACCAATCAAAAACTTAGACATATGGTAAAAAAGATACTTGCATGTAGAAGCTGGCCAATCATATTCAGTGTAAAATGTGCCAATGATTGTTTTGGACATTTATTCTATATGACAAGAAAACTTTTAAGATCTAACAAAAAAAAAAAAAAAGAGTGTCAGAACACTAAATAGTAATTTGAAGAGAGCAGGGGACGTCAGAATCATGTACCTATAAGTCATGGCAAAACATCTCAAGAAAGACACTGGGTTGTAACCCTTAGAAGGATTGTTTGGTAATGTTTTAGAATGCATAAACACAATGATGATATATAATTATGAATATAAGTGTTTTACACTTGGAACATCTGATATGCTTTTATACAAAGACATTATTGCATCTAAATGTACTTTCTCATTTTTGCATAAATAAATCATTGCAACAATGGGGTTTGTTCACAATAAATGAAAATGAAAGAATTTAGACTTTGGCAGTGAAAAATAAAACATTTCTATAAATGACTCATTTTTTTCATAAATATAATGTATGTTGAAACTTTTTTTTTGTCAGGGGATTGAGTTTTGACATAAATAAATACATTTTTCACAAGCTGCTTGTAGGCCTAAAAATCATTGTGATTTGTTGGGAGCAAGAAAGGGAGAAACTTTGTAGCTGGGGCCCTGTTTTGGCAACTGAAACTTAAACCATTTCATTCAACACTTGAGGTTAATTTTTTCATCCTATCTTAAAAAAAAAAATAATACCAACGAATCTTTTGTTGTTGCTGAAAAAGAAAAAACAAAAACTTTTCTAGACCATGTTTAAATAACATAATTCCAAAAGAATTCTACTAAATGAGTCAAAGCTTATATACATGTATATACATATTATATATATATATAAATTTAAAGATTCCTAGATCATAACTTAGACATTTAAATAAGCCACCCAATTGTCTCTGCAGAGAATCTTCCTGCAAAAATTGAATCTGACTGCAATGCCAGGTATGATTTAAAAAGGTCTGTTATTACTATCTACCTCCATTTCAGTGAAACTGATGAAAATCTACTGGCACTATGTGTTATGAACTTTCTCCAATCTGAGCAAAGCTGTTCAACGAGGTGCTTCTTTGAGCTGTCCATACTAGTATTCCTGCCTCTGTCATTCCACTGATGTTGGTCAAATGTATGTAACAGGAGGGAAGTCTGCCAAGTGGTGAAATTCACTCTTTTTCCTTATTACTTCTATGAAAGTGGGCAAATTCAGTCAGGTTTCATCAATAAATAACTATTGATTCTTATATCAGCAACTGAGATGTCTTCATTTCTTAATTTAGTCTTTACTAATGGTTTAAAGATACTGATGTAAAGACCAAGAAAATTTTAAAGACTAGTTAACTGATGTTTTCAATTTCTGACAGAGGAAATCTAGGTTAAAATAATATTTAAATGGTAAATTATTTTCAAGAGAGTATAATTTCTAGCTGTTTAAAACGTCAGAGAAATGCAATGTTAATGATGCGTATACTTGAGATTTTTATGCAGAAGCTGATGTCTTCTGCATCATATTTCTAATCTGTGACAAATACCAGTGCAGAACATGAAGTTATAAAAATTATGACATCTATAGATTTGCAGATAAAACAAAGAAACAGTTTTACTATGGAAAGTGCTTAGAACAGAGGTTATACTTGCTGGCGTTCATTTCAGATTGCAGATAGGATTTCATATCTACCACCTTAATTTTCAGGATGTGGTTCAAGACTAGTTTATTAATTACAAATATGGAAAATTATACATGGGGATGAAGAGAAAGTGAAATATATTTTTAAATTAGGATACTTCCTTTTGTGTAGTGTACTTGCAGTATAAGCTACATAGAGTTCTCTTTTGCTCTTCAGCTCTGTTGTGTTTGTTTTAGTCTCTGGTAAAAATATTAATATTGTTATTATTTATTATTCATATTCTTGTGGAGCACAAACACCTAATTTTGAGGCAAGATGCTAAGTAGTAGGTACAGTAAAATTACAGAACAAGAAATAATAAAGTTCAACATTTTCATTTTTTCTGCAGGTATCCTTTCCTTTATTTTCTGTCCTTCATCTATTGTTTTACTGCATTAGCTATACCCTGATAGATCTTGCTACATAATGATTAAAAGCAAACATTCAAGGAGATGGATGAAATATATTCAGGTGCAATCACCGATTAAAGTGCATTTCAAGTTTCCATTGTTGTCACTCACAATGATACTTAACATAAGCAATGCGTCTAGATCAAGATGAAGCTCTGTAGTTGACAGCAGGGATAAGAGCTCTTTGAATTGTAATTTGCCTATGACAGTGTTTGAATAGAGGCTTTTTTTTTTTTTTTTTTGATTTACAAATAGTACAGCTAGTAAGGTAAAAATGTAGGTAGACCTGGAAGGACCTAGGAGGCATTTTTTCTTTTCATTGGCAATTTTTTTTGAAAGCCTAGTCAGAAAAGGGATAAGAAGTCTACACCCAGATACATTTATTATTATCAATTTGGCCCCATAACTTAAGGCAAAAACAAAAGCTTCATTTTACATAAGACTGTTTTTCTTTCCCCTCCTCTCCCCTGCCCTCCTCTCCATTCCTCCTTTTGCTGAGGATTGGTTATTTTCTAGTGGTAGTGTTTTATTAACTGCAACAGCTTTGTATAACTTCATAAAATACATACAACAACCTTCATTCCTCAGGTTTGATGAGTTTTAGGGAACTATTTAGAAATTTCCAAGCTTATCCTATAATGGAATTGCAAACAGGTAATGAGGAGAGATATGACTAAGGATGAAGATCTGGCATGTCTCCATTTTTGCCCAGATAAGCAAGGAATATGGGCCTACCCAGTGAATCTTCTTCTAAGCAAGCTTGGACTGATACCATTCTGTGCTGTTAGATCTTTCGATAGTCCACGTGGCAGCCTTTTTCAGGCAGACAAATCCAGGCTGGGACTACAGGGCCTCCTCCTATCACACATTCAGCCTCTGTAAGGGTGAATGCATAGTCCCAGGCTAGACATACTACAATACTGCAATACCACAATACCACAGCTGGAAACACAGACCAAGACAGTCAGAAAATAGTGTTTGGCACAGTCTCATACAAGACATGAGCAGCACGGACTGTTCCTCTTCCCCAGCAGATCAGGATTGGAGACTGCTACTGGGATACATACACAATATAGAAGTCTCTTCAGGAGCTGGCTTTAGACACTCAGTCTATCCCATAGCTGGCCCAAGGTCCAAAGCAGCTGAACTGAAGTCTCCTGAGGTGCTAGCACTTTGGCCCTCAAGCCCCTTAGGCTTATGGTTGCTTGTCCTCCTACCTCTGCAGCACTAAGCTGCTAGCACTCAGATCTTTTATCCGTCTAGCTAGCCTGATTTAAAGCTAGCTAGTGTTTCCACACGCAACCAGCTCGCACTTGACCAGCCCTCGTTTTCACATTTTTTTCCCACACTTGATTTCTCTGATCCACACTGACGATTTCCTTTCACTACCTTTAATCCTTCCTCTAAAATTCCCATAAAAGATTTTGTGCATCTCACAAGCCCTTGAAGACATACCTTAATATGTTTTATTAGTGGGTCCTATGCCCATTGAGGTTATATGTCCCTTTAGTTTCAGGGTGCTTCAAGGAGCAGGCTTTCTTTGATTTCTTTGGGTGGTCTTCATTACCAGAAAGAGTGGTCATTCTTATTTAATGTTCTTAGAAAGTAGCTGAACCTGTGTGCTCTATTTTCACTAATTACTGGACTACCAGGGCCTCTCTGCCTGTCTTTGTCCCTAATTGTACCCAGGTCTTTGTTGGGATTAGCCTTTAATCATGTTACCTAAAGACTTCTAAATTTAAGGTAAGATTCATTATGTTGTATTTAATACTATATGAGTATTAGACATATACATGCTAGACTCCTAGTCTAAGCTAGCCAACTCAGAAGATAAAAATTAACATAAGATGGTGATTCACCACACTTTTCTAAAGACACATCTTAAGGATGGTCTTTTGCCTTCTAGAAAGTCTATGTCTCTTCACAGAGACACCTCCATGATTAGTTTTACCTAGATGTCAAACATCCAGATGGCTAAAGCAGGTAAGATGAATTCCAGCTTTACAGATGATTCATATATTTATTAACATACACCAGTGTATATAATCGATGATATGTAATTGCATGGAAGTCTAGTTCTATGAGGAGGAAAAATGGATCATTTAAAGTTAGTATAGCTTTGGTTGTTTGAGACATGGCTTCTACTACCAGTTATATTGTAATAGCATGTCAAATATTAGTAAAAACATTTAATTCATTTTAAAGAGGTTATCTCCATGAAATATTCGGTATGGATTAATTTATGCTTTTTATTTAGGCCAGAATGGGCAAAATGAATGAAATTACAATTATACGAGTAAATGTTATTGCAAACCCTCTAGCAGCAGGAAATAGCTTCATAACAAAATTACGTAACAGCTGCTATCACTAGTAATCAGCATAATAATGTTTTCTCTCTCTTTCTCATGAAGCAAGAAGTATTCAACAGGATTGTGTTCAAGGAGTTGTAGTGAGAAAAAGAGCATCTATAGCATACACAAATAGTATGCAACAGATACCCTTTAGTAAGTAGACATCTAATTGGTAGTACAGTCTATGTGTTCTTCTCATTTTGACCTGGAAATATCATCTTGTACAGTAAGTCGGTATAAAGGCTGAAATTATCTTGTCTTTTTGTATGATTTTTGGTCACTAGAATGACAAATGATCATTCAGGCCTTAATGAAATAGATACCTTGTCTCATCTTGGCTGATTTCATCTTCTTTATAACTCCTCGTTAGCTAATTGAAGGCACCTAGATGTGCTGACTACACTCCTCCTAATGCAGCCTGGTACAAGGTTAACCTTCACTGTCACAATGGCATGCTGCTGGTTCATGCTCATCTTGCACTCTACCAACACTACCCATACCTTTTCTGCAGAAATTCTCCGCTCTATATTGTCACACTGGGTTATTTCATCCCAGATGTAAGACTTTATATGGTATTTACTGAACTTCCTGAGGTTCCTGAGAGTCCATTTCTCCAGCCTGTTGAATTCTCACCAATTTGTATCCCTGAATTTCAGTGTCAGGTGGTCCCTTTGATTTGATGTCTTCTGCACCTAGATGACAGTGGATTCCCTCCCATTGTCCAGGTTATTGATGAAGTTAGTGAAGGTGCAGTATTTCGTCCAGTGATGACTCAGAAAAATGCAGCTCATAATCAGCTAGATTTTCTGCCATAGGGTTTTGCCCTTAAGTTCAATGGTCCAACAGTTTTCCATCCACTGTTCCATTCATAACTCCCAAGTTTGGTTGCAAATAGGCTATGGAACTCTGTGTCAAAAGCCCTTCTTTAGAAAAAGACTTTCTAAATTATATTCAGTGCTGTTTCCTCACAGTCTCACATTTTTTTTGAAAGGAAGCAACAAGACTTCAGTAGCAGCCAGGAGATTTGAAACCCCCTCAGTCTTTTTTCCTTCAAGCTGTTAAAATTTTCCTACATCTTGCGTCAGTTTATGGATCAATAAACAATGAGAGTTAGTTAAGTCGCATCTCTAAATCATTCCCCAAAATTGCTGTTTCTTGTTTTATGTTGATGTGTCTTTCCTGCTGAAAATTTTCATAATGATTTTCTTAAATTTCTTTGCTTTTTTGTAAAAAAAAAATCATGAAAATTTGTGTATTGATAGTTATTATTCTAGTAGCCCCCATTATTAGGATAAAATTTAAAATTAGAATTTAAATAAATAAATTGCATGCATAATCAAAAAAGTGATTTCACTGTGTTCTTTCTAAGCACTAAGTCCCATGCTTATGTGAACAGTTGGGATGTCATTCAGATATTAGGTTTGTTGTCTTTATATATTAGTAATGGCTGGTTTCTTTTTCTAACTTTTTCTTTTTTTTCCCTAACCATGACTCGGGGCTGATGTGTTTTTAACCTTTGTTTCTTTGCCATTTATCATCAGTGACCAGAAGGAGGACTTTTTCATCCTCATTTCCTAGTACCTGCACTGACTGTCCACAATTCTTTGCTAGCTCTGCTAAGGAAGCCCCACCTTGATGTTACTGTGCTGATGCTCCTGACAACACCAGCTCACAAAGAGCTCACCATTCTCTGTGCTGGGTGACAATGCTTTATAGATTCACAGGATGTACAAGGAACATATGAAGTTCTAGAGCCCTTCAAGCAGAGGGAAAGTATTGATCTAACTGAAGGTCTCCCTTCCAGTATGAAAGTTGCACTTTTTCCCAACCCCCACCTCTGTCGAAGTTTGGCTTCTCATTTTATAGATTTTATAGTCATCTTATATTAATTTGCAAAAAAAAAAAAAAAAAAATCTTATACTTCACTTCCAAAATGCCTTGGCATCCTTCTGCTGCTGCCTTTTCAGACAATATCATTTAACTCAGAATAAGTTGTTATTTGGTCTGAGTTTCTCTTGCATTACATAACCTATATTATATAATAAGACAGTTGTTGTTCCTCCCTTTCCCTGTAAATTATAAAACTGATACTTTTCAGTATCAGAAGCTATCAAGACTATTTGTACCCAAAGGCATCTCAGTACTGTCCTACATAGATGTAGCTGGCATACACTTTTCTCATAACACTTTCTAAGATAGAGTTGGCTCCAATGTTTCTGATTTCCCAGCCTACTTGTTTGACTAATTAGATGTTGAACTCTGTAGATGATTTTGAAGTTGTTTATTTCCTGTCTAATGGCATTACATGTGTCGCAGAGATTGGTAATGATGTGAGGTGTTCTGCTTTGGAAATACATAGGAAACAGCTGGAGATAGCCACTGCCAGTTTGCCTTGAGCCTTGTTTTTGCTTTACTCACATAAATTGGCCTAAAGATGAGGGGAAAATAATAATTAAAAAAAAAAACAGTAAGAAAAGAATCCTGATGTGTCCATTAAATGTATTGCAAATATTTGATCAATGTCGATAGGAGAAAAAAAAAAAAAGAAAAAAAGGAAAAAAAAAAACCCTCTAGTTCTTCCCATTTCACCTGTAATTATTTCTGTAATTTTGATTTGAAGAATTTTATTCAGCTTTGACTGGGCAGAACCTACTTTTCTTTTAAGTTTCTAACAGACATTGTGATAAACTCCAGCCATAAATAAATGTTTTTCTTTGTCAAGAAATAAACAATAGTTTTGTACTTTTTGTTGGATTCTTGATCTAATTTTTATATTTCTCCTAAAGTAGTTTCACATTTTAAATGATAATATCTGGCAGTTTCCCAGGTAAAAGAGCCCTGACAGCTCAAAGAATTACAGTTGGGCCATTCATACTGATGATTTGCCCTTCTCATTTGTGTACTCAGCTCTGAGTTACAGGAGATCCATGGGGAGGACTGATGTGGGCTGGGATCTCCCGTCACTTTTACACTGGGCTTTATTTAAAAAAAAATCAGAGGAGAATACAAATTTTAGAAGCACAATTCTACTCTTACATTTGTTGGATTTATTAAAATAATAGCTAGCAAACATCAGACGAGACTGTATTTTGACTCTGGAGAGCTGAAGCTGAAAGCTAAAGTCCGGAGGAAAGAGATAGGTTTGTGATACTGAAAGACACTTGAGAAAAAGTAATTTAGGCCCTACAAATATTTAAGCCAAAGACAATGAAATATGATACATATTGCAATAAAAAAATCCAAAGGCAAAACTTTTATTTTTCTTCATTTTTTACAAACTGTATTTGGTGATCTTAGGATGTGTAAGTTTAGTGTGAGAGATTCTAATAATCATAGTCTCATTGAAAGTAATTATTGATTATGACAAAACTCATTTTAAATAAAATACAATCATAATGTAATCAATAAGAAAAAAATACTGGAAGTACTGCTTGAAGGCAAAATCTTGTGTGATGCTATTAACATTCCTCAAATTTATTTCTGTGTCCTCCCTATATTCAGGAATCTTTTATTATGTAACATGTGAAATGCAAGCCATTGTACTGGGTGATTAGATGAAGTTTTTTTGTTTCATGTAGTGAAAAATAATTGTCCAGTGCTTCAAAATGCTCCTAGAACACATGTTAAAGCTAATGGTAGATGAAAACTCTCCGTATCACAGAAAATCCACCAATGTCCATCAAATGCAAGTAATATAATGGGTATACAGAGACCATGTATTTTTTAATGCCTTATTCAAAATATTGGTTTTCAATGTATGTATACATACCTTTTATAGACAAAGTCACTTAGTATGTTAATATGGTTTAGTATGGTCATATATAATGAAGAAAGATATAGAATGAGGTCCCAGATCACAGTATACTAATTGCATAAACCACCCTACACTATTGTGCCCTCCAGCTACCTGCAGATTATCAGCTCAATGATTTTTTCCCATCATGTATGATGTCTTCCAGTTTAAGGAAAAAATCACTACATTTTAGAGCATAACTTGTAAGATTTACGAAGCAATCCCTGATTATTTATCCCATTTTTTTTAACTTTTTATTTCCTATTTCGTTTATATAATGATGCAATGTTTGCTTACCTTTTAATTTCTATAGAGCTCAAGTCCTAAAAACAAACAAACAAAAAAAAACTTGACAAAAACTAATATTAGCATATGAAAAAGTTTGAAAAAAATAGCTTTGTCTCCTTCTACAAATTATTTTAAATGAAAAGGTCATTTAGATTACCGTATAAATTTTTTTTTAATAAATATATAATTTGAAAACAGGAATTTTGGGAACAAGATATGTCATGCTAACAAATTTTCAAAGACGATAAACATTTTTTAACTCTCTCAGCCTGTTTGCGCAGCAGTATAGAGCGGGGATTCACCTTGTGTACCATGTTAATCTGTCTGAAGAGCTCACATCAACTAGTCAGAAGCTTTTGGATCTTTTGCAGCAGAGAAAACCAAGTGTTCTTTAGGATGAATTAGCCATTTCTAATATTTTAGCTTTTTCATATAAAAATGCAGCTAATAAGACATGCACAAGAGTATAAGCATTTCCCACTATATCTGTGTCTATTTCTGAAATCCACTTTGTGTTACAAAACTAAATTCAAAGGACTTTTTTTTTTTTTTCCATGAAGGTTTGAAAAAGTAACTTCAAGGCATAATTTCAAGGCATGTACAAAATGATCTTGTACTGAATATTTGGACATCCAAACACATAAAAATAAAGATTAAGGATCTGTAAGCAACTTTTGCTTAAAAATTGTATTCTTACTTGTCATTGTAAAATATGAGCACTAAGGAACTCTAATGCTGAACCTATATAAACACACTCATCTATATTTACAGACACACAATGATGATTTGGGTCATCTCAGGCCCAAATATACACATGTAATCACATATATACTTTCAGATATTCATGACATTCTCTAGATCAAGAGATTGATCACTGGTTTTGTTTATTTTGAGATTCCTTTTTTTTTCCAGAAGAAAACTCTAATTTCCCTGAGCTAGAATATATTAAATAAATTGATTTTATCTTTTTGGCTACACAAAATTGAACACTCATTCTTAAAAAAAATGGTATTTTTATGCACTGTATGAAGGTACTTAGAAGGAGTAAATCATTAAATAATGCAACTAGCTAAATGATTGATTGATTTCTCTAGTTACTGCCAAATAAGATAATTATAGAATAGCAACCATCTTTCAAAATAAAGTGATTGTTTCCAGCTAATTCCCAAGCTCCCAATACCTATATTATTAAAAGAAAATCCTGTTAATTAGATGCATCCTATGATGGGATAGTAGCTATTTGTTTGTTCTTTTTTCCCAAATATTCATAGCCATATCTATTTAAATTCAGCGTCTGCAGTATTTGAAAGCAGATAGTTTGTATTCCTTCTGTTTTAATAGTTTAATTGCATTCCTGTTTAGGTATTCGACACAAAGCTGTGAGAGTAAATTGAAATTCTGGCCTTCAGCCGGCCTGATTTTGCATTTGAAAGGAACGAGGACTTTCACTCCAGTCCACAAAGGCCAATATTTTTCATTATCCCTGAGTATTGCAAGAGGGGAATCACAGGAGTGGACAGTAATTATGACTGTTATGTCAGCACTAAAGGCCATGCTACACCACAACTCCATTTCCAAATCTTGAGTGAATAATGTGTATCAGTAGTAATGTTAATTTCCTGATGCAGTAAGCTCACCAGAATAACCCTTGTTTTTCAAAGCTATGAAAATTCTGGATAAAGAAATAGGTTTAGTCATTCTTGATATACTATTTTTTTTTTTTTTTTTCGGAAGACATTAATTTACTGACACTGTTACATGTTTTATAGTAAAGTGAGCGTCTTTTGAGCTTAATGCACTACTGACTGCGTGAAATGTTGTGAGAAGCAACACGGTTGCACAGTCAAAGTTCAGAGATAAGTTCAGCAATATGCAGTTCAACTAATGGTAAAAATTTTCTTGTCCACTTCCTTCATTCTTTCACCATTAAAAAAAAAGCAAAACATAAATAATTAAGTGAATAGGGTTTTTTAAAACCAAAGCTGAGCATTCTTTCTCTTAACTTCTTTTGGAAATATTTGCCTGAAAAATGAAGTGTGCTTTTTTTTTCTCAAAAAATCTTTTCAGATTGCGTGGGAAATGGTGCCTCAAGCTTGACCTGCTACTTCTGTAGATTAAATACTTACAATTTAAATATTTGCATAGGATGAGAAAAATACCTTTTCCTTTCTTTTCCTTTCTTTTCCTTTCTTTTCCTTTCTTTTCCTTTCTTTTCCTTTCTTTTCCTTTCTTTCAATCTTTGTTTCCCTTCTTTGAATAGGCACAACACACAAACATGCAATTTGCCCTGGCTTTTGTCTAACTGCAAATAAAAGATTGGGTACAGCTGAACTTGCAAGAGCAAAGACAAAAGCAAGCATTGTCAGGCACTTTCCATTAGCTCGGGTTTTCTTCTGGAAATGTCAGTGTTCTGTGGAGCTTTTCTCTCCTTTGTTTTAATAATCTTATCCAGTGTGTACAGCTTTCTTATTAGCCAGTTCTGGAGTAAATTGAAAGGTCAAGACACTTAGACATTTAGGGCATGGATAATGCCATGAGCTTGTCCGTCCTCTGATGGAAGCAAGGTTTTGGTGTCATTGCAAAGAAGCAAAAAGTTTTGCAGTTGGAGTTAAAAGTCAGCAGCTTTTAAGATACTATTTCTGCCAGACTTGAACAATCCCTCATATAACCATAAAAAAGAAGGAGAGAGAAAAAGGAAATTGTACCACAGATGAGAGAAGTTGCTGTGAGTGGAGTAAAAATAAGTAAGTTATTGGTTTAAAAAAATTACATTTCTCATGTCTGCTTGTGCAAGAATTCCTACCCTGGTTTTGTACTTTTTTCTTACTAACGTACAAACTCTTTTTTTCACTTTTAAGGTTCTAAAGCATCACTATCTTCACTGCTTACTTTCTGTCTTTTAGGACAGTTCTATTTTCCATTAATCTGTAGCACTACATTTCACAAGCACCTCTGTTCCCTATTCTTATCTATGTCCTTAGGAACGTTTGCGGCTCATCTGCTCTCTTATGCAATGCCAGACGGCACACTGCGTCCCTTGTAAACAAACAAACAACCAGCAATAACAACAAAAAAAAACAAGAATCCCCAAAGGAAAAATTCCTCTCGGTTAACCTTCTAAGCCTTTCTTGGCTGCTCTTTGTACTATGGATTTTGTCTGGTGTACTTAGAGATATCTGCTTTCATATTCCAACACATTGGTTTAAAAAATAGACTACACATCTAAATCTGAACTCAGCTTTTGCAACCTGCCTTATTAATGAGCAGGTCACTCCATCCCAATGATAAGTGTTAATCGTATGGAGAGAAAGAGGCTCAGTGGATAGGAATTGAGAGCATGTCAGCCTGTTAAAGGATGGTGGGAAGGCACAGCCGTTGAGATCACGGTCATCCTTGCAAATGAGCATATGCTCCTGACTGACTCCCCTTTGTGTATGTGTGTTTTTGGGGAGGGTTTGTTACCTGTTTAGCTCTGCCTGAGCATAGCAGCTTTTCATAGATACAAAATCTTTTGCAGTTCCTTCTGTGTTGACTGGCGTGCTCACAGTCTTCTTGCACTGCAATGCACGAGCACGAAGGAAGATGGAGAAGTTTGAACCACAAGGCATATACTATCCAATATTTTTGTGTCCTGCAACACCAATTTGGGTAACTTTTGCCTGCAAAGGATAGCAACTATTTTACTGACCCCCCTGCCAAGCATGTGCATTACACTAGATTTGGGCAAAATACGCTTCTCAGGCAAATATATGGCTTGATGCCTTCTTCTAATAGAGATCACAGTCCCTTGCAGTCTGACCTTCCCTTTATTTTATTATTAATATTATTTTTAATCAGATCTCAAGTTCAGATACTTGCTAGCAAAATCTTATGTGGCAGGGAAAAAAGAGGTTAATAACAAATCTGAGGAGTTTAAAATGAATAGTGAAATTTCATACTAATGGGCTGTCTACTTATAGAAAAAATCACAGATGCATACTTTGCTTTTATACCAATGTCCTAAAGCTCACATATTTGCTGTTGTTTTATTGTGGAAATAACTTTTGTCTCTTGAAAAACTGGGAGAAAACCCATGCTTTAATCTAAAGCACATTGATTTCAATGTCTTTTATGGAACTACTGGAGAAAAGTGTACTTCCCTTCTAAATTCATCTACTTGGTAGTTACAGACTTCATCACAAATGCAGGAAATGACATTTCAGTTCTCTCCTCTTTTCTAAGGAGAGATTAATTCAAAACTCCTTAGAGTTAATGACTCTTCATACTGGAATTGCTGTATTTCATATAAAACAACATTTTAATGAAACAATAATTTTTGAAACAAAGCATCTGACTTCCTGCCCTGTAAGCCTGTCCCTGATACATAAAAATTTCAATTTTGTTTGTTAAATAAAATATTAGCTACCAGAAGAGTATGTTCTTGCCTACTTAACTGCATACATTATACTGTATGATGAATAATAATAAAAAAACATGCTGTTCTCTGTACCAATTATATAATTTGAAAGAAAAATGTTAACTCTAACTGTACTTATTTTTTCTTTTTTTTTTCTTTTTTTTTTTGTAGAATTTATTAGTATGAAAGCAGACCTAATCAGACCTACAGACCTACAAATATTTCTTACATAATTTGCATTCAAATGTTAAGGAACACGAAAGCAAAACTAAAACTCATGTTACTCATGCTACTTATTACAGCCATGTTTAATGGCTGTGATTCCTGATATGGTGAGCTGGGGTCGCTCCTTCTCCTCCTTTATGAATCTAGTCATGTCTGAGTGCTTATTTCTCCTCAGATGAAACAAATGCACATAGAATTTTCTGATGGTGATGACTTTTTTTTTTAAGTATAGTTAGGTTAATTTAGCATTTGTAAATATACACTTGTTCCAACTTCCATATCCACACACCAAATAAACAAACCAGCAGCCAAAAATCTGCCCAGCATGTGGATGTGGCATTGGTAAAGAATGATATATTTTAAAAGCCTATTGATGTGTAGAAGTGTATACACGGGCATTTGCCTTCCCTTAGAATTTGAATCGTTTGAAAGAAAAAAAACTTAAAGCTGATCCTCTTTAGTTGTTTTTTAAGGGTAGAATTTGCTGATATGAAAGCATAGGCATGTTGCTGTTCTGCTAAAACAGAACAGACAGTGTGAGAGTGATCAGGAGATTAAATGGTGTACTGAAAACAAATGAGCTTTGGCATACAAAGTGGCTTTGCCTTGTTCCTGATATCACTTTGATTCATATGCTCAGTAGAGCATGAATGAAATAAGGACTGCAATGCTGTGTTTCGGGTTTCTGTGTGCTAAATAATAGTTTAGATTTTCCTTATCCAAATCGCTGTCTGTATATATTAGCAACTATATACTGTACTGGGGGAATATGGATTCTGCTAATTAGTATCTAACTAAAATGTGTTTTTAGAAGACAGGAAGGTAGTTTATCTGATAAGAAGCTTGAGGAGTCAAAAAGCATTAGAGTACAGATAATATGCAATGTTCAGGTTCAAGTTTACAGGGGGATTACCATCTGAAGCTACTGCAGTCAAGACCTGCTCATTTGCAAACCCTGAAATCAGGGAAAATTCTTAAAAAAAGACTGAGGTCTGAGCAAGGATTTAGGTTGTTTATAATGCCATCAATCCATTGTGAATCACATTTTGGAAGACAGATAGCTTGGAAACTGAAGCGGTGAATAAATCCTCTTCTGCATGAATGAGACTTAGGAATACTCTGCCTTAGCAACCAAGCAACTATCAGATGATCTAATATCAAGGCGAGCTGGCAACATGGAACAGCTTGCTAGCAGCTGAGATCTGATGGTTTGTAACATGTAGGATGTGAATGTTAATTTAAAAATAAGAGACATTCATATGTGTTTGTGCGAGTACCATAAACCATGACATTTCCTGGGCTTACATGCCATCTTCACCAAATATACTCGACTGTTGTAATTGCTAGAAGACGAAATCTTGAAGCGAGTGAAGGTGCAAGTTATACGAAGTCAATAAGCATTTTCTGTGTTTCAGGTACCTATGGTAAAAGTGCTGCAGTGATTTTTTTTTTTCCGGTTCCTCTCAGTTTTAAAGGCTAGAAGTTCCTAAACTGTTTTCCTCTAGGTTTTCCTTTGTTAGAGCCTGTCAGATGCTGTTACTGATATCTCAGGTAAACCTGCCACACATACCATATTGCTGCTGCTTCTGAAATGCGAGAGTATTGGAAAAGAAAAGGACCCAGAAAACCTCCTCCTTGTGATTGCGTATCTGCCTGGGCTGCTTCTTGCAAAGGAGAGTGGCAACTTCTGACACCTCTTTCCTGCTTGCTTACGGACAGGGCCTGTTCCTTACTCTGGCTCTCAGCTTTCTCTTCTGGAGGAAGTCAACCCGGCAGTCTGCATATGGCTGAGAAGAGCTATGCTCAAGTTTGGCCACCATCAAGTTAGGAGAAGAAGAAACAAGAAGGTATCGTGAGCAGGAACTTTCCAACAGTGATAGAAGCATAGTTTCACTTGCAGGGATAGTTATTCATCATCTTTCTCTTTAGTTTTTCATTTTCTGTTGTTTCCTTGAAATAAACCTTAAAATCACTCATTCTTCTCTATTTATAGAAAATAAATATTTTAGTTGTTTGGGGACATCGTGTTTAAACCACTCTGAGTTTATGTCATCAAATAACAAAAGTGACTAGAGAGGATCATTTACAGTTAAACATCAGGAATCCCTGCTAATTCATATTACTTCATATGCTCCCAAACATGCTGTTTATTTCTTTATTTTTTTAATGATTTAAAGAATATACCCATAAAAAAGTAGCTTTCCCAATAACAAACATTATGCCTCTTTTTCTAGCTTAATCTCAATCAATTAGTTATATTTTATTATCCATAATTGCTATGCTAAAGACGGGGGTGTGAAGAAAACCTTTGGAATGGCATTCAGCTGTCTGTCTTAAGATATTTCTAACTGCCTAGATTTTGGAGAAATTTTCACTGTGGGTGTGATGCAAATATTGCCTTGATGATGAGTTTCTTATATATCCCTCCCAAACATCTTCTGCAGGCCAGTGATGCCTTTGATTTCTACTATAACTGGAGGTGTAATGACAACACCAGTAAGCATAGTGCCACTCCTTTTAATCTGCCTTGTTTAAAAAAAAATGGTGCAAAGGATCCCTAACAGTGTGGTATTCGCTGTAGACTAGTATTTCTAGTCTCTGACAGGGTTATATATGCACATCTTGACACATTCTCACAGCGTTTGTTTCCTAACCTGGACAGATTAAATTTACTTTTTGTACTTCCAAAAGTGCAGTAAATCTTCCCCCAACTACAAACTATACATATTGTTGGTGTCAAGGAACTAAACTCTCTAAACCTGCTGCTCCAATTCAGTGCAGTGTTAATTTTTCTGTTCTTACCTGCTTTAGCGAGCAAATAATAAGTCTTTCAGCAAATCTGTCAGTATAAAAATTTCACTCTGGTACTATGCAGAAATTACTGCAGTAGAGTAGGATTTTTTTTAACAAAACAAAACAAACAAAAGCCTACTGTTTTATATACTCCTGAGGTCACTACCCTTTGCTAGAAGATGCTATGCTAACCTGAGGAATTTCTGTGGAATTTATTCTGATTCCTTACTCATCAGTATAATAGGTTCTTAATGCGGAGGAATTAGATTAAACAATAAAGAGATGAAGAGGCAGAGTATAAGTTAGATAGCTGTGCAGAAGACTTTGCAATAAGGACACAAATACAGGGAAGTTTGAAGAGTAAGAAAGACTGGTGGAAGCGCATTGAGACTTCCTGTATGAAAGTCCAGAGTGATGCAGCAGATCCAGTGACAGTCTGATTACAAGGTAGCATTTGGAGGCTTCCAGCTTCACCAATCAAATGTGGTATGCAGTTATTTGAGATTGTCTATTCCCATCCAAGTACAGTAGATATACAGCAGAAAATGTGTACTAAAAATCATAAGTGTAATTTTTAAGGACTTTTTAAGGACATTTTTTATTATCACGTAAAAATTGTGTTTAAAGTTTAATTAAAATATTTTATTCATAGTCAACTTAAAGCCATATCTGGAAATTTTTAAAAGGTAGAGTAAGCTTTTTTATCAGATGTTAATCATAACATCAGTCTTTTAGCAACATTTTATTTTATGGAAAATATTTATGTTCCAAGGATGGTTGGAAGCTTTAATTGATTTTTCACACTTCAGTGCAGTGCAGTCAGTTTTTGCAAATATTTTTTTTCTTTCATTCTCAAACAAGTGTCCCAAACTCAGGTTTAATTTCAATGTAGCTAGTGGCTACTGTGCACAGAATTCCAATACGGTATTTTAACATTTTTCAAGGTTAATATTAAATAATGTGTGTTATATTCAGTTTGTGAGTATTAAATTTCAGCATATATTTTCCAATCAACTGAGTTGTGAACGGTCTATAAAATCTGAATGGTGGGCTAGATATTTAATTTCTATCTTAGGTAGTCTTTTATGTTTCAGATTGTTTAACCCTATTTGATTTTGAGCAGGTGTAGTCTCACTGAAATCAGTTTTGATCTTTCTGTCCATACAATCAGTATGTGTGTTTGATTTGCAAGCTTTAGCTTGTTGTATGCCTCAGGAAAAAAAAAAAAAAAAAAAAAAAAAAAAAAAAGCTTCATAGAGTAACTGTCCAACTGTTCACATTTAGCAGGTAATTTAGAACGTAGTTTATTTTTTTCAGCTGCTTTACATATGAGTGGCTGTGTAGTGGACCCCAGCTTCCTGGGTTTAGTCATTAAGGAAAAATTGATATGTACAAATTTAAATAAATAATATTCTATGTCAGCAGATTTTTTTTGTAATTGAAGTATGACAGCATTTTTCTGCACTGTAAATGTTTAGATATATATTTATCCCTCTTTCCCTTTATATTGTGCATTGCAATAGAATTGATAGCACATTGTTATCTTTATTTCTCATTTGCCATCTCTGAGATAAAATCTGTGCATATTTAAGGAATGAGATCTGGAATTATACATTGCCTGTGTCAAAAGGCTCAAAGCAAGGTTCATCACCAAGCAGTATATCAGATTGGTCTAGTGAGGAGTGGGCTGGGGGGATACATCTTTTCCCCAGGCCAACACTGTCAGCAAAGAGACAATTTTTCTCCTCAGACCGAGGCAAAAGCATCTGTTTTCTTTTCATCCCTCTCCATCCCACGCCAGCAGTAAATTCAAGTAGGAGATCTAATCTTGATTGGTTTTATGTCTGCTGGGCAAATTGTAGGAGTGTATCTTTGAAACTGAGAACAAATTTAGAAAAATATAAGCTGTGGTGCAGTGACAGTGACTGGAAAAATGGCAGGAGCATTATTTCTGCCCACACTCCATGCACAGGAGGCAGTAGCCTTTCATACGCACAGGACTCCACAGTTTATCATCAGGACCAGAGAGGCAAGAGGGAGACCACGTTTTGCTGCCGGAGGACACCTTCTTGCAGAAAAGTTTAATTAAAACATGTCCTCAGCTGTATTTTATCTTGTGAAAGGCTGGCCGGTGCTAGAGTTAATGCCCCTGTAAATTCCTTTGCCAAGTGTTATTAATTTGACAAGAGCCTTGGGAAGCAAAGGGTCCTAAGATCATTAAGTTCTGCCTCCCTGGGAATGTGGGTGTGCGCTCAACAGCAAGCACTGAAAGAAGAGGAGAGAAAATAGCCCGTCTGTAATGAGCACAAGTGAATAAATGTTTTTATAGCATTAATTTCAAAATATATTTTAATCTCTACAGTGAATCTGTATAGTATGCCCTAAATGGTCTTCTGTGTTTCTGTCTAGGAAAATGATTTTACTTATATCTGATTGATACATATTTAAGCTAATATTGAATTTTATATTAAAATAAATTAGAAGTTCATGGAATTATATGTTTACCTTACTGAATTCAAAAATATATGTCAAATGTTCAGTGGCAATCTTAGAACTCCTTGTGCGATGGATTCAGTGCTAGATCAGCTTATGTCAACTGACGTGAATGGAACTTTGCTACTAAATACCAGTTGATAGGTTAGAGATACATATATTTATCTATACACTTGGTCAACTCCAATTTAGATTATAAAACGAGAGAGACACTGAGAAAAATGTAAACAGCTGAGTAATGTCCTGAATATGAACATGAGTTTTCTCAGTTCTCTAGGAGTGAGGGGAAAAAAAAAAAAAAAAGGAAAAGAAGATATTTGCCAATGAAGAAAACAGCATTCAGAATGCAAAGAGAATTGCGCTGTGTGGATCTGAGCTGTATTTAGGGAAAGAAATCTTCCTTTGGCATGGGAGAATGACTTATAGTTTCTGGGCTTCTGCCCTATGTTTGTCCATGCTCCTTTGGAAATGTTCCTTATTCCTTAGAGAAGTTACAGAAGGAAAGAAGAATGTTTTTACTCTAAAAAATAGTGAGCATTGCATAGTTTAACTGAAACAAAACGATTTATTTACTCTACTGCTTATTATTACTTCATATCATTTCCTAGGCTTCATATCACCTAGCAGCTTGTCTGAGCAGTTTTTTTTTCATAGAGGTCACTAAATAGGTTCATTTTTAAAAGGATCTAGTCTTAAGAGTATATTTTTAAAGAAAGAAAATTCTCTTTAGTTCCTTTTAATTGAATAGAAATAATCTGAAATGAATTTTCTCAAATTTACAAGAAGTCACATGCTTGAGATGAGAATGAGGAATCAAAAATTTAAACTAGACTAAAGAATTTGTCAGAGATAAATGAATAAATGAAAACAAGATCAGGAAAATAACATTGAAAAAAATGAATAAAATAAATACAATATTGCTACAGCAAGCAGATTTTGAAAGATAAGGTCAAGCACTTTTCAAAATATAAAAATCCTCTCATTTTTCAAACTCCTGATTCACATAATGTAAATAAGTTCAAACTTTAAAAATATTTAACATTGCCTAAAGGACCAACATCAATAAATTCTCACCAGAAAGGCTCAATGAATTAAGAATTAGACTTAGCTAATGGCTACTGTAAAGTAAAATCGACTTTACTTGGTAAATTACCTAATGAGAAAAAAAAATATGCCTTTTTAAGACAACTATTTACATGAATACTTGCATATTTTTACTGGAGTACAATAATTTTGTCAATTTAATATAATTTGTATGGGTTTATTTCAGTAAATCAGTTGTACTGCAATAACAGTACTATGATGAATTCCAGATCTTCTCTACCTGAGACATTTTTGAAAGAAAGCCACTGCAAAGCCAGCTGGAGGATAGACTAAGAAATAATACCTCCCCCCAAAAAAGGACAAAATAACAACAAGAATCTTAGGCTTTCACAACATTGAGATACAATATTAGTTACATACAAATCATACACAGTGTGAGATTGTTCCAAAATACTCCTGACCTTCTGGACTTGTCTATTAAAAGAATATATGACCATGTGAACTATAATATGTGGATGTTTATGGACTTTGATTATGATTAAAACTAATTTCAGATAGCTATTAAAGCTACTTTAATGTTTCCTCCTGTCTCCAGGCCTGATGCTCCAGACCATCCGTTTTCAGCAAATTATCTGTGTGCTTTAAATCTGTGCTAAATGCATACCCCTTGAAAGCAACAGAAAATATTCTCATAATATCCATATGGTTCTCTTGTCTTGAATATTAAGCTGTAGCAAAATCTTGTCCTTAGAATATGCTGAAATTGCAAATGTATGTCTTAAATCATTAGTGTAGATTGCCTTACAATTGAAGACAAATTCCCATAAAGATTTCATATTCTTGAAATTAGTGGCTTTGTTAAGTGCAGAGTGCATAAGCAAAGAAAGGACATTTCCCAGAAAGAACACATTTACTTGCTCATGTTAGAGACAAACTTGCTGAAGTAACTTCCTACACTGATAGATCTATGCAAATACAAACATGACTGTAAGTAACTGCTCCCATGTTGTCCCAGTGGACACTGTATTCTGTTGCTAGTTTTCTCCTGTTCTACTAGTTCTATTTTAATTTCTAAGGCTTTTCAAAGCAGCAGTATTGGACTTCAACCAGATAAAACAACTGGCAAGACAGTATTTTGGTCTTAACAAGAATGCAGGGCAGATGAGTGAAAAGCATAATGAAATGTACTCCCTTTTAAATACAATTTTTGAATTTTATGTGAATGACTGTGTCACTATTTCCTATGATGATGTTCAGTCAAATTAATGTTATTAGTGTGGGTCATATATATTTTGACTTCTGCACTAAACACAGTAGAAAAACATTGTGAATATTCTCAGTGGATGCTGATATCCACACTTAGGAATATTTGTTACCTCTCTTCTGTCTGATTTGTACTCAAATTGAGATATAACAAATACGGTTGCAAAAAGACTGAGCCAGGATATTGGAAGTACATTTATTCTCAGCACATGGTCGCAGTTTTTCTGTTGTTGTAGCTGGACTTAAAGCATTTATTTTTCTTGTAATAGCTTTTGTTTTTCTCTGGCAAATACCATATCCCATTCCTCTGTAAGCATGATGTATAGAACAGTGAACAGTTTCTCACTGAAACTGAAATTATTAATAGAAAATAAGGTTAGGTTTGCTTGTTTCAGAATACTTGTATCACACAGAGGCCAAGATATTGAAAAGTTGACATAGAATCCTCCTTTAAGTCATGTCATCTGTCACCTAAAAATTAGGTTCTAACAGAAATATATGAGAAAAAACTTGAAGCATTTGGAAATGAGCTCCATACACATCAGAAAGATGAAAACAAGGTGACATATTTAAGATCCATTTTGTTAAGATGTTCAGGGCTAGAACTGTGGCTCAGCAAATGAAATATTGTTTAGGGAAAAGTTTCAGGAGGGTATATTGTTCTAATTTTTGCTAAATGTATAATCATGTTTAAGGCATGCACTTACAAATTTGGAAACATAAACTAGAATCACTAGAATTTGGACTCAGAAAGCTACTGCCAGTCATCCTAATTATGATAAGGAGTTGGTCTGAAAACCAGATTCTTCCTTTGAATAATTTTGGCTATATTTTCTATATAAGTCAACTATAGTTTTTGGTTTGCATGAGTATGGAAGCTGAGTTGGATTAAATGATTTTTAAGGCAGGATGAAGAGCGGATTTATGAGAGTATAAATATGGCCTTTCTTGCAGTTTTACATCAGAGACCAGAAAGCATTAGAGCAGCTTTTATCATCTTTTAAAGAAATGTGATAATTTTGAACAATGAAAAAATGTTCCCAAATATGTTTTATTAAACTGAAATTTTACCCCAATGTTTTCAACCTATGCACATCCTGACTTTTGGAGTACAAAGCCAGAAAATTCTCCTTCCACTGGGAGCAAAACAATACAGTGACAGTAACCACGGCCTTGTGCTATTTTCAGTAGTAATATAGAAGTCCATTAGTGAAAACATTAATTTAATGAGGTAGACTGTATACTTTGCTGTTGGATGGTAATATTTTACTACTATATTTAGTAGTACTTCCTGTGAATACTTAGAGGAAAAAGAAAGACCTGGAAAGGACCTTAAGAGGTCACCTCAACTATGCTAGCAGTGTGTCTTCTTTTGTTTTTCCTAAGTATATAGCTATAAAGCCTAAAATCTTTCTGAGACATGACAGAACAGAACCATTTTGCCCTTGACTGAAGTCAAGCTTCTCACAAAATCCATTTTCCCTGTGGTAGGCAATGCCTAATTTACACTGTGAAGATTCTAATTATCTCATCCTTCTACCAATGCTTTCTTCCCTGGTAGATAGATGGGATACTTGTAGATTGTCACGTAGAGCCAGCAGTAGCAATGTCACTGCTTGTCCAATCAGGTTGCTGTACACTATTGTTTTAGAAAGTCTTCTTCCCTTTGGGCACACATCTTGTTCAATGAGAAGTAAATCCAGAGTGCACCCCTGAGAATTCATAAGTCTCAAATTTAACCTGCAGGCTGGTCTCAAAGCTATTCTTGCTCTAGAAGCAGACTCTCTCTCGCAACGCCTGTCTGGGGCATTAGCACCAGTGTCCAAGTGCTGTACAGGACCGTGTTCCAGAGCTGGGCACTTTGCAGAATAGAATCACAGAACAGAACCACAGCAGCAGTGGGGAATGTGTGACCATTCTTTCAAAAGACTGCAATGCTTTAGCTACCGAGGGATCAAAAAGGGGTTTCATAAAACATTATTAGTGAAGAATCTAAAGCGAGAAGAAAATTTAGTAGTATTGTTTCCAAATCATACTTTTTCTTCCAGTTTTTAGTATTAAGTTTTAACATCTGCTAGAGAATTTTGAATAAAGTAGTTAGGCATCTAATAACCAGTGGAATGGGCCTTGTTTTAGCAAATAACTTTATTTAATGCCACGCTACTACTGGACTGTTCTTTCTGTTAATCATTTCCAAAATATTTCACAGTACACTGGCTTCTAAACCCTAGGGAATCACTTTTGTTATATTATTCTTCTTTCAGAATGTTTCTCTTTCAAAATAATTAAAAAAAAAAGAATTTAGGAAGAAGGAAGTATTTATTAGTAGGAAATTCTATCCTAAAATCCTGTTTAAGTAAAATTTTAACAACAACTTCTTCTGCATGCAAAAAGTTCCTTAATTACGTATTTGCTTTAAAATTAGTTAGATGTTCTCTTTTCTGATTATGTACCATTTTCCCAAACATGTTTGCAAGTATAGCTCTTGATGTCATAACAGTCATGACTACCTGTTTCTGCAGGATTATTGGAGCAACAGCAGTCACTGTCAGAATATTAACACTTTCCCCTAGCAGCAACTGAAATCCCAGCAAAGAATGGTGTTTTCTAGAAATAGAGGAAAAATTTTGAGTGCTGTTAACTGTTGTACATACAACAATTTTATGTCATATAATGTGCCAAGTTCTTTCTTTAGTATAGCTGGCATGCAGAAAGGATCCTATCACAGCCCTTTATTTCTGGTAGAAATGCTGCTTTGACAACTCACCTATCTACTTCATCATAAGCATCTCAAGTTAAAGACTATCTGCAGAAGAAAGGAACTGTTCTCTGCATTCTGTGGAGAGAGAATGAGTGATGTCTTTGTATTACAGCAAATGAGAAGCCCCTCTGAAATGTCAGCAAAGCTGTGGCAGAGAGCAGGAAGCTTGCTGCATCTCCATCACACCTGGTGTCCAAGAGCAGGTTAAAAGAGGATTTTGTAAGAATGCAGGAAATATTTTTTGATCTGGAGAGTAAATTCACATGGGATTAATCCTGCACTTACCTTGTCTAAAAAAAAAAAAAAAAAAAATGCAGTCTTTTATTTTCATGATCAAGTTCCTAGACTGTCACTTCAGAAGGGTGGAATCTTTTCCTCCTGTTTGTCCTACATACACAGCAAAACATTAGTCTCAAGATGTAGGTTCTGCACGTCTCTGATCTTTTTCTCTGTTTGTGTGGATATTAGTCCATTTCTGGAGGTGTATAGAGCCCTCTGCTGGTGCCTGCCTGCTTCAAGAGTGTGCTTTTATAATGTCAAATACTGCCTTGTTGGCTTGGGCTTGTCATGTATATGTGGTTGTTTGACTCTATGTTGTGCTACACAGTTTGCTGTTCTTCTTCTGTATGTGTAAATACCTTTTTTTTATTTATTTTTTTTTTCAAGAAGCAAACAGTTAAAATCAGTTGCTATAATACCATTCTGTATAGCTGCTTGCAGGGATTGTGGCTTTGCATTTGAAAGCATGAGGGAAGTGTTTTACTTCATTTCTATAACCACCAGGGATTCCCTGGCTGCCTGATTCTTGCGGAGCCTTTGATTTGATCAGAGCTGTGCATTTTCTGCCTTCAAGTGTCCTTAATGAAAAGCATATTTTGAGAGGTATGAAGGAATTCCTCAAGAAAAGAGACAGTACAAGGAGGGAGGGAGGGAAGAATGAGGGGACGGTCTTGCTAGAGTGCTGGAAAGAAAAAGTGAAAGAGTCGCAGTTAGGAGAGAAGAGAAATATGATTATGCAGCATCAGAACTGCAGTAGCCTCTGCAGAATAGGGAATAACAGAAGCAGCACAAGAAGGCAGATTTTTCCCTTTGAAGTCACAGATGGGAGTCTCCCTTACACAGGCACACAGATCTTCCCCTATTTTATTGTTGACAAGTGAACAATTAACTGCAGTTCATTTGAGAAACATATTGAGGGAGGGGGTATAAATCTTATATTTCATTTTGTTTATTAAGAGAAGATGCTCAATTTGTAATTGATTCAATATTCTTGTTAATAGCAATGTCTAATTAAGGAATCCATTAGAAGTCTATAATACTAATTTAGCTGGGGAAATCCAGGAACTGTTCTGTAAAATGAATGCAGTAGGTTTTTATGGGTTTTCTAATCAGACATTTTCACTGTCTGCATTAGTTCATGCTTTCATAGCATGTCTATGACTTAAGTATGAATTCCTTGATTGATTGATAATATACTAAATCTGGAGAGGAATACATTTTGTTAATCTACTCATTAACATTACAAGCAGTATGATGGTTTATGATAGCCACTTTTGGAACATCACAAGATCCTTCACTTATTCAATCACAGCAATAAATCTGAATGTGGAGAGCTCATATTGGGTGTTTTCTCCATCAACACTTGGAATAGCAATAAATTCAGAGCGACATTTCTGAAATAAAACAAGCATTACACAAATAGTCTTTGTAAGATGCTGTGATGAAGGCTTTGCTGAAAGCACATCCACCATTAACTGGCAGTATGAGGTGCCTTTATAGAGTGAATTTTCTCTATCCTTCTCATTGTAGTTATGTCATATACTTCAATTCTGCACAATGGATCTACATTTGAAAGGCTGCAGTTCTGTACCTGACATAGCATGAAAATTTTAAGCATTTATTCTCTCCTGAAAGCACCTTATTTATCTTGTTTCTGTTTTTAAGGGGTTTGGTAAATTAATGATCAACACTGGAAGTTTCTTTATATTATTCTAGTATTTAAACTCACCAGTGTCTGAAAATTGAGGGCATGTGGCCATGTTTAGAGATATGAGGACATGGAGCACATAAACTTTTATATTTCCATTGTGTGATGAACAAGCTTGCCTAAAAGTTCAGATTTCCAGTGTCATTCTACTACTCCACAAAGACAAGAAAAAATGCATATATCACTATCACTTGCTATCACATACCTCTTATGTTGTCTTTCTTTACCCTTATTCTACAGAGAACTGCTAATGTCTTTTTCAGCAGCAGCTTGACTTTCTTCGAATTTTAATCTTCCCTGTTGTTGAATTTTCCATTTGCACTTCATATTTGCTTTTGATATTGAGATAAAAAAAAAATTGTCTAGCTTCCTCAACACCTGCAGTATTAAAGGAAAAATTACTACCTTTATCCATGCTAAGTTGGAAGTTAGTCATTCATTCAAATGGTCAAAAACCATATCGTGGTACAAAGGTGTTACAACTAATGCCTATTGATGAATTTACCACCTTTTCAAAAGTTTTTATAGTGAATGATTTCTTGTATGAATTCCTAGAACACATATCATATTATTATTATTATTACTATTATTGTTGTTGTTGTTGTTGTTGTTGTTGTTATTATTATGTGGGGAAAAATAAATATGTAGATTTTCGGCCTACAGCTAAGACTACATTTTTGCATCATGGAAGGAGAAAACAACACCTTCCCACAGTGCATGAGTTTGATTGATTTTGTGTTAATGTGTGGAGGCATATGTATATCTGTGTGTGTATGTTTACGTACCTACACATCTCAAATTACAAGGAATAGATTCCTCAGTCTTCCTTTCCCCATCTCAAAAACAATGTTTTCTTTCTTTTCTTTTTTTTTCTCTAAATCACATATGTCCCCCTCACATAACTAGAAATCTCTCACATAACTCATCATAGTTTCTCTTAAGAGGGATAAAAACTTACCTATTTCAGTTAGACTTGAAGAATCTCATGTTCAAGGAGGTTTAATACAAAAAAAAAAAAAAAAAAAGTTTTATTTTCCTGTGGAAAATAATTGAATGGTAAAATTTTACACTGCTTTAAAGATTGCATAAACAAACTGTCCCTTAGTGTAGACAAACCTTTGGGTGAATTGCAGTGATAATATTGTACTGAAGAATGTTCTCAGGTGTAGTATGACTACATATGCATATATGCATATACATAGTGTGCCACATAAGTACTGGCACTGAAGACTGCATTTGAGAAAGACTACAGAAAATACTTTCTGTGTTCCCTGTACTCAGTAGGCTATATGGACTTTACTGATGTCAGTAAATGCTGTGAGTGAAAGTTTCAAAATCCAGAGAGAAGCTCAATTTTCAAACAAACAGTTTGAAACAAACAATGTGCATTTATAGCTTTTTAAATGTCATTAATTTATTTTTCAGAGAATTTAAATTCACAGTTACTCATTCGAGAAACACCAAACACGGAGCACTACTGGAGCTGATGGGATTTGCTTTGCCATCAGTAGGAATTGTCCTACTTGTAGGACAGTAGGAATTCCCATCAGTAAGAATTGAAAGTTGGAGTATTATCTGTTTGTTCTTAAACTGCATGTGTATTTTACTGATATGTGAGAGCATTTTCATATTTGGAATATAATTCAGATTCTCAGGGATATTTGGCATAGGGTTTTCTTTACTGCTCATAGAGAACACCACCACCAGCATATCACAGGATATGATGATCATTCACAGCTTGTAAAACACTAAAGACATTGTATTATTTTAATAATTCTCACTAGATAGCAAAGTGACAATAATGATTCATTCATTTTATTTGTGAAATTGCTATATGATTACCTTGATTTTTTCAAATAATTTTGAAGAAATACTTTTCTTCATCTTCCTCTCTCCACATTGCCCTAAATATTTATTTCAGGCTCCACAGTGCCCTATAGGTATTGTTGGCCTAACTATCACTGTTTGCAGCTGAAATGTAGAAAATGAGTATTGTTCATTCTAATAGTTAGATCTTTCCTTTGATTTAATAAGAAATAATCTTTAGTTCCAATCACATCTAATCAGTCCCAGTGTCCCAATAAAAATTGGACTTCCTGTGTTATGTCTTGTTTAATTAAATTCTCTCGCTTTCTTGCCAGCTTACACAGGATTCAGCTTCTGTTTTAAACTGTTGTGTAACATTGAGTGACACTGTAAGAAAGACTTAACATTGACTGAATAAAAAAAGACTTTTTTTGTATTGCAGTCCATCTTATGTTGCTTTCTAAAATAGTAGATGAAGAACCAGAATATGGATTCTGAATTCACATGTTATATATTAATCTGCTGAACAATAAAGTCAAATAGGTTTATGGGCTGTCACTGAAAATGTACCTGCAACAGAAATAAATATATATCTCAGACCCTTTCTGCACAAGTTTAAATATTGACTGCTCAGACTATGGTGAGATGTGGTTCTTGTGACTGCAGTCTTATAGTTGCTTGTTCGTTTACATTCATTTTATTAAATGTAACTCTGTTACATAAATGTCAGTGCAGCCAACACTGCAGAGCTATAGTATGCAATCTTAGCTCTCACATTTCCTTCTGCTTCCTCACATTTAGTATTTTACTTCAGGAGTACTCCCACTTACATTATTGAGCAATGCTCCACAAAGGCTCTGATCATGTAGACTTCCCACAGAAGACAGGACAATTTAGCTCGATTAAGAATGAAGTAGTTTGATCCAGTTATCTTCTCTTTTACAGTGTATTTCAACTGGAAGGAATCCAAAGCACTTCATATCATCACTCTTTCTCTTTTTTGCTATATAACTACCTGACACTCACAAACGACCATTGAGAAGACCAGAAAAACATGATTTCTAATTAGATTTACAAAACTAGATTCTACAGAGTTGAAAGAAGTATATGCATATTTATACAGGGGTATGTATATAAACATGTGTGCACATATGTCTACATACCATATGTGACTCCATTATGATATGGAGTAGTGTATAAGTTTTACTATCCTCTTTCATTTATCATTTTTTTCCTGGACAACTTTTAACTACATTTTTTTTTTCTTATTCATATTCATTCATTTCTTATTCATGTTCTTTTATTTTCTTATTCAGAAATAATCCATCCCAAACACTGCAGCAGGTTTTTTTCTTTTCTTCTTTTTTTTCTTTTTTTTTTTTCCTGCTATTATTGCTATTTGGAATATTATCAAGTTTTATTGGATACTTTTTCACAGAGTGAATTGTGAGAAGAGTGCAAAATATAGGCAATTAAATCCCATGCAGGCAAAATGGAAAGTTTCAAGATAAAAGAGTGTTTTTACTTCAACCCCATGATGAAATTAAAACTTTGAAAGTTTTTTGTGCATAGTAATGAAAAATAAAATGGTCCTGTGTCCTCAGCAGTCCTTGGTTTGGTGTTTCTTTGAGATTCACGAAGCTGAGGGACAAGTGTCAGCCTGAAACATGCCGGGTAAAGAATCTGAAAATCAGTACCTGCTAAAATCAGTATCTACTGAGAACCTACCAAATGGCTACCAATGACTGATAACTATTTGAGGATATCTGCCTCTCAGCCAAGCACTTCTTGACAAAATTTTTGTTAAGAGATTGTAGATTCCTCTGAAAGTTTCAGGTTAAAGGTATCAACATTTGTTGACATATGACTGTTCCAGCAAAAACTTTCCAGCTAACTCTGATCTCTTTACTCAGCACAAAAATCAGTAGGTCATGATTTATATGTAATTGATTTATTGTCAGAATATGATATCATTTCTTTACCTTTTGCAGTGAAATATAATTGCTGAAGGTTTCTGAAAAATGACAAGTACTTAAAGGTTGCAAAGTTTAACATTTTGATTTATAAAATTGGGGATAAAGTCTTACAGAAAGAAATTTTTAATTGTTTATTCATTGTTTACTTAAATAGTACAAGAGAGAAGACAGTAACAATAATTCAAAAGAAAAAATACTAAAACTTCTGTTAAAAGCAGAAGTAGGCTGGATGGCATCTCAGAGGAGTTGAGATGTGTGATCAGGTATGGTCTTAAGTAGGTTAGGGGGCACTCTTTCCCATTTATTCAGTAAGCAACTGTTTCCCAAGCTGGGCTGTGGAGCTGTTGTAAATAATTCCCTAGGAAGTATTTATGACTTACAAAAGCTTTTATTTATACACTATTTTCAGAGTTTTATTAATAAATTTCCAGAACATTTCATCAAAAAAATCATATTTTAAAACCTGGAAAATTAAACTGCTAGGAAAGATCTAAATGGTAAGGTTGGCCTGAATTGGGAGGGTTTGATTTTCTAAGATAATTTCCTGAAAGTATTAAGAACAGTAAAGCGATTGGATCATTCAACTTAGGTGCACTTGTAGACAGTGTATAGGTGAGTGTGAAGGTCAGTGCAGGTCACATCAATCACATGCCATTTAAGGATCTAATAAACTTTACGTTAGTGCTGCATATATTTCAGAAAGCATTAATTTCCTAGTATTTAAGTATTATACAATACACAGCTCCTTTATCTTCATCTTGCCCTATGCTTAAGCAAGTTGTGCTTTTTATCACAAAATCGTCAGTGCCTTGATTTTTTGTGGCCTCGATACTTTCAAGTCTTTGGGATGTTTGTTGTTTTTATTACACATTGGCCACAATTCTCTCTTCTACTGCCTCCCCCTATTGCCCTTTTAGATTAGTATTTCCTTCTTAGCAGGATCCTCTTGCTCTGTACTCATACCTCTTTGAATCCCATTCTGAAATATAGAAATGTTAGAGTTATGTTACTTTGCAGTAGTAACTGTCTAATGTTGGCATGGCCTAACTCTTTCCTCCTGTCTATGGGTCTCATCTAGAGTTTGGGATTGCACTCTAGGTGGGATACGTCAAAAAGCATTATAACATTTCCTTCTGCCAGGTCTTCTCTTAACGTCACCTATAATATTCCTTGGCCTCATAGAAAGGATTTGTAAGTAAGCAAGCTGTATGCTTTAACTTAAAAAAAGAGTACAAGTAGTGTTTTCTTCTTTCATCACAGATGTGTCTATTTCCTCAGTGATGCATCAAGATAAATATATAAGTATCATGCAGTTAAAGCACTAATATTTTAACTGAATGACCGAATGTATTCAGCCTACTTCTGTTTTCCCAGCATTAGCTGCAAATACTCCATCTCTCAATCTTTAATTCACGTATGCTCACGACTGATAACAAAACAGCCTGGATAACAACAGGCGATACAAGTGAAAAGTAGGTGCAAGCTTTGTGTGTGCCTATGTGTGTGCATGTGCATGTGCGTGAGTGTACACGGGATACACAAACCCCTCCGAGATGCACAAACCCCGCCTTTGTACCACTGATCATGCTAAGAAGGAAGATGAATATCAGCCAAATTAAGAAGAAATGAGGGTATTGCAAAAAGATTTTTGACCAAACAGCAATTAACTTCAAAAACTGTATAGAAGAAGGATCAAAAAGAGGACATCCCTCTTGAAGGAAGGGATCAGGCTGTGATCCCCAGGGCTGGATAACGGATCACACTCCTCTCACTGCGGGAGGGTACATGCTTCCAGGAACAAGGTAGAAAAGAATTTTTAGAACATCAAAAGTATACTTTTACATTTCCAGGGTAGAGTTCCAATTGTTGTCTAGCAATAACAGAAATTAAATATTTTAATAATATTAAGAAAAAAAAAAGTAGTCAGTGCAGTGGCAGTTCTTTCATTCAAGGAACTTGACTATCATCTCTCCTCATTTATAAGATATCTGGAGTACATTGGGTTTGCCTTAATAAACTGTTATAGTTCATAGGGTCTGACATTATATTGTGAAGGTGATAGCTATCTGTAATACCCTCCAAAGCAGTTTTTTTTAATTTTTGTGTTATTTTGCAGTATTTATTATGACTCCTGAAAAGCTTTGCTTGCAAATATGAATGTATATGCTGTCATAAAAGAACACTCATAGAAAAAAAAAAAGTCTCAGAATTTGTGGAGAAAAAAAAAAAAATATATATAGGTAGTTACAAATGAAGACATGTAGGGCTGGAGAGTTTGTGGACGATCTCTCAAAATTATGGCGTTCAGCACCAGAATTCAGCTACCAAAGCCTTAAAAAAAATACTCACATCTGTCCTGTGAGCAACTCTGTAACCTGGATTTCTCCTGGAATTTAATGAGGCTTTATGGATACCATATTTGCAGCAGGGCTACAGATATCTCAATGTGCATTTTACTTTCTTTCCTGGCTCTATAGAGTGTTAAACAGTGGGTCAAGCAGCAGGACCATCACTGTCACAGACATTTAGTGGATTATGACTGATCAGTTTTTTCCATGATATATGCAATATATGCTATATTTATATATCCTTAAAAATCAAAACATGCACACATGCAGGTGAAGGTGCACGCAGACACACTCAAACCCAAAAACATAGATCACTCTCAACAAAAATTTCTGACTGACTATCAATATAATATAAGTGTTCCAGGTAAAGTACTGGCTGTTTGATCACATGTTCACTAGAGAAATATTGGGTTAGAGTTTTCTTATTTTCTTAAAGGATATGGAATTAAGTTTCTCCGTCACACAAGGGTATCACACAAGGGTATGCAGGGGCTATCACTGCAAAAAAAGAATTAACAAAGTAGACAGAAATGCAAATTAAAAATATATTTTCTCAGGCTTTCTGGCAGATTTGATTATGTTTTCTCTTTTTGGTTTAAAATTAACTCAAGCTATGTTACTCTTAAAAATTCTGCTATTTATCAGTGAGTGTGATTTTATCGTTTTCAGTGGACCTGCATATCACTGCAAACTACTAAGAATGACAACAGAGACCATTTGGTCTCACATATACACCCTGAAAAATCTTGATTCTCACAGAAAAGAACAAAAATAAAAATGTGTAGCAAAAGAGCATAAAGGACACTGAAAAGGGAGGACCTGTTCGGAGTCTTCCTCTCTCCCCTATGCTGTTCACACTTCTGTAGTTTATATAGCTAACATAGCTAACGTCCAAGTTTCAGGTAGAGTTCCTCCTATTTTCAGCCATAATCCTTTCAAAATTAAAGCTAGACTTTGTCTATTTAGAGTAGCATATTTTTTTTGTGATATCACTGGAAAATATAGGCTTTACACAAGTATATAGATTAAAAATATATGCCTTACAGTAAGTATTGTTGGTTCTACTCTAGCAGAAAAAGGCGTATTGAATATTCCAAGTTAAATTTTGTAGAGAGATTGAAAGATCAAGGGAGACTGAAGTATTTGCTCAAATAATAATGAGGCAACCTCATGCAGACAACATAGTATGAAACTTTACTCATAGTAAGTTGGAGGAAAAGTTTAGACTCATGACAAGGGAGCTGATGTAAATGATGTGGGCAATGGTGGTAGTTTTATATCACATTTGATAAAGTAATCATACTCCCTGGGAAGCTGGCTAAGTCCCAGATGTGTGTCTGCTGGGAACCATCAACTTCTAAATGGTTCCTCCCGAGTGGCCAAGAGTCAAAATGAAGTAGTGGAAAATAAGGGACTCATAATTTTATGAATTCATTAATTCAGCAGGACAGCAGTACAAAATACGAGCAATTTGCCTTGGAAGTGCTTGTACATCCCCTCTCCTGGCAGTAAACTATAGCTGATTATAAGACCCTGTAGACTTCAATAGGTAGCATGGATTTGCCATAGATCCTAGGAAGTTTGGCACAGACATAAAGTTACCTACGGGAAATAGCAACCAACTTTGCATTTCTGTTGCTTAAAAGCATAAACACATGCATAATCTAAATAAAATGAGAAAGAAATAAGAAAATACATGTTTGCAGTAGAGATGAGGTGTGAATTGGCAGGAAATCAGAGAGAGAAAAAGATATGAATCTGTGTTGATTCTTGGGCAGTAAACAGAGAGGATCTTTCTCCGAGTAATGTAGTGTGAATGCTGAGTCTGTGTCATTTGCTCCAGGGCAGTAAGAGTTTATAAAATCAAACCAGTTGCACAGCTATAGATCCCCTATAATGCAACATTTATTTTTCTTTGCCCTAGGCAATAGATTTTCTATTACTGAATGTGAACTAATGAACTAGCAGAACAAGCCCACCTTATCAACATTATTGAATCTGTTTCCACCCTGTAGCAGAGAGGACAGCTCAGGTGGAGAGCATGCCACCTGTCTGACACTGTGAATCAAGTTCTGCATCTGAGGATGCTCTCTGTGCTGCTGCTGCTGCTGCTCATATCTTTTTGAAGCACATGGTAAACATGATCAGAGTACCAATCTTTTCAGCCCACACAGGGATATGCTCTCTATTTAACAAACCAGAGTAACATCACACAGCAGCAATCTAGAAAATTAATTTTCAAGCAGGCTTGCTAGATAGCTCTACAGAGGGTCTTTCAGCAAACAAAAATCTGGTCTGACCACCAAAGCTTTTCTATGGCTCTGAATCTTGCACAGACAGTTGTGCTGAGTTAAAGTGAACAAATAAGGACATAAAGTCTTACCCTTCTTACTGTGTAGCATTCACAACTCTCTTTCTAAAGATGTCATATGTGACAAGCTAGGGTTTGTACCTGTGAAACTTAAGAATCTTAATGAGAAAAGCAATGATTTTTGTTGATGTCTTTTCTCTCTTAAATGTATGTCCTAATTATTGGGCTGCTGGATGTGTTGGAAATAATTTCATATGATGGAAATAATTTCTCTTCCTTTCTGTTTTTAATGATAAATTTGATCCTTGACTTTGATCTTCAAGAAACTGCAGAATATATCCTACATAAAATTTCTGGGAAGATTATGAGAAACAATCTTGAACAACAAAGTTAATATTTCTGATCATAAAGAGCTCCAGATTCTGATTACTAATAGCAATTTTTATTGCAACCTGTTTAGAAGAGGTCATATTCAAATGTATCTTTAATTTTGGAAGAGAGAATTATGAAAGAAAACTGCATTGCAAAAAGAACTTTGACTTTGTGCAGGCTTGAGAACATACTTCTAAATGTAGCTCTTAAATAATAGGCAATGGAAAAATAAAGATTTAGATACCCAATATGAACAGTACATGTGCAATGGTCTTAAAAGATATTTTGTATATTTTTTTTTTCTTTTGCCCACAAAGGCTTTTAGTAATTTTAATATGATAAGCTTAGCCATTTTCATTTTTATAATCCCTAACTAAGTTTCTAAGTACCTCTACATCTTGAAGTACTTAGTTAAGATTCAAACACATTCAGGTAATCGATCCCTCCATGGTTACCTGAGAAAAAGAGGCTTGTGCAACTTCCTTTATGCATCCCTGATCTTCTTCCCCTGTAATTTTAGAATCTTCCAATTCTAGACAAATATGATAAAAGATTGTTTTGGAAGTACTACAATGTCTCAAGAAGGCATATATAAGAGAAGAGAAGACTCTATAAGTGTTACCAAAATTGGTAGAGAAATGAGAACACTCTTACTGAAGCGCTGAAGTTGTGTGCTCAACAGTTACCTGACCTCTAATCAGTTGGCAGATGCTCCCAGAGCCCTGTGTACCTGGCCTCTCTGATATGTTTTATGGGATTTGGAGGAAGCCAGAGGCACCAGGGAATATAAGAAAAAACTTCATATATCATGGTGCAAAGGCTGGTGGACAGAAGATGAGTATAGAGCTATTATGATGATGTGATATAAAGGACAGAAAACATGAATCTAAAAGGAAAACAAGCTTCATTAGGTTCCTTGCACAGAAAGCATTTTTTTTAATTGAGTCAGTGTACTAAACTGCTATGAGTTCCAGTAATATATCATGCTAAGAAACAGATCACAATTTGCTTAAATTATGATCAAGAAATACTTTTGTTGTCTAGAGAATGGACTAGGTGATAAAAGTTAATATTAGAAGATCAATAGCCTCAGGAATATAATTTCATTCATTAAGATACAGTACTAGCTAAAATTCAACTAGGAGCAAGGTATTATGTTATTCCATTTGTACATATGATGACATAAAAAATAGAATTGAGTTACCTCATCCAGTTTTGCTTGAGGCCTGAGATAATAGGCACTGCATGTGGAGGGAATATTTACAGTATTCAGAGTTAAGATTGTTGACCTGTAGTAGTCTTAAAATGTGAGAAGATATATTTCATATATTTTTTTTGTAATCTAAATGTCTGAATTGGAATTCAAAAATCTACACTTCAGAGGAAATATGTTTTCCTCTTCTGATAAGTTGGACTTTTTGACCAAAATGAAGACCATGTAGAGTAGCTAATGCTCTATATGTTGCTTTTTTTTTTGAGTTTACTCCATGACACAAATGGCAACTGAACAATATGGTGATTTCCCATTACTATTTGTATTATTTGCAAGCTAAGTCAAAAAAGACTTTATGCTCTTCCAAATGCTACATACAAGTTGACAAGTAGCATGTTATATCCTGTTAAATGAGATGTGGAAATCTGTGGCACTTCCAGGTCTCCTCATTAACACGACGTTATAACTTTAGTTGTGGATTGTAGGAGAGGAATGTCCATTATGAAAAGAAAATAGACAACTGCTTCTTTAAGTGTCAGAATAGACACATGGAGTGATGATTTGAAGTCAGTCAATCTACTTGTAACAACAATCTTCCAGGATTTAACACAGTATAAAAAAATATGAATGAAAAACCATGAGTAATTCTAGTGTAATCTAAACTGCATCACTGAGATCAAGACACGAGGCTACTGATCTGTGGTTGTGCAATATGTCACCCTAGCTATTAACCATGAGCATGCGTATATCCAGTTGTGACTGGATATATACAGTTGTGTATATTTTCCTTTGCATGTTTGACCATGCCTAGGGGTCGTTGAATGTTTCTGCCGAAGTTTGTATCAGAATTAACCTTCAAGTGCTATGCAAGAGGAACCTAGAAATCTAGAATTTTATAATCTTCTTTATAGATCTCTCTATTTTTTAGTACTTGGGCATATATGGGCTTTCAGCACATAAATGTATACTGTCATCTGTTCAGATGGGTATCCTCTTTTATGGGTGGGTTATTATTTACTATTTAATTTCACCTTCAGAAGTGTTTGTTGTTTATTTTCACAACCCAAACCAATCTGTAGATGCCAAATTTCTTCTTTTCCATTGAAAACAGGGTAATATTTCATAATATTTGTTATCTTTAGGCTAATTTTCCAGGACAGCTCTAAAGAAATTAAGGACAGGAGCCTCAATCCTTCATCCTCACCCCGTCTGCTTCTATTTTAAGTCAGTTCAGAGGATAATATTCATTAGAAACACTGCAGAATATGCATTTTCCTGTCTGGAAAAGTGATATTTGTCAGGATCGCTTTTCAGACAGGATGCATTAAGAGGCATCTGCAAGCAGAGATGGAAGTTGGTCAGAAAACACTAAAGCACAGGTCCGACTCCCTGTATTTGAGTTCTACTACTTCTTTGAAATGGATCCCCTGCATTTTTCCTTCTGTTGTAGGGATGGGAGAAAGCCTAGCAGGGATAGTGAAGTCTAGAAAAACTACCTTCTTGTTTCTTTCTCTTTGTTTCCTTTATGGAGCTAGGAGAAAAAAAAAAAAAAAGACAGCAACAAAAAATCAAAAACAAAAACAAAAAACAAAAAACCCAGCAACAAAAAAGAAAGAGCTTACATGTGCACACACACAGAATGAACAGAACTTGATTTTTTCACTTACATTCTATATTCCAGCAATTTTTTCCTAAAAGTCAAAAGAAAAAAAATCTGAATGAGAACTTGTAACAAAATGCAGCATTATGAAAATGCAGGTATATGATACAGAAGAACAGCAGATCTTTTGATTCAAAAGCTGTCAGTTATGATCCCTTCAGCTTTATAAAATGCCATGAGATGTTTTGTCTGCACATTTTTTTTCTCCTCTGTGGCACAAAGAACATTGACTGAGAAGTATAATTCACTTCTAAAGAAAAAAGAAAAAGTTCTCATCTGTCCCGACTTTTTCTCTTTCCTATAAAATCTTCTTATTTCCACTTATTTAGGAAAAATATAAAAGCTCTTCCTTCACAGAAATAGAAAACAAACAAATATGATGGCAGTTTCTTAATTTCACATAGCCCCAGGGCTTGTTCAGCCTTTGAATAAGTGTTTCATTTGCTCACCAGGACCACAAATTAAAATTATTCAGATGCCCTGGCAAATATGCTCTTAAAGCTCATTAGGTTTATTTTGTCGTGCAGTCTTACTGCATATCCAAAGTCTGAATGCCCCTATCCTGTTCAAAGTAAATTAATCATCTTAAAAATATCCTATGAAATGATACCGTCTGAGATTATTTTCAAGTCTGAGATATATGACTCAACTTTTGGTTCTGAATATGATTCAGCTGGTGAAAAAAGACAACTATTCTAAAGAGACTAGGAGAAAAAGAACAACATATCAACATAAGACCTTGAATAACTGTGAAGTAGATTAAGATCTTAAATAACTGAGAGAAAATGGGTGATTTTCAGTATGTTTCATTCTAGATTTAGTAACATGAACATTTGACAAACTTACTAAACTTGAAAATTTTCAATTGTGTCTTGAGAGAGCAGCTATAATAACAAACAAATGATTGGAACCAGGGGATTTATTTATTCATGACCTGAGAAGCAAATTTAAAATTCTTATGGTGATCATTCTATGAAAATATTGAATCTACAAATCAAATGTATGAAAGACCACTGTCTTAAGGTAATTTGAAAAGAAACTTTCATAGCTTTTTACATAATAACTTTTAACTCCATCTCACAAATCACTTCTCCATTTTTCCAAAATATTTAGCTAAGTCAAAAAAATCGCATACTTTTAAATAAGAAAGGAACACAATAGCAATCATCCTTCAAACTCAGGGTGAGATCCAAATAAAGAACTTCTAAAATAACATGTTGAATATGTTTAAAACTCACTAATTAATTTTTTTAGATACAGATTTACTTTTTTTTTCAGTTATGTCTCAGTTCAAAGATGGAAGCCTATTTTCCTTGCAGGAGCAAATGTCCCTTTCCTGAAGTGCTCACAGCCTACAGATGCAATTAAAAAAAAAAGACAGGTGATTGTGATTTTTTTTTATAAGAGGAAGTCATTGCACAGCAATTGCTCATCCACTAGCAAACATTTTTACAAGCATCTCTCTCTTATGGCAGTATGGGAATGACAGTGCTGTTCCTGAGAAGAATTGATTTCATCTTCCCGATGTCTCAGTGATTCTTCACATTTTGGTGATTTCCCAGTGAAAATACTGTGCTTGTAAAGGAGTTTTTTTTTCAGTTAGTGCACATTCAAACTCTGCCTATGAATTAGATAGTCAGGTCAGTTCTTTTATTTTTCCATTTAACACCACCAATAATAATTACCATAGCTTTTTCCCTGTAAGACAGAGCAGATGACTATTTTTACGTGAATCATACAGGTAAAATGCTTCCCCTATCATTCTTCACTGCTGCTACAATGACTGTAACAGTGAGAACACCACTGTACTAATGATCCTCACATTTAATCATGATCTTGTAAACTAAGCTCATAGTAAGCCATCATTCTTAATTTGCAGGTGTTTCCTGACTAATTTTGTTGAATTTACCTGTGTAATACTGAGAAATTGAAGTGGAGAAAGACACTATAGGCAAGGATCAATTAATTAACAATTTATTAGTGAGTATGATAAGGACAGTTCTTCTATCTCACTGCTGTATAAGCTCTACATTCTTACAGAGTGTATTGAAAGCAACATCAATGGTAAAAATGCCACATTTCATAAGAAAATGATACAAGAGTGAGGATAAATAGGATAAATCTGCTTGTCACAAAAAAAAGAATTTTTTTTTCATATTTGCAAGATATGTAGATTCCTCAAACTAATTTCATGTTAAAATTCCAGATTGTCATTAAATATTTAAAAAATCTAGTAATATAACTATCAAATTGAGAAGCTGAGGTTCACTGGAGCTTGGCTGAAACAAAAAAAAAATGTGTAGAGAACCAAATGTAAATAAAATACATGAAGAAAATTATGTAAATCTCAGAGTATTTCTTCTTTGGGGAGTGACTTTACATGGAATGCTTGTAAGGCTATAACGTTTTTCTGGTTTTATAAGAGGTCACATCATTAAGAACTAATATCAGTCAGAAAATATTTCACATTTGTTTTCAGAAGCACATACACTTACCTGTAATTCTGGGGTGAGATTTTTCTAAAGGGATAGGAGAATTCTTATTCAGTTCTGAAATAAGTTACTATTATACATTGTACCAAATTTTCATTGAGTGATTTTCCATTCCAGATTTGAACATTATGATGTCAAAGGAAATTAGATAATATGGGCAGGAAGGAAGATGAAGGATGAAGCAAAAGGCTGTTCAAGGATAACACTGCAAGCTCAGCTGACTAGGAGAGGAAATCAAGCAGAGCTGTTATGCTTCTTTCAGAATTGCATTCTTCTATGCCCATAACTTTTCCACCAAATTTGAGCAAACAAAAATAAGCTATGTCTGGCTACAATCAGTAGCCAGCTACATTCAGAAAATCCAAATATGACAAGATGTTTGTGATAATTTTCTGCCTACTTAAGTAGTAAAATACTTCAAACACGACAAGTATACTTCTTGCTTTCTAGAACAACACTCATCTGTTGGCTATGGAATCTGTCAAACAATAGGGGTAAAATGAAAGGGAAACATGAAAATTAACTGAAAGCTAAATTTCAGGGCTGAATGCTTCCTCTGCCTAAGTGACAGGAGCTGTGCACAAGGGAGTATGAGGAGTAAAAGACTGCGAAGAATGGCTGGAAATCTTGGCTTGAATATTGCATAATTATATTAAAAGGACAGCCTCTGATGTATGTGTACACTTCACTGTCTTCTTTCTCTCTCTCTCTCTCTCTCTTTCTTTCTTTCTTTCTTTCTTTCTTTCTTTCTTTCTTTCTTTCTTTCTTTCTTTCTTTCTTTCTTTCTTTCTTTTTTTGTTTTTTCCTTTTCTATCTTTTCCTTAACTATGCCAAATCTATGCAAACATCTAAGGGTTTGTAGTGCATGCTTCTTGAGTAGTTTCAGTGATAAACATTAGTTTTGAGGATACACAGGGTCCAAGGAAAATCAGATCAAACTATGTGTTTTACTAGGACTTCCATATTTGAAAATTGAGATCAGTAGATGGCTCTCATGACTCGGATCTCTGACACAGGAAATAAACTGCACTTTAGAATGATTTTATTAATTTGAGTAGATAAGATTAAGCAAAGCTTGTATGACCTCAGATTTGTCTGCATGATAGAAGTTGTACTTGTTTTTCAGAAAATTTGCTTGTAGGCAAGGTTCACCTTGGGCTGCCAGAGCCTCAGGCATGATGCAGAAAGTGCAAAGGAATGTTTTCATCATTATCCCTGCCAGTGGTATTGCTTTCCACCTCCACCTGGCAGGCTGCCAGGTGCCAGACATGGCTCTGCCTCTTCTTGCTCCATGTAATGTCTTTGTACAGAAACTGTAGTCTTGAGACAATTTGGTTTCAACTCCCCAGTTAGTGCAGAACCACTTCATTTCTGCAGTGTGCAAGACTGCTGAGTTATTTATGCTCTGCTACTTATTAAACATTTGAAATTGTTCTTTGATTACTTTAATTACTGACAACCAGTAACTTAGCCAGTAAAGATGCTATTACATGTAAGCTGCAATTCTATCAACTAGTTTCTGTCTCTCAGCATTCAAAATATTTATCCTGTGTCATGTCCTAGTTTAAGAGCAGGGAAAACAGTTTGGTCTGAGGGTGTTGTCTGTGAATCCTCTTCCTTCTCTTATAAAGAAAATGATGACAGAAAGAAGAAGAAGAAGAAGAAGAAAAAAAAAAAAAAAAAAACACGTTTCTTCTTTAATGAGGGCTGTCTCCAGAAGCAGTAGTCTTTGATTTGATCAGTGATTATTTTTTGAAGACTTGAAGGCACTGCAAACTGAGGAAGCACTTGTAGCACTGGAGTGCTTGCATGCATGATGCCTTTTTCCTGCTTGGTGTAGACAAGAAAGATTTTCTGAGCTTGTGAGCAGGGCTAACTTACCCACAGGATAAGGCGTGAAGAGGCTGAGGATGGACTCCTGCCATTTCTAGAAGTAGAAAAGAGACTCGAGGAGCCCACTGCAAGTTGTGCAGTGGGAAATGCCGCTCTGATCGGCTTTGCAGAATTGCCGAGCTCTGAAGTTGCACAGCAGAGGGGCTCTTGCCTGCAGCCTCCCTGGGTGCCTTGGGCTGCGTCCAGCTCCCCAGCACACAGGGAACTCTGAAGCAGAAGATAGGGCTTGATTTAAGCAGGGCTTTGGTGTTTCAAAGAGAGAAGTTCTTCCACTTCAGTTTTCACTCTTTTATCTGTCTTTTCTCTGAAACTAACGCACACACTTGGATTGCACAACAGCAAAATCCTCTTCTTATAAAACAAAAATTAGCATATCCACATAATTTCCTTTTTATAGGCAGAAAATAAGGCAGAAATAGGGAAAGTGACTTTTCTTAATAATACAGCTCTTAATTTTGATCACTGTTGTGGTATATATGTACTAATTTATGAAAGGAGAGAAAGAAAGAGAGAGAAATGAGAGTGAATAAAAAGTAGCTATTTTCTTTTTTTTCTGCATTAAGTAAACATATGGCAATAAAAGAAATTACAAGAGAATATGGAAACCATTTAAGACAATAATGTAATAAGAATTGAAATTGATACAGAAAAATAAGTTACAAATTTATCACATAGTTACAAAAGTTAAAATTTATCATCAAGATTTCAGAATAAGAGAAACATCTCAAAATCCCTATGGTTACTTTTGATCATTAATTTCATCTTGTCCAAGCTTGTTGGTCCTTTCAGTTACTTATTCCACAGTTCTCAATTTGCACATCAATTTCTGGATTGATTGACAAGTCTTTTTATCTTACAGTCCAGGAACCTTTTCCATTTATTAACACATCCTGTACAAGGTTCCAAATCTTCCTACTGACTGCAACTCTGGGCTTGATGAAAATCATCTTTGTGCCGAAATGTTTTATTTGCTAAAATAGCTTTAATACTTAGGTGCTTTAGATCTGGGCCTCTAAATCTGTAAATTGACCTTTTGTAGTCTTGATAATATTTAAAATATAGTTCTTTTTGTGTTGCACACAAGCCTAACATGTAACTCTGCAAGTATATTTTATGTTTTTCCCTCCTTCCAAAACCTTAATCATGGATACCAATATTAGAGTGTATACAAATAAGTATCAGATTGCTGTTACTAATATAGTATCAAAAATACTCACAAACCCATAAATGTAAATGAGGCAGCTATTATTCAGTGCAGTGATATTTTTTTTCATTGTTAAATATATATATGTATTTGTTATTAGGATAGAACATTAGGTGCCACCAAGAATCTGCCTAAGGATAACTAAATTAACAGTACAAATAGGGTAAGCTATTGAAGCTTTCAAATAGAGTAAACTATATGAAACACCAAAAGTTCAACAGGAATTTAAGGAAAAATATCTTGACAATGAGAGTGACAGAACACTGGGCCAGGTTGCCAAGAGAGGTTGTGCAATCTCCATTTCTGGAGATCTTCAAAACATGCTTGGACACAATCCTATACAACATGCTCTAAGTTACCTTGTGTGTGCAGGGAGGTTGGACTAGATGGTCTTTAAGGGTCCCTTCAAACCTTAGTGATTCTATGATTCTAACAAGCACATATCAGGACAGATATGGTCTCACTAGCAAAGGAAAAATGTAACACGCAAAAATAAATGTTTTCAAGTAAAGAGTGCTTACATACAAAAGGTGTCCTTACTTACAAAATGTGTGCTTAACACTAGGAAGATGAAAATTTACTTCCCAAAGGAAGCAGTTAAAAATTACTTTTTTTGGAGAACTAGCTAATTTCATACTCTCTCTGCAAGATCTGTACAAATTAGAACACCAGAGAAATTCTATGGTCATATATCAATGCTAGAACTAGTGAATGTGCATTTGGAAACCCAAACGACATTAAAAAGTATCCAAGACTTCACCACTTGGTCCATTTTTAACAGAAGGGTTAAAGAATCCCTAGAATTTTTGCTTCAGTAAGTATCTTTTTTTTTTTTAAAAAAAAAAAGCCTTTTTTTCATTTCTTTTTTGTAATCTCCCTAGCTCCCAATTTCAAGTATTGGCTCTAGTTATATTAAATTATAGCTCAAGTTTGATTAATTTATTGTTTAATTTCACCCTGATTAATTACAGAGATTTGTTTTTTTTTTCTTCATGCTGAATGGATGTTAATGGCATGTTTTACAGTCTATTAATCACTCTTCCTTGTCTCTGAACTGTCTCCCATTGTTTATCATTACTCCTTTTCTACTGCCTGTAAAATGCACTTAGTACTCCTGCTAAATAAACAGATAAAATAATTGATCCATGACTAATAAATATTCCCCTCTTTCAGGTATGCAAGGGCTGTGACAAACTTTTTAGCAATAGTGCTACACTAGAACTTATACTCAGCTGATTACCCACAGGACTACACATGACATACAGTTAAATTCAGTATCTGAAAGGCAAACTTAGTCAAATACTAACTGGAAATAAAAGTCATACAAGTTTACATTCTGGTTTATATAGTAGTAATGGCCCTAATTTGACAAGACTTATGAGCATGGTGTTGACTCTACTAACCTCATTAGTCAGTTTTGTTATACCATTAAAAAGAAAAAGAAAAATCAAAGAAGCTGAACAAGCTATATTTTCCGTTCCTCTACTTTGTCTGGCATTAATTTTATTAACCTTTTCCAGAATCATAAACTAACCACCTCTCCACCAAAAGTAAAGCTTCCACAGTATAATGCTACCAGAAGAAGTAATCAAAATCTAGCAGTGAACTTGATCTAGTTATTATAGACAGACACCTATTCCATTTTAAATTCCATTTGATAAATTGTAGTCAGTTTAATAATTTTTCTGCAAAACTTCTGTATGCTGGAATTAAAAATGACATTAAATAAACATTACATTCTTTCAGTGTTTTTCCAGGAAGCTAGAAGATAAGACTAGGCAAGAATTATATAAATGTCATTCTGTCTTTAATCTAAAAGTTCAAAGGTAGTATTAAGTAAATACTTTGGAAGGAAACACAGGAATGGAGAATGGATAAAAAGGAAGAAATATAATATCAGACTACTGACTACTATAATTGAAGAAATGATTTATAGGAATATTTGTTAATTAATGTATTTCAGTTTTGCTTATAGTATAACAGACATCAGAAGGGAATCATTATGATATGACAACTAGTAATAATATTTTAATTGATATATTTTCATGATGTTCCCCAGAAATTTGCATTTTGAATATGCTATGCTGCTGCTCATGTTTAAATTTCTGATTCTATATATTGTATCTCTGAGACTGGAGGCAATGACAAATGAAATTCTGTGAATGTGAATTCCATGGTATGCTTACAGCTCTTAAAACCCCTGACCTTCTATCATTGAATAAAAAGGCCAGATACACTATATATGCAATATTAAGCAGAGGTACAAAATCGAAGGAAAGGAAAACAAAACTAAGAAAGCTTTTTTTTTTTTTCTTCCTCTTCATATTCTTCTGTTAGTCCAAGTAATGACAATGATTTAAGTTTTTGATTCATGCTGAAATGTATAGCTTTGAGTGAAGAATGAGTTTATGAAGACTACCAATGTTTTAGATTTTTTTTTATTATTATTATTAAATGTGCCCATGAGATGCTTGAACTTCAAAATACTCTGTGGAAATAGAATTCTGCTAAACTGAATCTTGTCTTCAGGAATATACAGAGCATCCATTTTATTTGTCTATTATTTTCCACAGATTCTCTCTGTTGTCAGGAAAGAATGAAGGATGGAGGGAGAGGAGCATCCACGGACACTTGCAAGTCCACTACTCTCTCCTTCCCTCTGCCTTCCCAAAGAATCATGAAAGAAACTCCAGAAGTTTTACTGACTAAATTAGGTCCTTACAGATGAATGATACGATTTTTATCCTTTTTTCTTCTCTTTATTTGAAAGATTGTGAAATTGAGTTCTGCTATGCAGAAAACTATTTTCCCAAAATCCTAGATTGTCTTGAAGTTAAACTTATAAGAGTTTCTGGAAGCCTTAACCATATGGCACCCTATACTCTTGACTTTAAGGAGAAGATACAAGTTTTGTAGCTTATTGGTTTCCTGAGTCCTAGTCTAGCTGATTTTACAGAAAGCCTGATTCTCAGAGCTCTCTGGAAGTAAGACAGCTGCATAATTTAAATGGGTTCTCATCCAAAGATACTAACAAAGTGAGATTCAGGGCAATGTTTTGTTAAAAGACATCTCAGCTCATATTGTCTTCAGCCTGCTGATCTCTGGAATATCTAGGTAATTTTTTTAGAATGAAGTAAGTTCCTTTCGATGGTAATTTGTAGAGCATTAATGGGATGTTTTCCAAAGGAACAAGAATTAGAAAATTTTCTGGTGAAAGCATTTTTGTTGCACTAACAGACAGACCGACAGATGACTAATGAGAAATATCTCCATGAAATCAATATGTTTTTGATCATTTTCACTGCTCAAGGTGTTTGTTTGATAAGTCATAATTTCAAAATAAAGTTCCTCAGTGATTTCCAAATGCTGTCTTGCTGCAGAACGTATCATGCACTTCTTCTGCAAAGAGAGGTGAGGGAGTGAGGATAGGTGTGCTATCAAATTAACATTCTGTTTTATAAAAACAGCAGTAGACTGCCAAATGCTAATATGGAGAGTAGAAGGTCCTGAGCAAGATTCAACACAAAGTCAATTATGCTGATATTATGTTGATGGTATATCTTCTATTTGCTTCTAAATTAACTTTGTGAGATTGATTACTAGTGCACCTGAGTTCTATGCAGGTCTGAATTTAGAGATTATCACTGAAAACAGGTAACTATTTCTATTTCTATTTTATTTAATATCATTTGATTTTGCCTGCCATAATTTACAAGGCCTTTGTTATCTCAGTAATTTAGATCTTGGCATTTGTCTTCATCAAAGGATGAAATGGTGAGCACTAGTGATGACAAGACTGTTTAACAAAAGAGAGAAAGCGACAGACAGAGTAAAGCACTGGCACCCTTAATATATTTATTTGCTTTTTACTTTACTTATTTATTTATTTATTCCTCACAGTAAAATATGAGCAAAAGGGAGTGCTTCTCTTATATTTTAGGAAAGTGTAGACTGGGATTGGATTATGATTTTCCTGACATCCAAATACACCGTTCTGGTAGGATAAATAGCAAAGAAATCTAATGACTCACTCAGTTCATAAGTTTTCAGAGGTGGAATACTGAGGAACAACTCCATTTGTGTGTCTGTACATTCTGCACTTTATATGCTAAAATTAGAATAAAAATAATCCTCAAAGAAAACCACCTGCTTTCCCGAAGGAAACCTAAGGAAAAGAGCCGCAAATAGACCAGAGCAACTAACAACATTAGCAAAATTGTCCTTATTTCTACATTTTCTTAACTGTTAATTGTTTCAGAACATGATATGGTCTAAGCATTATTTTAAAAACAGTGGATTAAAAAGAACCATAACAACATTATTTATTGTTTGCAGCCGTGTAGAATCTAAGAACAATTGTAGATATGTAGTCCAGGAAATATACAATGGCTGAATGGATGGCAATATAACTGCATTGGCCTCTGCTCTGTTAATAATTTGTTTCAAGAGAAATGGAATAAACAGCGTTATTAATGAGACCAGTGGAATAAATATGAGCCTATAAAGTATACTGGAGTAGTTGATAACACTGTCAGAGCATCCTATTAAGATAGTTTAATTATAGCACTACAAATAGAGCTCTGTAGCAGATTCTACAGAACCTGAGCTGACTTTTTATTTTCACTGGAGTTCTTGTAAAAGTCTGCAGTTCTTTTCAACAGGTTGTAATACTATGGTGATAGGAATCTTTTAAATAGATAGTTTAATCAAAAGAAGGAAAGGGTGAACATGAACCACCTGAAAAAAAATGTACGGAATTATTTTAAAATAGTTTAAATAAATAAAATAGATTTTTAAAATTTTGCTCATATAAGTGAAATTAATGAGACTGATAGCTGACTATAGTGATTTGATTCCCAAGAGTGCTTGTGTGCACTTCCAAACCAGAGATCATTCTGACAAAGATTTCATAAACTTTGATTTATAAATCTTGACTATCCTGCAATGTTTTTTGTTTATATTTATTGTCCTTAGCATTCAGTTTCATCATGTCCAGTCATATCAACTCCACAGCTAAGGTTGGAAAGCTGTGTGCCAAACAGACTTTATTAACTTCAGATGGAAGAGTTTGAGGAAGCAAACACAGGCATCAAACTGCTAAAAAGAAAACATTCTATTTAGCTACCTCACATTGACCCTTAATATGCTAGATTTTATGTACAATTCCTTTTTGTGACTGATTACTATGTAAATCGTTTAGGACATTGTTTTAATCCTGGGACAGCTTTGAGGAAACAATAAAATGTTACTGGATAACCGGCCTTCTGCCTCACAGGTATTTCTCAGTAGAAACGATCATGAGAAACGTCAAGATTTTTAAATGAAGTTATATGCAGAAAGCAGTATGGCCCTTTAATTATGCCCCTAAGTACAGAATATTTGCTTAATTGCTTAGTAACCCTTGTATCCTGAAAATTTAATTAAACAATGATTAACTATTCATTATAATATTTTTCTGTTATTATGCAGTACAAGATAAACATTAACTTTTAAAGTCTTTATCATATCATGTTTGGAATTAAGCAACCTCAATTCTCACCAGCTGCAAAAACTGACTGTGATATTGCAATAACTTATCTACTTTCCTTGCTCAAGTAATAATACCTGATGCATCAAGCAAATGACAGTAGCTCATGGAAAGAGGCTACCAGCTTAAGCAGTGGCAGCTAATCCCATTTTTCTATCACAGTCCTGAAGCAACACGATTCGATAAGATGGCCCAGCTCATTCACTGTGGTAAGCTAGGATATTATACAGTCTGCTTCAGGTGTAGTGCCAGAACAGAAAAGCTGCAATCTTGAGCCCATTAGCTTTCTTCTGAATGTGAGCAACCATGTAGAACTACCAGAAGAAAAGAAGCTGCACTCTCTCCCTTTTTATACAGTAATTGATTAAATCCCCAAGATAAATATCCACCTCTCCCTGAAGCAATTCCAGCTGACTTGTCACTCCTCTGGGGAATGTCCTAGTCCTCGGGCATACCCTGCTGTGGGGAGGCAATCTCCTTTGCTCCTTTTGGAGTTGTTCTGCATTCTACTTTGAATTCCAGAAAGAATTCAAGATTTGCAGAATAAATTAACCTCACTCATTGCCTGGCAAAAAGACAGTAAGTAGGGAGGGTCTGAGATCTAAATTTAGGCCAAGGGATTATCACATCACCTTATCTCTGAAGCAAAGACTAGCATACAGTACCGCCTCCATAAAACTCTGAAGAGAGGAACAGTGGAAGGCAGTTCAGTATAGAATCTATGATTCTATGATTCAGTAAGACACTTTCCTGTGAACTGACGAAGGAAAATAAGATTTCTGGTGGCAGAAAGCTTAGTTCTGAACATCTTATATTTTTTTTTCTCATTCTTATTCTGATGGATAGATTAGAAACAGAACCATCTGAATTTGCAGTGTCTTCATCTTGAGTGTCATTTTTAGGGGGAACTCTCTCTCTCTTTGTATATGTTTATAAATATAGGTGTGTATACATATATTGATGTATATGTATGTGAAACAATTTAATCTCACTCATTGCATGAGGCAGTGAGTATAGAGGATCTGAAATCTAAACCTAGCCTAAAACCTAGATCAATACTAGAGTAAAACCTAACAACATTCCTACTCCTTGGTAATAAATGAGCAAAAGCATAATCTGCATTGTTCTAATGAATCTTTGGGGAAGTTCATCACAAAGATGAAAATACTTTCATTTGCATTCTTCCACATCTCATTTCTGTGGAAGTACATTCCGTACTATGAATTCCATGCTACATCTTATTCCATAGAATATTCTAGGCACCACTAACCTGGAATTTGTGAGGGGAGGGACTGTTCATTTTCCTCATATCCTTTCACTCTCCATTTATGGAAACTCTAAGGCTTTGCACTGGTTCCCTTTCTAAGATGGTTGACCTATGACTGATCCCAGAATTTAATTCACATACACTTGAGTTGAACTACTGACTAGCAGTGCATTTTCCGTGCTGTCAGGAGTCTGAAGCTGGAGTGGCTTGAAACTGAATTTACATCTCCCAGGAAGAAGGTTTTCCTGGGCTGTTGTCTACTTGCTAGTCAGGAAAAAAAGACCGTGATTGTGTTCTCTCATAAATCTGAAGTAACAACACAATAATAATATCCTAGACATGAATTATTTTGGCATTGATTTGCTCACATTTTGAAGAATCTATATATTGATTTTGTTATTTGGAGCTTATCTTGCCAATTTAGGCTTTGAAAAAGATCAGAGCATCCTGAACTCAAAGTTGTTATCTCGCTACAGTCAGAAAACTGAATATGATTTTGACTTTTTTATTTATTCATCATTTTATTGGAAAACATTTGTTATGAAGTTTAATGACCCTCTATTTGCTTACTAGAGATATAGAAATTTGTATGTGTGGGAAGGGAGTTTAATATCATGACTGAAAAGTCATTTGAAATTGTTTTCATCAGTCTGCATTTTTTTTTCTCTTAGGGAAATTAAAAGCCAGGAGAAAGTGTTGTAACGTAACTCAAATATTAATCCTGAAAAAAAGCATTTTCATAAATCATGTTCTAGATACTGGGATTATGCTCACATATAAAAAAGAAATTGGTCAAAATATTCCTCCTATTTAATTCAAATACATAATTTAACTAAGTAGAAACACTTTCAGCAAAAAAAAATGTATATTTAATAATTCTCTCCTAAGTTCTGTTCCAGTACCTAATACATGGGAAAATGACTGAAAGTAATGATCTGTGCAAATACACACAGAGTATCAAGTGGGCATATAGAATAATAATTTTAAAAAGTACATACATAGTTGATCAATTGGCTACAAAAAGAAATGAACTCTGGTGTAGAACATACATATCAATTAATATGTTTTCCATTGTTTTTTTACTGTTTTATTACACAGATGGTGGACTATCTCTGATTTTTGTAGGAAATGAGCTAATCTTCCATTACATGTTTTTTTTTTTTTTTTCCTCATCCTCTTCTCTTCGAACTTCTGTGCTTATCTTACACTTCAACCCATGATTATCATAGAATCATAGAATTGTTAAGGTTGGGAGGAACCCCTAGAGATCATCTAGTCCAATCTCCCCGCACACCTAGGGTCACCTAGAGCACATGGCACATGATTCCACAATCTCTCTGGGCAGTCTGTTCCAGTGCTCTGTCACCCTCACTGTTAAGAAATTTTTCCTTAAGTTCCTGTGGAACTTTTGGTGTTTCAGTTTGTGGCCATTACCTCTAGTTCCATCAGTGGCCACCACTGAAAAGAGGCCAGCACCATCCTCCTCACTGCCTCCCTTGAGGTACTTCTAGACACTGATGAGATCCCCTCTCAGCCTTCTCTTCTCCAGGCTCAATAGGCCCAGCTCCCTCAGCCTCTCCTCATAGGGCAGATGTTCCAGGCCCCTGATCATCCTTGTAGTCCTGCGCTGGACTCTCTCCAGCAGCTCCATGTCCCTCTTGTACTGGGGGGGTCCAGATGTGGCACACAGTACTGCAGATGTGGCCTCACCAGGGCTGAGTAGAGGGGCAAGATCACCTCCCTCGACCTGCTGGAGATGCTTTTCTTAATGCATCCCAGGATCTCATTGGCCTTCTTGGCCACGAGGGCACATAATTTTATTATTTAAAAGGCATCAGGCTTGAGGTAAAACCAAGGTATACATTAGCTCAAGCCTTAGGAAAAAAGAAAAAAAAAAAAAGAATAGTAGGAATATGCATGAAGGATTCAACAACACAGTTTAGCTGGCTAGTTTAAGAATATTATGGGTATATCCATATAATGACAACCCTAGCAATTCCTTGGGAAAGCAGGAATGGACATGTGTCAAAACTTGTTACCGTTTCAACAGCAGCATCCAGACCTGAGCCCCATGCCCTGTCACTGGTTTATAGATACCGCTATAGCCCAGGTCTGGGACTATTTGCCTCCAGGTGTGTATAACCTTGTTTTCAGTTTCTATGTATACACTGGGTGTCTCTTTGCCAATTTTAGTACACAAACTGTCTTTCTAAAAATGTTTGCTGTGCCTTCAAAGTACAGAATTATTAAAAGAAATGTGGAAATAGGCCTAACCACATAAATTTAACTCTTTTGCATTTATAAGTTCAGTCACAGTCAGAGAATAAAGTATGTTGATTACATTAGCTTCAGTTTGGAAGAGGACTATTTTACTCAAATTAGTTAACATTTAACCAAATAATGAATAATTTGAACTGAATGAAAATAATGACTTGAATATTTAGAAAAAAATGTTTCTGGTTCCTCAGGAGACTCCTGGCCTGTGAGAATCAAAATAGCCAGAAATTCAGAAGTAGTCTAATTCCTTTCTGTGATTCTGCTTATGGGAAATATTACCAAATGAAGCTAAAATAAGCTTTCATGTACCTACTGTGTTTTATGTTGTTATGGTTCTAAAGCATATATTTTCAGGAATATATTCATTTCATTGTATTTTATGTCTATAGAGCTTTTAATTACAAATATATGGTCTAAAGTTCACCTGCTTATGTGAGAAGCATATGACTGTTCTGTGCAAGAAAACAAAAAACAGCATAATATTTTTCAAACTTTGAGGTGTTGGGGAGCAAAATGAGTATTAATTTTGTTTATTGTTTCATGCAATTATTTAGACAAACTGGCTTAATGGATAGAAGGATAAGTATCACATATTTTGCTTTTCGTGGTGTACGCTTGTTTGTTTTTACTAGCAGAGTCTGAAGGAGAATTTGCATCACTACATTATTTTGAAAATGGCAACTGAAAAGAGAATTATTACTGAAAGCCACTTCAAGTTAATATTAACTCAACATGAATTTTAGTCTTGGGATATTTCAGTTTCAGGAGTGAAATCATGAAATCCATTGATTTAAATATTGAATGGACATGTTTTGCTAAGATTGTTTAGATTGTCCTCTTAATCACAAAGACATTAAAATCCAATTGTGCAATACAGAGATTAAAATTCTAACTATGTTTATCAGGATTTTAGGAGGCAATCAGATAGCAATTGTTTTGCCACTCCCAAGTAGCAAATAAAAGATACATTTTTAAGTCCCACCTTTCCAGATGCCATTTTAGATGAGCAAGAGAAAAGTGTACCTTGGGCTTGATCTTTACTAGTAGTGTCAAGGTGTTACTTTGGTATAAAGTGCCTGAAGATACTCCCTGCCTCGGTTAGAAATTCTACATAAATATAAAAATATAAATCAGGGCATTAGTGATCCAATGGTATAAGTATGAAAATTCTAATGTAGATGTCATTTTTATAATGATATAGTTTCACATACTTATGAATTCTATCTAAATACAGTTTCTGATTACGGATTTTCTTTAATGTTAATGTTAATTCGGTTTCCTTAGGAAGACTTTCAGTCATTCTAAGATGTCCAACTAACCATCACATCGCTGTAACTTAAAACAGTCAGATTCACAAGAAAATGAATGAACACCAATTATGGCGCTTCCAGGAAAAAACATAGTTTTCATAGCTTACGCACTCTTGCACTTGGTTTGAATCAGCTGAAGGTACACTCTTCAGAACAGCTCTAAGTAATGGAATATATATTCCAAACAGATACCAATGTAATAGAAAGCTCAGAGAGAAAAACATATAAACAGAATTAGTGAAAAAAACTTTGACATTCAGACTTAGACTTAGTGAAAAAATACCTTCTTCTGATAATAATAAATTATTAATTATTAATATTTGTATCTGTACTTCTTTGTATCATCTCTAATACTTTTCAGTAAGTCTTGCCTTCTCAGTAGGCACTGAATGTTTATCTGATTTACCATGAGGGTGTCTTAGTTGGGATGCCTCTGAGAAATTCCCGTCATCACGTTGTTTTCCAACCTTCAAAAGACCTCTCCATTTTCTCTTTGCCTCTCCTAAGAGCATAGCTCAGGTGCTTAAGTGACAGCTCCCAGGCTACTGCAAATTACATTTTGATGAACAAAGGAAAACTGAAATTAAGGGCTTGTTTATTCTATAAAGAAAGACTGTAAACTGTTTCACTCAGCCATCCCTGCGTGAAAGATGCAACCTGGGAGCACCTGGGAACAAAAAGCCTTAGGAGGGTAACCACTGGAATTACTCTTCTCTAAGATGAATCTTAAAATTGTTCCTTTTGAACTCTATTTATATAGTTATGTGCACTCAGCTTTTTGAGTTTTATTGATAAACTAGGTAAATGATAAACTCTACAAAAATCTTCTGTTTTTTTTTTTTTTCCTACAAAAATATAACAGCTATCTATCTATTATGATGGACAAAATCTCTTTAAGGTGATTAAGTTTATTTTCTTCCTTTTTGTTCATTGTTAAATAGCAGGCAAGAAAATGCCTCTGATAACGTCAAATAAAAGGAACAATTTGGGTCTTTTTAACATCATGTTTTTAACAAAATGTTATCAACTCTCCTAGCTGTAGATATGCTATAAAAACAAAAAGGTGAAACATGTATCTTCCTGATCTTCTTGTTACACCAGATGTAAATATATATATATATATATATATGTGTGTGTGTGTGTATATATATATATATACTTAAAATAACAGAATTAGTCAGTGGAGCAGTACAGAAAAATGATATTCAACACAAACCATTTGATATTGGCCTTTGGCATTTTAAAGCATTTTTTAATTAATTTTATTTTTATTTCCAAATGAAATATTCTCTCAGAAGGGAAAAATGATGTTTTTTCAGCCAAAGTTATTTGCAAATTTGGCACAAACTTATGATTCTTTTTGAATGCCTTGAAGAATCATATTTTTAATCTGTTCTTCAGGGGAAAAGTTCTTGAGCAGAAAATATAAATCCTGTAGTTCTGTAATGAAAACAATAGAGATTCTTATTTTGGAATTAAATCAGATGTCTTTATTATTTCACTAGTCAACATGGCAAATGAGACAGTTCTGTATCAAGGTCACAGTTAGATTATGCCTCCTAGTACTTAACTGTGCAAAAAATATAATAGCTTGGAGAATTTAGTCTTGGTTACTGCTTTTATTGACATGTAACTTCACTGTTACTTAATTTGCAAAGATAACTGTAAATAAAATATTTATAGCTGGAAAAATATTTTAAAGTATACTTTAGAAATTTCTCTTTTTTATTTTAAGCTTCTATGACCTGTCTAAGTATATAATAGGAAAAGATTTTGTCTTTTCTTTCACATAAAGCAAAGCCACAAAGCTATTTACACTCATATTTTTTCTGCAGAAAGGAGCAGTGAAGTCTTAATATATTTTCTAAAATGTAAAATGCTGTTGAATTGTGAGTGTCAGATAATGCAGGTGGCATATTGTATTGAAAAATGGCAATGAGGAGAATTCCATTCATCTTCATAATCTCATGCTTCAGGGAATAAATGGATCAGTGCCTGGATCAGGAAATAGTATTTGTCTCTTGATCCAGCATTACACAATTCACCATGTGTATTATGTGTTTTTTTCTTATCCTCTTCTTTGTCTTAAGGTGGAATCCACTAAAAACCTTGCAGTGTTTTTTTTTATTAGGCATCTCTAGTTCTCAAAATCTGGTCTTGCTGCATCCTTTATACATCTGTTTCCATCTGGTTCTGGACATTATGACACATGAATATGTACAGAAATTTGGGAGGATTAACCTCAGGGTCCTGTCCAAAGAATAAGCACTCTGTGTCTTGGGTTAAACAAACAAAAACAGCTCAGTTTTCAATCAAACACAAGTGTGTATTTAAGTATTCCTTTCAGCAGGGAATTTTCTACAATAGAGTGGAATATATTCTGAAATCTTGCAAGTAAGTGACTATGAAATGGAATTATTAATACATGATTAACTGCATTGACTTTATTGTAACAAATACCTAAAAACATAATTATCTAACGTGCTGAAGTTACTTCTGTAATACTTCTGAGTATCTGTATTCTCATAGGTACAACTACTGGTGAAAATGTAGAATTATATTTCCCGAACTTCACAAAGGCCACTGAGATACATGTTGACATAAATTTTTGCTAATAATTATTCTTAATGTATTAATTAATTAGATAGAATAGATATTGCAATTATCACATAAAACACCAGCTTAAAAATAATAAAAAAAACATAGTATCTGAAATTTCTCCCTGCAGATATCTGCATTGTGCAATGAGATGCAATATTAGGAACACTAAACTAGATGCATATTAATTGACCCATCTTAGTTAACACAGTCCTATCTAGTTACCACAGTTACTGCCCTCAGGCAAAAGCCTGTTTGCAATACTTCTGATGTTGTCTGACAGAACATAAATTCAGTGTGACTTGCAAGTTACAATCAAAGAGATTGACTTCTACCCTCTTCTAGCTGTGTGTTCTTGGTGCGTTCTGGACCAGAATATGTTTTGGATAAATCAATCCTCTGAGTTATCTCACCACAAAGTTATACTACAGCTTATGCCAGCATAAGGGAGATGAATGGAAGGTGAAGACCTTTTTCATCAACAAACTACTCCTCTGTTGTTTTAATTGTCAATAAAAATGAATTTTAAATTCTGTGAGAAAGACTACTGCTTTGAAGACATAAGTCATGTGACTGTGGTCACATGAACCAAGTGCTCTCATGCTCTGATGGCACAGTATTTTTTCTAGAGATCTTTCTTGCATTTTCCTATCAATGTGTTTATTTTTGCCTCTTGACTACAACAGTTTTCTTCTACTGCAAAGACACAGAATACCCTTTCCTCAAACAAAATGTATTTTCAGCCTGACATTATCGTCTTGAAATGAAACTTTTGTTAAAATAAGCTAAAAACCAAATATTTTATCATCTTCAGTAGAGGATTTAACTCAATGCATTTACTCTGAAGCTGAAAATATCTTCAGTGCTAAAGCGCTTTGTAAGCACTTGGAATACATATCTGGTACTACAGCAAATTTTCTTGGCCATTAAAAATTTGTAGTTTACTGAAAAATGTATTTATTTAATGCTCGTATGCATTTCTGAGGGAAAAAGAACAATCTGAAATGAATCCTAAATAGAATTGCCACCTAGTATGTGCTGTTGCTTGAAATGTGTTGATGAGATGACTGAAATATGAAGCAAGTATATAGCCTGTATTCTGCCACATGTATGTGATTCAGATAACCCTCACAGAAAGTCGAAAGGTAAAGCAAGGATAATTGTAGAGATTCTAAAACACGCTCAAATAACATTGAGCGTGTCCATATACTGCAAACACTGCAGCTTTTAAATTTCTCTCTGCACATTTTGAGTGGATGCATGCACCAGACAGTGAGAACAAGGAGCCTTCATTCCATGCCTATTAGCTGTTTTGTAAGGACAACGAATGAGTTCTGCTCCAGAAACAGCAAGTTCAAACAAGACGTAATAGTGACAACAGCCCTGGACTTCTAGAAGACAGGCGTTGTCATCACCAGTCCATATTCTTCATTAGATTTGGCTCAGTGACCAGGCTGTGTGAGCGCCACTCCTAAAACGTCTTGGTGGATTTTGTTTGTTTGTTTGTTTGTTTGTTTTTTACAAATGTCAGTAAAATATTGAATTCTAGCAATATTCTGTGTCAATTAGACAGTATTGCTGCACATAGCACACCATCTCTGAAGGCTGTTAGGAGCATGGGTAGCTCAATATCATAATTGATATGTGTAGTCATTTCAAAAGCCTGATCAATATCTAAAATCAGGACAAAATAGTTTAAGACTTTTCTATTTTCAGCTGCATTCCTCTAGAAACTTATGCCAAAACATGTAATGGACACAGAATTATTAAACACCAATACTTTGTTTTATTTGTATAAATTAGTCTGGTGAAGACTGTTATGTCAGATATTGTCACTACCGCCAAAATTTTCCAAATAATCATTCTATATTTATATAATTATATGTGTATATGTATAAATATATGTGTATATATAATCTGAGTATATTATTCAGTGTATAAATGCTTGTTCAAAATTATCTGTACGTTTCTGCATTATTTTTGCCTGTTTCACATGTATTTGTGAGGTCCTGCAAAGATGATGTTCTGACTCTGAAAGTTATCTTTGAGATAAAATTGATGACTAGCACAAATAATCTAAATTTTTTAAAAAATCAAATCACTCAAATTAATAATATATATCTCTCTTTTCTGAGAGAGAGATAACCATAGTTAATGCGGATCACTGTGAATCCAGGTAAGCCAACACTGAATTTATACAACTTCTAGCCTCATATCAGTAGCTGCAAACAAAATGGGGAGAGAGAGATGTATTGCTGCTTTATGGAAATAGTATTTTCTTTTTCATTAAAGAGCTTAGACAAGATCCATAAATGGTTCTCGGGCTTAGTACAGTTCTGTATAATGAAGCAGAAATGAGTGTTGTAGAATGAAAAGGAAAAAAGAATAATTGCTTTCTAAGATGTTTGAAATTAGGCTGACAGGCATTAACTTTGCATGCTAGAAAAAGCATCATTTTTATGTTTACTGTCATTCTTATTGGTTTGTGAAAGCCTAGATAAGTGATCTGTACTAATGGAATCAGTCATTCTTTGTTCTTTTCATTTTCAAGGACCCTGAATAGCAAGTTTAGATGGAAAAATCTCCTGATCTCCAAGCAAAACAAGACACTCAATGGAGTGAAAATACTTAAAGTGAATTTAAAGATGAAAATAATCAAGGATAGATTGTCCATTAGTTATAAATGCTTAAGCTTTGGTGCACCCTATTTGCACTAAAACCGATAATAATTAAAAAAGTGTGGGGAGATTTTTGTTGCTTTAGTCCTAATTGCAACAACCTCTGTCTTGACAATGATGTTTTGTGTGATTTGTTACATTATGTTTTGTACTGAGAGGTTGAATACTTTCATCTGCATAATGCTGAGATGGAGCATAATTAGCAAAATGCTGTTCTGAGTCTGAAGTAGTTTTCTGTTGTCCTGTTCATTGCAAAACTACTGTCTCATTGAGAAGCTGAAAATGATTTTGTGTGTGCTGTTCACTTTTGTTATATTTGGCCAAGTGAGCTAAAGTACAGTGAATTAACCAGGATATTGAAACATTATCCTGAGAACTCTTGTAATACAACCATCCCAGAGATCATAACCTAAATCGCTCGGAGAATGTAGGCCAGGTATATAAATGACAGAAGCTCATTGGAGCACAGTTCAGGTTACTCATATTGCATGTATGTATCACCAGTACTCTTTTCTTGTAATAGGTACAGATTGAAACACAGGAAGTTCCATCTCCATATGAGAAGGTACTTCTTTCCTGTGAGGGTGACAGAGTCCTGGAAGAGGCTGCCCAGAGAGGCTGTGGAGTCTCCTTCTCTGGAGATCTTCCAAACCTGCCTGGATGCCACCCTGTGCCACGTGCTCTAGGTGTCCCTGCTGGAGCAGAGGGGTTGGATTAGATAATCTCCAGAGGTCCCTTCCAACCTCAACGATTCTGTGATCAATGAGTTCCCAGTTCATTCACACCATAAACTGCTATACTGTTAGCCCCACGCTAAGGGTCAATGAAAGATCAGAAAATGATCAGGACAGATCCCCTGTCCATTGTCCTTCAAAGCATTTTATAGTTTAGTATAGGCTTTACTGAGAGCACGGAGAGAGCGTAGCTGCAAGGTGAACGTCAACTCAAGTGAGGGATCATTCTTGAAATGCTGTATCAATATAATTAAAACATCTTTCCAGGACTAGCACTTCTGATAGCCTTTTGAGAAAATAAGGATCAGATGTCCTTTCTGATGACAGTAAATAACCTACAGGGATCCCAGTTAAGTGAATTACTACCCCAATTAAACAGCAGTTCTTGCTGATAAGTATCATTAGGTTTAATTCCTTTCCTTGGGAAATGTCCTGATCAAGATTATTTCTCAATTTAGTGGTAAGTAATCTAATAGCTAAAGGAAAAAAATGTAGTATTTGAAGTAGAAATGAGAGATAAAAGATGAAAAAAATGGTAATGTAGGCATAGATTTGGATGAAAAGCATGCAAACCCTGACAAAACTAGAATAAATGTAGTCAGAGTTTTTCAGCTAATTTGGTATCTTGCAGAAAACAAAAAAAAAAGTTCTTAATAGAATTCTTAATAGTTCTTAATAGTTTTTCTTCTTTTCTTTATTATAGTATAGTTTATTCTAATAAAATCAAATTTCCATCGATTAAGATTTAGAAGATTGGCAGAATCTGGGGAGAGATAAATTAAAATGCCAGATACTTTTCATAGGATTACATCATATCATAGATTTCTCATGTCCACAGTGGATTTCTTCTTAAAAGAAGATATTTATGAATAGGTTATTAAGTAACCATGTATGACCTATTGAAAATGTGGGAAATGGGAAAGCATGCTAAATGAAATGAGGTAGAGCACAGCTGGACCTCTAACATTACCTGATTCTTATTATTTTTTAGTATTATGCTACTATCTAGAGGGGAAAAATAACAAAATGACTTGTGCTGGAACATTTAGGAAGTTCCCAAGATTTAAGTACTAAAATTTCAAACCCACAAGGATCTTTTTTCCCTAGAAAGATGAAAAATGAATAGGAGTGAAAGTGAAGATAGATCATGGTGAGTAAAAAGAGATAAAGCAGCAGCAGCAAAAGCACTTCTGTCTAGAAACAAGGTCTTGCTATGGGGAAAAGAGAAGGCAAGAAAGCAAACAGAGTGCATTTGGGAGGAGGGGAAGTGCAGGGGACGCAGGAGGACAGATCAACAGTTTCTAACTCCATCCTTTTTCCCTTATCAAGAACTGAGCTAACTTGAAAAGTCTACTAAAAAGAAATGCGTTGAGCTGAAATATTATAGCCCTAGCTGACTTTGCAATGAGACCATTTGGGATGAGCAAAAGATAATTTTAGAACTATCTAGCAAGTATCCTTTAAAACTTGTGCCAGGAAGCTGCCTTTCTGCTGTAGCAACACAGAAATTGTTTAGGTGTGCAGAGGGACATTTCTGAGCTCAGCTGATCGAAGTCCTGCTCCAAGCAGGGTTAATGTCAGGTCAGGTTATTCAGGGATTTGTTCTAGTACAGTTAGGAAAAGTAGGTGGTAGTAAAAGATCTCTGAAAATACTTTTATGAATTATAAAGTCCTATAATTTTCTTACATCATCAAAGCACATCAAGCCAATGTTGTCTTTAATTTGTGTTCTTACTAGATCTCTAAAATATTTAAACAGGTTTGTCTATTCTGATGGGTATTTTAAACTGCATAAAGCCTATCCTCAGTTTTGGCAGCTTTGAAAATATACAAAGTGCTGCATAAAAATTTAATTTATGTATCATCCGACTTCTACGTCATGATATCTTCCTAAAGTCAAAGCTCACTGTAATAAATGTGACCATATTAAACTTAGTCTCCATTCCACTTGAAACAAATTCTTAGATCTAAGTTGAGATAATAGACTTGCTAGTAGAATACATTTAGTTTTTACATTGAAAAAGCCTCAAAGTCTACATCCCCCACAAAAAAAGGAAAACAACAACACATGCACACTCCAATATTTTGTTAGAGACATACCTCTCTGCATCAGGCAATCTGAGTATTTGTAGTAAATTGTTGTTCCTATGCTTAACTCTCCACTCTGTCTAAAGTCCTCCTGGAAAATTAGAATTCCTCAATAATATGCTTCACTACATGAAACTACTCGTAAAATGCCCGGTCAAAAAATGTGCTTCTGTATGATAACAGAGCATATAATAGAGTGCAATAGTGTATCTTGCATAACAGCTATCAATGGTTACACAAACGGCAAAGTACAAAAGTGAAAAGACTAAACTAGAATCTAGTTTCTGAACAAGAATTTAACTAACTGGCATGTAAACTAGAATTCAGTTTCTTCGTCTATATGAGTATCTACACAAAGTAGTTCAGTAGAAAGTGGTATGGTTAGAGGAAGAGAAAGCTTAATCTAATACATCAGCACTCATAACTTTTTGTAGGATGTGACACTTCATAAAGGTCAATATGCCCATCACAACAGCCTAACATTTGGTAGTGGAGGATGATCTCCCTGTTTGTGAAGTATTTGCTAAGCTCAAAGGGAGAAGGGAGTCAGTTGTTATTTAAACTGCTGACAGCCAAAATAACCCCTAGTGCCTTTCCTCCAACTTGAAGTGACCAAAAGTTCAAAGGTATGCTTGAGGGACCTCTAGAGCTGTGATTTCTGAAGAGCTATAAAAGCTGTTTGTGCTGTAATCTTTTCACTCCTGCTGCATTCTTTTTTTTTCAACAAGGTCTTTTAATAAACCTGAAGCTCCATGGATTCCCTTACAGAATGAAGTCCTCTGAGTTGTCCAGATCTGTTTCCTTTTTTTCATCAAAGAAAATAAAGTGGCTTTCTGCACTGAAAAAGTCTGAAATTAGCTATCCCTTCTTTTCGAGGACAAGGAAACATTCATCTAAACAAAACCCATCCTAATTCCTGTGTACCTAATTTCTGAATTCTGTATTTATTTATTTCACTTCTAAGGTTTTGTTTTTAACTCTGATGCCAACTGATAGGAAATCTGCCAGGACAAAGGATAGGAATTTGCTTAGGATAAAGCACTGTGAGTTATGTTGAAAAATTGCTAATGGCTTAAATAATAAAGTGTATTCTTGCTTTATCAGAAGTATTCTAACCAGACAAGTAAGTAGCACAAGCATAAATGTTACACATTTTAAGAGGCTCAGAACTCACTATAGATAAGGGAAATATACTGAAAAAATGCCTAAAATTCTAGGTACCAAAAATAGGAGAAAAAAAAAAAAAAACAACAGCAACAACAACAACAAAGCAAGCGATTTGAACAGAATGTAGGCCTTGAATATAATGGACAAATTAGACTGTGTTCCTAAATCCACCTCAGCCTAGTTAAAGTTCTGGTGTCAGGTAAGTGCTTGTGTCTGACTCACAACTTCAGCACATCAATATACAGACCATGCACACTCCAGGTGAATATTTTCAGGAAAAGATAGGTAACAATCTTCAATTGAAATCATTAGGCAAATACGAGTTGATTGTCTTTTAGATTCAGGATCAAAGAATGATTTGTTTGCTAAGTTATGGTATGGGAGTAAGCCAATTGTGTGTAATAATCATTTTAAACAAACTCACGAGCTGATATAAATCTGTAAATAAAATATGGTGATATTATTGTATGTGTCTTTTACCCTTCAGAATTATGCACACACTGATTAGGAGCATTACCTATGGAGAAGAGGTGAGGAATGCTGTGCTTTAAAATATGCACCAACAATGAATTTGTTATATTTAAATTTTATAAAATCAAGCTTTTACATGTATGGAATAAGTGGAATAAGGTTATCTTTACACTTTTAGTTAAAAATTACCTCTTCACAAAATACAGATGCGTGTATACGGATGCGCGAAGACCAGTACATCTGTTGCAGAATAGCACAATGCACACAGCTCTATGGCAGGTTAGGTAGTGATGGTGTAATGAAACATGTAGTGAGTGCAACAAGGATAGGGAAATTATTTGAGCATTAGAATAATGTCCTTTCATTACAATTGCCAAATTAAATTAAATGAAGTTAAGGCTGTGCACTTAAGAAGTTCCCCGTTGCCAAAACTTTTTAAAATATCCCATGGCGTGCCTTTGGGAAGTATCCTTTTTCTTCTTACTTGATGGTGAACTTGAAGATGATGGTTTGTTATATGCTTGATTGTAGGGTTTTTGTTTTGTTTGTTTGTTTTTTTTTTTGTTCTACATTATGCTGAATGTCTTTAACCTTCCCATTTCTCATATGGCTGCTAACATAATTCTTTTCTACTGCCAGATAACACCTGAGAGAAGAAAATACTTTTCTATCTTATCACTTGGCATGCAGGAATTCTCTTTACTCAGGATAGCCTTCTTGTCATCAATTCTCAACTCTTCTGTTGAATGAAAGAAATAGGAAACTACACAGCTCATACAGTAGCATGATGATATTTTACACTTGTCTGTTTTCACTCTTCAGAGTCATTTACATGGGATAAAGGTGCAATTAATTCTCATTATTTATTATCATCTTATACTTTTACAAATGACTTAGTTCAGATTGTTCTCCTTTAGTGGCAGTGTCATTGTAATGACCCTGGCTGCTAAATAGAGGTGTCTTAAATTTAAATAGGAATATTTGACACCTATTTCTTTTGTGGTATGACAGTTTCTTGGGATTTATTATAATTTTTAAGATAAGAAAAAATACATTTTTCTCTTTCCACAGTTTTCAAGCTAAGTTTTGTTGCTATTTTCTTCCTCACTCTTGTCACTTATGCCACTGTACATTGTGCCTTTAGTCTTGTTTCATCTTCTAGTTCACTCATTGCTTTACTTTTATGCCGTCACCCTCAAAAAGTCCTTTCCTTAGATAATACACCAGACCATTACTTTTGTTTATTTAAAGACATTCTTAAAATTCTTCAGTTTCTAATTTTTGTTTACCTGAGAGGTAAAACTGAATCTTGCAGCGAAGTTTTCCTTTTCTACTTTAGAGATTCATAATGATTTTGTCTTCACTGTGATGATGGGGCATGGTGGACTGTATTTAGGGAAACACTGTCTATATGTTAATTTTTTTTTCCTAAATAATACCACAATCCCATATTAAGATTTGAAACTTCTTACAATCCTTTTACATAATGTATGAAGTTGAACTGAAGTACTTATGGGTGATCCAAAAATGGCAGAAAAGTCATTTTGATCTAGATTCCTTCATGTGTTTTAATGGGTAGCTTTTCATAGGCAAATCATAACTTCGCCACTTCTTAAGGCTCTTTTTATCTTGAGAGAAATTTCCATCCTTATATCAAATATATAAGTTTCTCTTTATCATTTAAAGTTAATCTTCTTTATACCTTTCAGGAACGGCTTTTTTTTTTTTTTTTTTTTCTGACTAAGCCTTAATTTGACTCAGTCCTGATGAGGCTGTACTGCTTGCAGGACTCGATATAGTTCTGTCACATAGAGCTGAGCCCTGGGGACATAACAACCAAGGTAGGCATTAGCTCAGACATCTCAGCCATACACTGTTTCCTACTTGTGAAATGTTGCAATTTGAAAGCTGTAGTGGTAGTGGTGGCGGGGGGGGGGGGGGGGAGAAGGAGATATCAAATTAGTATTGGATTCACCAACAGTCTGTGGACCACAGGTCCGATCACCTTCCTAGGAGCGAATCGAGTTCCCAAACAGTGTGATCCACTATAAGCTCGACTCTGGCAGTATCAGATTCATGAACAGTCCATCAACTGTAGGTCCAATCGCCTCCCCCCGAACAAGCAGTCGAGTTCACAAACAGTATGATTTATTCAAATGCAACATTTACAAAGCAGGTTTTGGATGTCAGTACAGGAAATTCTCTACTCGAGCGTGGGGTTTTACCTAGCTCTGGTGTACAAATGTGCAATCATCGCTTACCCCAGAAGATGGGAGAGGGCTCTCAGTCTCAAGGCTCCTCAGGCGGTGCGCCAGTCCAAGGGGAGGAAAGAGGGATCAGCACATCAGCTGATCCAGAATTTATGATGGAATCTTCCTTCTCACTTCTTAGTCTCCTCAGGCGGGGTTCCAGTCCGAGGGGAGGAAAGGGGGATCAGCCCATCAACTGACCCAAGAGTTACGATGGTTTCTTCCCTCCTGCTTTTCATCCTTAGTTCACCTTTTATACTTCTCTTTCCATTCAGGTGGAGCTCGAGTGACTAGAGTCATACTTAATATTGTTATTGATTAGGGAAAAAGTTTCTCGCTTTCATTTAAAGGTACAGTCAACCGAAAATCTAGAGTGCATGCTTGGTGAGGGGTGGTCGTACCTCGGAGGTGGGTAACTTTTGGGATGGAGGTGTGTTTTTGACATTATAATGAGCGAAGTTCAAGTTAAATTCATCCAAAAGGAGTGATTTGCCACCCTTGCTGGCTCAGCACCGGACATGTTATCATATATCTCCCATTGGGCAGCTACTGTGCGGCTTAGAAGCAGCCCAGCACAGGGAGTGCAACAGAGTTTGGCCGCGGTGTCTTCACCCCGCTCCATCCTCCATTACTCCCCTTTGCAGCTGCAAAGAGGGCAGACTGTGGTGTCTAGGGAACGGTGGAGGAGCAGAGTCCGTGCACACCAGCCATCCTGGAAGTGGCAACTGTGCATCACCCCAAGCAAGCTGTTGTAATGCCAAAACTTCTGTTAAGCCCTAGTTTTCCTCTCAGTTCCTGTTTTCAAACAATTCTTCCACACTACCGTAAGCTTAGGTAGGGTGTCTGCTTTTGAACTAACAGACTACTTTATATCTCATTCAGCACACACTAATTTCCTTTGTTTATAGTTTCTTGTTGAATGTCAGAAATAGATAATTTTTTTGTTTGGTTGGTTGGGTGTTTTTTTTCAGGTAAATGGAGGCGAATAGATTTTCTTGCTGATAAGGGATCAGGCATTTTACCATTTTTATTATCTTTTGGAAAAAAAAAAGATATTTTTTTTTTTAAAAAAGATAATATTTAAAAGACAAGATGACAAGATGACAAGATGACAAGATAACTTAGAAAATGAAAGAAAAGAAAGGTAAAGAACAGCCAATGTCAAAAACTAACGAAGAAACCATCCCTTCTCCAATTTCTGAGTTAATTCTTTTTCTTTTCTTTTTCTTCCTCCTGTCCTTTCATTGAACGTACTTGCACACAGTCTCCTTGCATGTACTACACTTTGGTGTGTAGTCATTACAATATAATTATTTCATAGTTTTATATATACAGGTATGTTTGTGAGAGACAAAGAACATAGGAGAGAATCAGAATTACTTAAAGCATGTCAAAGAATCTGCCGATTTTTCAGCAGATATTCAGTGATTCACTAGAAATTTAGGAGCTCTTGTGATTAGACTGCGCACTCTTACGATTAAATAGATATTAATATATTTTGAATAGTCTGAGGATTGCTGGCGTATATATTACTGACATTTACTGTTGATTAGCTTTAACATAAAACTTTCAAGGCAGTTAAAATCCCATTGTTGCAAACATACTATGGCAGCTACACAGAGGGCTCTTACATTTGCCTCCCATTTGATTTTCCTTTCATCTGAGGACAAACACATTAAAAGGCATGTATCTTCCACTTAGTAAAAGTGTTTCTAGAAGGTCGAGGTCTTTTTTTATGCAAACACCATTTCTGTTTTTACCCTGGAAAACCAAGAAGAGAAATGCAGTCTTTGGAACATAGTATTTACATGGGCTGTGATACTTTCAATTCAGTTTGGAATACTGAATTAGATGTTTCCTTGTATAACTCACTTCCCTTGTCCAAAAAAAAAAAAAAAAAAAAAGCTTTTTAAAACCTTGTAAGTGGAATCGGTCTTTTTTAAGATCTCACACAAACAATGGTTTATGCTGATAAGGAGGAAATTAAGTCTTGCAATTACATTAGGTTCACATTGCAGTGATGTGAACAGAAATCTTGCTCTTAAATTAAGTGGATTTTCAGTGAGTCCAGCTATCCTTCTGACACTTTCATGTTTCAGTAGAGACCCTCCACTCCATTTCCGAAGTTGTTATTTTGATAACATTATTTGTAAGTGTGGGTATCTGCAAAACAATATGGACAATACTATACTTAAGAACTAGTTTAAGAGTGTAGATCTTTAATAGATAGTATAATTCTGTATTTTAGCAGAAAAATGATATTGTAATCTAATACTGATGAAAAAAAATGAAGAAGTCTAGTTTTATTTTCAGAGGTTTTCTGTTTTTACTAATGAAAGTGCTTTTCTTTTCCTGGTGGTGTTATTTAAGCATCAATTTCTTTTAGTTTGGCTTGCTCTTTTTAAGAAAAAAAAATGTGTTCTCCAGATTAAACAACTGTGCAGAGTCTTCATTTAAATAATATAAAGGAACATGAAAGAGTTAAGTGACAAAAATACTAATAAACAATTCTGTAGTTATAGACCAAAAATAAAACTAGAGAAGTAATGTATTATGTTGTTATGGAAACTGAATATTTAGATTTAAATTTATGAAGCAGAACTTCAAGGATTATCCTAAGCAGTAAACATATTTGCAAACAAATTAAATATTGCCATCCAGATATTCTATCACTAGTAATCATCGTGAATATTTACTGCAGAATTATCTAATGTTCACACTCCTAAAACTTAATCATTAATCTGGTTTTGTGCAATTTTATTGTATTTTTTTAGCTTATGACCACTTGTCCTTTTTGTTGTCCAATTAAATGTCAGCTAGTACTCTCTTTAGTACATTATAGATGTATTCTTATTTTTATCTGCATCAGCTATTGCTTTAAACAATATGTATTTCCCAATCTACTAAGCTGTCTTGTATTTTACTGCACTATGATCAGTGTGATACTCTTATTGTACACTTATTCCTCCATTTCTTTTTTTTTCTGCAATATATGAGAACCAAGTTCCCCGACTAATGTAGCTGAGATTGTTCTACTCACTCAGACAGGATTTTTTAGAATTCTGTCTCTGTTATGTGATTCTTGGTCTTTGTTTAGCTTCATTGTTTCAAATGGTAAAATCTTCAGCAAAGCAATGCATAGGTATATGTATTTTTCTCTCTGACTCCACAATGTAGTTGATTAGATGCTGAATATATTTAGTATACAAATAATATTGTTATTTTCAATGATGAAACTGCATAAAAAGATAAAACATATTTTCATGTGTCCTTTTCTATATCAGTTTTATTATGGCAAAATTGTTTTCTTATTATCAATATCACATAGAATAAAATATATTTCAAATTCAATTACTGAATTATGAGAAATATAAAAATTTGAGTGCATTGACTGCTCTCCAATATATATTTTCTTGTGACTACTAATTGTTTGTACAATGTGTTTTTAACTGTGATTGGCTCAAAAGGATCAATATTTGACCCCTTTTAGATATTAATCGTCCCTACAGTGTGCCAGCATTTTCAGCTTCAGTAAAATTCCGATTTCTCAGTTGAGACCATTTTCACCATTTGCAGAAGAAAAAAGTGGAAAGAACTTTGCAAGAGAAATCACATTGTTTTCCATGCACATTATGAAATGTGATAAACGGAGTCATTAAATTTGCAAATTTTCCTTTAGGGCAAAGTATACTTGAGCTGAATATGTTTTTCAAATTTTCTTCTTCAGTGGGAAAGCAAAAATGTTATGTAATGTAACTTCCAGAGCTTTTAAAGGGTGGGCCTTCCAATTAAACTGGTCTGCAGACGCATAAGAAAAAGCAAAGAACTCATCAAAATCAAAAAACAGTAGTTGTTGGATCAATAGATAGCACTACATCCAAGTTAGAGCAGAGACTTCTATAAATTCACGATACCTTGTTTTGGTCTTAAACACAATAGGCTTATTGTTGTCTGATAAACAACTTTCAACAAGTCTTACATTCTAAAATAGATACTTTTTACTGCTTAATACAAATTATAAACATGAACCATTGTAATGTTAACCATGTTAATAATTTGAGCTAAAGTCATCTCATGCTGATTTCTGCCTGATAAAGTGGTCATGAAATTTTTGACATCAAAAAAATATATATTTTCATATTGCACTGTGTAGTCTTTTGAAACATATATTGGTGTCTGGCTATTATATCTTTTACATATGAAATACTTACAAAATGAAGCACACTGCTTATAGTATTTGAGTTATATTTTCATAAGTTAGAAGATTAGATTTTTTTTGTAGAAATAGATTTTATTTAAAGTTACAGGGTTAAATACTGGCACTATTATGGAGATTAATGAAGATCTAAATGCAATCATAGTTCCCATGTTATGTTTATAGATGTTTATTATTTCATTTCAAAATATTATAGGTCATTTTCGACTTTGGGGGATATATGCCTTATCAGTAAGAGCTTCATTGATGGAATTGCTGAGCTGCATAATCTCTCATCAGCAGTATTCAGTACTATATGTTTGCATGAAGCAGCAAGAAAAGTCATAGTGGCTAACAGTGGAATAACTATTTCATCTAAGTAGATTCTTCATAATCTCATCACTCACTGAATACCCTAAAAAATGTTGATTTGTATTCTTTAAAGTCCATCTCGTTTTCCAGGTGTAGTTACTGCACCTTACTACACATGGAATCTTACCACTTTACTATGTTCAAAAGCATGTGCTAGCAAGAACTTTTGCTAAGTTACTTTAGACTAAGCATCAGTATCTTTCCAACATGTGTTCAATTTAAAATGGTCCAGGAGTCTCCGAATCTCAAGACTTAGGTATAATTTTAATTGATTTTCAAATTAAATTAAATCAGGAATAATGAAAGCTGTTTTTTAAACATTATTTTTTTGTAATTGTTATTAATGTAAGAAGAGGGGTGATTTGCATCCCTAGATGTTAATTTCTGACTTGAATAATGCAGTTTAAATCTATTTAAACGCACAATACAGTATAAAACAATACTGGTTTGCATTGAGTGATTCATTTTAATGAACATAAAGGATTTGGTAACAATAGTTTCTGTCTCTGTACTCACTTCAAAAAGATTTCAGTCATGTTTTCGCAAATCATTGAGTAATTTCTATGGTTAGTAATGTATTTCCACTGAAAAAGTCCCATTTAAAATGGTATTAGGCTATAAATGCTCAGAAATTACTTTGAGTGGTCAAATCAACAGCTATCAAATTAGTTTATACAAAGAATAATGAATCTGCTGTCTTGATAATCCATTCTTTTGAGTACTAAAAAAATAATTTATTCAATCTTTGTAAACACGGACGCTCAATATAGCATAGTAATTTTACTATAATATCTTTTTGGTGAAAACTCAATTAATTCCAATGGAATGTCTGTTCTGTCTTCATATACTCCAGCAACTGGTTTTATTCATTGAGCTACACATCTAGAAAGAGTACAAGTTGAAGATAATAATAATCTAGGCAATATAGAAGGAAGCTTTATTATTTAAGAAACATATAACACAATTGAAAGTGCATAGACACAATTTTGTAATACTCTATTGAATGAAGTAGTTCAATAATTAACTCTCATTTTAATATACCTAAAATTATCTATTTAAATGTTTTTCTTTAAATTTCCACCACTATTTCAAGCTTGATTTAACCATATTCTCTCCGATTTTGTCCAGTAGAGCTGCCTTTGCAAAGTAAAGTTCCCTTCTGATAAATGAATATAATTCAAGATGTATATTATTCTGAAGGGCTGAGCTCAAAGAAAAGTCTGTTGCAAACCTCAAAACCTCAAAGTAGATCCCCAGTTCTGGTTGTTGTTGCAGTCATTGTAGAACATCTGAGGCCAATTCAGATTTTTTTTTTTTTTTTGTGATTACTAATATGAGGTCTGAGTCCATAATCTGTAGTTACTGAGAGTATTTAAAAGTAGGTGATCAAGGTAAGATTTAAATGAAAGAGTTCGTGAGGGTCATGAGGGTTGTGCCTTATCAAGAGGAACTCACACTAATAATGAGAATGAGTCAGAATATTTTGAGAGTTTAAATTTCAGCCTAAATCTCTTTTAAAACAAAACAGTTGTCACCATTGCTATCAGGAGATAAGAAATATTCACTGACTGTGCATAAAACCCTAAGTGGGTTGCACTCACATCCCAGACTTCTAGCCAAAAGCAGATGTAGCAGCTATTGTTCAGTCCATCTGGAGATTGGCTATACCATAACTTTATTCCTCCAAAAGGTCTGTAGCTGAATTGCCACAGCCTATAAAGCTGAGCTTTAGGAGAAAAAAAAAAAAAGACAAGACAAAACAACTTTAAGATTTCATTCAACATTATATAGGCTTTGCTTACCATCACAGTATCTTAAAGGCCTTTGGTAGTGCACTATGTAAGGAAAATGACTAGGACATTCTGAGGAAGACAGAAGTATATGTGGTACTTCATATTCTTCAGGAGATTCATTTTTATTCCTGCTGATGTTTATTGTTCCTACATAGTGCTGTGTGCTAAAGAATATGAGTTTTGAAACATATGTTTTGTCTTTTCAGAAAATTCTGCATGTCTTCCTCTGATACCTTCTTCATTCTGCTTTAGACAAGGACTTTGGTGTTGCAAAATGCATTTACCTGTTGTGTGCTGTTATTTGATTTCATGAAATAACCAGACTATGGAAAATATTGATTAGTAGTCTTTGAATTGTAATAATTCATAATCAATAGCAGCATTATTTTTAATTGTGGCAGTTAAGAGAGATTCCAGTAATATCAGATGGGCCCTAGATTTACTGATATAATACATCACGAAAGGTCATGTTTTATGTATTACTGTGTTTATGTTTCTTCTTTTTCATGAAAGTTTGTTAGTTGCTTCTATCCTCTCAATAAAACAAACACTGATTTCTTTCTGTGGCTGCTACTGAATATTTGCTGTTTTTGCTGAAGATTTCCTTGATTAAATACATAGGATTAGGAGTTGGTCTATTATCCTACATTTGTTTCACATTTGACATCAAATACATATAATACCAGAACATTTCCACTTCTTTGATCAGCAATGGTATGGCTTGCCCCAAGTCATTGATAAGACTGAAAGACATACCATGCCATTACCCTAAGAAGACATACGTTTATAACTGTGCAATATGAAAAATCTTACTGCTCAGCTAAGTGAGTGAGTTATACAATAGTACGTTAAATATAGTGCTTTTCTGGTGTCTCAGAACATCCTTAAAAAACAAATAAATTATTGCTACACAACATCTGGTACAGGAAAGTTTTAAAAGCATTTCTAAGCAAGCCAAATCTGCTAAGTAAAATGAAGCTGTGTTTTTGCTTTATTCTTAAAAGATGCAACTATGAATGTAATGGACAGACACCTGTAACCCATGTGAAGTGGTATATTTTACTATGGTGTTCAAAAAGCACTTAGATTACTAATCTTTAATGATTTCTGGAGTAAACTGTAAGTGATTTAAAAGTTCAATAATTTTTCTTTCATATTTACGCCAATGATTTGCATGAACAATGCAAGGTAAATATGATGATCCACTAAAGCAAGTCAATAGATTTTGAAACCTCTGAAGGCAGTGGACTGACAACTTTGTTTAGAAATAACCTTTTATTTCTTAAACAAGCCCCATTTCTCAAATATTTATTCTCAGTACTGGACCTTAAATTATCCCTTATTATGGGATAATAATATTTCCATTGACATACCATTTTTTTGGTTTTTTTTTCCCTCTAAGCAGAAATTTTCTTGATTCATTGTCATCTCATTTCAATGTGGTTAACTTTACTAAGATATTGAGATATGCATGAGATATGCAAGAAGAAATTTGGCAATATACTTTCTTCTTTTTCTGATAATTTATTTTATCTCTTATCTTTTGATTAATTCCTCAACTCCAACAATTTATACATTATTATTATTTCTGATTGGTTTAAAAAGAGACATATAAAATAATATTATGGATTTATCAATAAACTATATTAATTCACTGTGATCAAATAATCTATAAAATCACAGATGTTACATTTTCAATGACATTTTACAGCATAATAAAATGTATTAAAGAGATCTAGTCTGAGACAAAACTTTGAATTGATATGAGTTTAGTGATTAATAGCAAGTTTCTAAGTTGATTTTCATTATGTCAAATTTGAATTGTCTTTCAAGATTTTGGACACCTTCCTTCAAGAAGGTCATTAGTTGTAACATCACAACATGCAGCCAGGGAATAGAAAATCAGTAGAAATTTTTGAGGAAACATGTATGCTAACCAGTATAACATCAATAGGAGAGGAGACACAGGGATAAAAGAAGAAAATTACCCTCTGACAATCCGGAAAAATGAAAAACAGTTGGTTTTAGCTCCTTGAAATAAAACTCACTTGACAAAGGACAAATGTCGTGGATGTCTTAGTTTTATGGCAGTGCATTGGTTTTCTAGACCAATGTTTGGAAAGCTAATATCAATGAAAAGATGTTTTGTCTAGAAACAAATCTCTGATATTTGTAGGTCAGTTAAAATACCTTTAAAGATAGTTTTACTGGTAGTTCATCATTATGTATGATTTCTCAGCTTAATTTATAAGCAAATAAAGAGGCAAATGAAAGGAAATACAACTATCTTTGTTTTACAGATAAAGAGAAGGGATGCAGATGTTTAAGCAATTTATTTGGCCCCAGGCAATATGGATGTTACGGAAAGTCTTTTCCTTCTCGTGGGGACTTGTCTATTTCACAATCCTGTATTCAGATTAAATGTAGCTCTCCTGGGATGCTCCAGCCAGGCCCACACTGGAGAACTAGAACGATGATGGAAGGCTTCTTGGGAGCCTTCCCACTTCTGTCTCCAATGGTCTAGGCAATGCAGCAGGAAAATTCAGGCACTCTTTCAACAAACCTATCATGGTCTGATATTTAACACTCAGAAATGCAGCTCCTAAATTAAATTCCCAGCCTTAAGAAACAATGTTTTCAGAATGGGATCCCACAAATTCCCAGGATATGAGGAAAAGGAAATAAAGTGTTATGTGCAGGGATGAAAACTGAGCACTGCCATCTTTTAGTGGTGTCTTTACATTCCATATTTCAGATACATGTGTCTACTTCTTTATCATCCTGTCATCCTTTTTGATGCTACATTCCTTCCTGAAGAATGGCATAGGTCCAGTAAGACAGAGGAGAGACTCGTTTATACCCCTCCTTAGCCTTGAAAACAAAGTTTGGGTTTTGGATTTTATCTCAAAATGCTTTGGACTTCTATCACCCATGAGCTCTATTTTTATGGCAACTCTCTGGTAGGTACCTACATGCTTTACAGGGTCCTTTTCAGTCCTTGTGAGCCTTTGTTCAATTGAAAGCTAACTCTTTTAAGATATTCCAGCACTAAGCTAAGAAAGATAAGTGTTTTAAACACTGTTTTTTTTTTATCAGCTTGCTTTTCAAGTTCTATTGCTCATTTCTGTATTTAGCCAGCCTTATTCTTCTTTAAAGGAGAATGCCTCTTGCTTGTTTTTTGTTTTGTTTTTCTTTTTGTTTTTCTCCATATAATATCATGATTATCCTGTTCCATCTTCTGCTCTGGAAGAATGAATTTTATTCACCGAATAGAAAGCATAGTGTGACTTATTTCCCCAATTCCTGATATTTTCATTTTCAAAGATCATAAGTTTCTGGAGAGCAGAACTGAATAAAGCTTGCTGTCAACCTGGCAAATTGCATAATCTGGATTTTCTTAATGCTTGATAGCAAGCCATTACACAATATACAGTAAAGGCTGTAAAATCTTTTAGGCATTAAAAAATGAATTTGAAGTAAGGGAGGAAATAGGACTTCTATATTAGAAGGCTAAATTTGTCAAATTTATGAACACAGTGTGTGTGAGTCTTGAAAAATGCAAATAAACTGTATATCTTATTTGAAGGAGGCATAATACAAAGAAACAGCACCTAGTAAATTGCCTGAGATCACAAAACAAACTAAAAATTATTTTTCATATTTAATACTGATTCCTATGATAAGGAACCAGTATGAGGATAGGGATGACTTGTTTCTGTATTTGTTTTTGAAGCTGATAATGTTTCTGAAACACTTGCAAAAGAAAGTTGATGTTGGTGATATTCCTGCCTGACTTCCAAGACAGCTTTCAGCAGCCCTTCCATCTAGCTCTGGAAAACTCTAGACTTCTGACATCAGATGTTTCCAGTCCTGTTCAAAAAGATTTTCAGAAATTTGGCCCTTAGGCTTGACTCACAGGGCTGAAAAAAATATCAATATCTAATAAAGATAAAAAGAACAGGATGAAAAGTTTATAGGAATGCTATAGTCATTCTTTTTATAGAAGCAGTTGCTTAATAAGATCTGCAGTAAAAAAAACTTTGGAAGAAAATATTCCACAAATCATTTGAACTCAGTATATTTCACCTTTGTGGGTATTATGACAAGTTCCAGCTTTATAATTTTGAATTATAAAACATAAAATGAATGATTTTTTAATTTCACTGTAGACAAAGTGGCATGATAAGATTGAAGTCATTTGTTGCAAAGAAATGGAAAAGCCTTTGTTTTGAACTTGTTGACTCAATTAATGCCGCATGACTGAATATAATGATGTATAATTTATTTTTAAAATATAAAGTAATTGTGTGCAAATTTTAATTAGTCATTCTTAGATTGTAATTTATATTCTTACATAATGTTTTAGGTGATTGGTAATACATAGAAATGGAAGCAGTACTGGGAAATAAAAGATAATATACATGTAAAAAATGTTAACAGAAATAAAAATAAATATATATACTTTCATATATCTATCTGTATATATGTATACATATATACAGACAGATATATGAGACTGGGCTTTTGGCAGGTGCTTTCCCATCTGCTCACCTGTCAGGTAAAGAGATGACCTGCTGGAGCGCAGGACAGCTTGAGCCACCACCCAGCCAGGAGCTGAAGTCTGCCTCTAGATACTCACCTATCTTCTGAGGCACAGAGGGCAGAGGACATGGGGACAGCCATCCCGAGCACCTGGCCCACCACCCCCTGCCAGGTCTGCACAGAAAGCTTGGCAGAGCACCTGGCAGACACCTGCGACTGAGTGTTTCTGTTTTCCCGGTAAGGTGAAACTCAGTCAGCTCTGATTTAAAATATATGTATGTGCTTTTATAGTAGCATTCTTTGGATTTTCAGCATTTACCACTGCAGGAGATGGTATGTGTGACTGGCAGATTCACAGCTTCCATTGCTTCCTTTCTAGGTCCTCTGAATACAGAAATTATTGTACAGTCTTTTTTTTTTTTTTCCTCTTGTACTTTTGTGCCTTTTATTCATAGTCCAGGGCCTTTTCCCTATTAAAGCTGCAAATTTTCTGTGCTAATTAATGATCTGAGAATATTTGCTTTGTTATTAAGTAGCAGTCACACTTCAGGGGGAAAAAATGCGCCCAAAATACCTTTAGTATTGTGGAAGTCTTATTGCAAAACAGAGCCTTCTCAAACAAGCCAACAAAAAGCATGTTTTATAATAAATAGAATTTTCCCAGGAATAATAATTAAACATTTCACCACATCATAGAAATTTGTAGTAAAGATGAGTTCAAAGTTAAAAAAGTTCAAAGCAGCTCCACGTAAAACCTGTACTTATGTAATACTGTGGACTTCTAACACTATAGCAGAACTTAAAATTGAAAGGGTACAATTCGCACATACTATTAAAGATGCTTCATTTTTTTCCCCCAAATATCTGGAGATCAGAATTGTTGTGGGAATGAGAGGCACAGTTCACATGACCAAAGGGAAACTCCTGTTACATCGAAGTCTGCGCCTGTACTGACCTCTCTTATTTCCCTTTTAGCTCACAATAGAGCAGCAGATAGATCTGAGAAGTAGCTTTTTTCATTCTAAGCTTTTGGAAGGCGGATGGAAAGAAAACATTAATTTAACTTTAAGAATCAGAAAATCAAGGAAATTTATGATACTTAAGATGGAATGGAAGTGAGATCAATGCCATATCCTTGCCTTTAATATGACCTCTAATGTGTAGGTAGTAGTCAGGTCATGAGAAAGAAGACACCTTCCTTTTCATAAGCAACATCTTTTTACTGACAGCATTTTGGGCAACAGGCCAGACAATATCAGGAAGGGGAGTTTCAGAAGATAATTTCTTGTTATTGATTTAATTATATTAAAAATATCAAATGAACACACTGAAAGACAAAGATACACCATGTACCAATTACCATGATAAATAACAGTAGCAGCTCATTATAAAAGCGTTATAAAAGTTAATCAGATAATATTCAGGATCTCGTTAGTCTGAGCACAAAACATAATTTGTATTATCAGTAAAAAGATGAAGCAAAATAGTGTAAACTTTAGCATAATCCCCTGGTTAGAGTTCGACTAAACAAAAATTCCCTCAAAACTGTTTCTGAAGAAAATGCTTTATTGTTTGAAGTGCATCCTTTCAATCAACCAAGAAACCATTGCCCTGTTAAAATCAGTGGTCAGCCTTAAGTTTCAGAGAAGACAAAAATTTCATTGACAATGAAGAAATGTGCATGAGAATAAATTCACTCGGTCTTTGGGGATTGCTGATCATCATAGTGCAAGGTCTTGGACATGCCTTCAGAGCCAGCAGCAGCAAAAGGTATTATAGCATTTTTTAAAAAATACATGTCTACTAGGTGTCATTCATTAGTAATGTTGCTGCTGTCATGGATTAAGCAGATAAGCAAGAAAACAAACAAGCAAACAAACTGTGGTGGGTGTCTGCTACAGGCCACCTGACCAGGAGGTTGATGAGACCTTCTATAGTTAGCTGGATATTGCCTCACAGTCACAGGCCCTGGTTCTCATGGGGGACTTCAACTACCCCGACATCAACTGGAAGGATAACACGGCCAGGCACAAACAGTCCTGGAGGTTCCTGCAGAGCGTCGACGATAACTTTTTGACGCAGGTTGTGGAGGAGCCGGAGAGGAGAGGTGGGCTACTGGACCTCGTGCTATCAAATAGAGAGGGGCTTGTAGGAGATGTCAAGGTGGGGTGTAGCCTCAGATGCAGTGACCATGAGTTGGTAGAGTTCAGGATCAAACGAGGAGGTGGCAGGGCTGTAAGTAGCCTTGCAACAAGGGACTTCAGGAGGGTCAAATTTAGCCTCTTCAGAGACCTCTTCAGAAGAATCCCATGGGCTAGAGCTCTAGAAGGCAGGGGGGGCCAAGAGAGCTGGTTAATTTTCAAGCGGCACTTCCTCCACGCTCAGCACCAGTGCATCCCTGTGAGTAAGAAGTTGGGCAGAGGGGGCAGGAGACCTGCATGGATGAGCAAGGAGCTTGTGGCAATGCTCAAGCAGAGGGCAGCGGTACACAGAATGTGGAAAAAAGGACAGGCCCCCTGGGAGAAATATAACCTCTCTTGCCTCAAACTATATGAGCTAAGCTAGTCATTCACTAGCATGTGTAACAACTTGCCCTCTATAACATTCTAGAGGAGTACTAAGAAACTCTCCTCCATATAGGAATTTGCAAAAGAAAACAAGTTAACAAAAGTCACTGGCTTTACTGATGGCTTTAAAAGACCCTCATAACCTTAAAGTTATAGTTCTGTGAAGATGCTCAACCTCTTGCTGTTTTTTTCCTTTGCACTGTTGTATACAGTTTTGGTTGTTTGCCTTTGAACAAATTATAGTTGATAAATAGTTTATTACAATATTCAGGAGGAAATAAAGGGCTATAAAAGTCAGCCACCCATGAACACATAAGATGACAAAGAAAGGTGATAAATCAGAAAACTTCACTTGTTTCATTCAGATGGAGTCACAATACTGTTGTTTTGCTTTTACCTCATTCAAAATAAGAGCCTTTAGCAAATAGCAACTTTATCTCAAATCTGAAATAAAAAAGAAAATATTCCTTGGAGGTGAAAAGATTTGGTTTTGTTTTGTAGTCTAAGAACAAGACAACAGAAGATACTGCTTTTGCACATTTGCAGCTCAGTTTTTTCCTTTATCTTTCCCTTGAACAGTTTATAAATGGTTTTAGTCAAAATAAATAAGTTCTCTTTGGCATTTTATTGCTTAGGAACAAATACTGAGGATGGCAAACACCCTTTTAACTGTATTTTTATAAGGTACATATTAACTTTTTTAAAATGTAGAGAAAATAAGAATACCAGACATAAGCTACTTTCCTCACCACCTTCTGGTCCTTTGCTTTTAAGGAATTTCTGCTATAGATTGCTATAAAATACAATAAAAAAGTTTTATAAAGATAATGTCTGTTTAACTGTAATAATTGATTAATTTGTATATTTCTAGGGACCTTATTAGCTGACTGAAACATTTGTAGGGTTCACTTATGTTGTAGTTCACATCTTGTATTTCGGTTAACTGTAGTGAGACTTAGACTGCGCAGGATTCAGAACAGCTGAGTTCAGTTCCTTTGTCTCCTACAAGATCTTCATTGCTTTATTCAAGTAGGATAGACTCTGTGAACCTCCATTTTTCATCATTAAAATTGAAAATAATACTTTTTTCCCCTCCTGTCTTTTGAGGAAAGGGAAAAGATTATCTTTGGTATGTTTCACATGACGCCTAACAAAAAGGATTCCTGACCTCATTCAATATCTCTGGACTCCATTATAAAGTAGAGAAATAATCTTATAACTATGTTTGAGTCTATCTAGTGTGGAATATTTCCAGAAGCAACCCTGGAGGCAAGCTGATTCCCTTCCTTCTTAGCTAGTAAATATGTATTTTGTAAATCCCAGGCAAGCTGACAACCCACAGGTTACAAAGCCAAGAGAAGCAGCTTTTCTCTGAAGTCTGCTTATTCCCCACTCATCTTGAAAATGGATGTGGATAACTGCATGAGAGTAAAAGAGGAAAGTTCTTTACGCTTGCATTAAACAAGATCTGTTCATTTAATAAGAATGTAAATGCTTATATTGCTCAGAAAAAAAAATCATATTTAGGCTACGTTAGCTATGGGTTAGGTTCATAGTTATAGTCAGTCTGTGATTTACTTGTTGACTCAGATTAGGTCATGTTAATTGAAAAACACTTTTCTCTTTATACAGAACAGCTCATTGTAATCTACAACAATGTTCCCATGTTATTTTAGGAAACAGGGCAAAATAACCCTAGTCATCACTTCAAATGATGAAGATTGGCCTCCAGCATTGTCAAGTGGGTAAGCCTGAGTATATTTTGCATTAATTCAGCAATGGACCAAGTACATAGGGGAAATACTAGCTTTTATAGATACAGTTGGTTAGTCATTTCAGGAAAGGAGAGCTCCAGCTGCCTGAGAATTACTCTCAGGTCATTTCTAAAAACACAAATTCAAGTAGGTGACATTTAGGAGACTTCCTAAAAGTCTTGATTTAGGCACAACATAATCACTTCAAAACTCAAGTGATAGTTTCTTCTCAGCAACAACCCATATCTTGGATGAATAGGGAATGAAGCACAGAATGAGTGGCAGTGGGGGTGAGTGACACAATACACTTCACTCGTGTGAAAGAAATAGTAATAGGTTTTATTGATATGGACAATGGTTTGATGAGATTCTACGGCAAGGTCACATTATTTGTTGCATGGGGTACAAGATATGCACAGAATTACCAAGGAGACCCTCCCGTTGAATCATGGGGTTCAGAGTAGAGTCCCTTGCTTTTCAAACTCCTTCTGAGAGGAATCTGGGTGCATCTAGATCAAATCCTAGTCCCAGACCTGGTCAACAGTTTATGACTAAAGAATTCTGTGCACAGTTACATATACAATTCAGTAAAACTTATAAGTTCGGAAAGAGTGCTATAGTCACTTACCACAGACCTGTTGTGGCAAGGATCTCTTAAGTCAAGGAGTATCCTTCAGAGACATCCTATCTCAAGGGGAGATCTTGGCATGCAGCCTGCTGCATGAGCTCTCGGGATGATTGATTTATAGTCATTCTTTCCTTTCAGCTGAATTTTGGTTGGTGCATGCTCTGTTAGCCCTTATCTCCCTATCAGAATGCAGCCATCTGGTTATTGTAGGTCAGGGAGGCAACCACCAGGATCGGATAAGGTCACTGGTGATTAACAACTGAATAGGGCTACTGCTGCATGTAAAAGGTCAGGCAGGGCTGGGAAAGGAGCAAACCCTTCACGTGGGGACAGTGAATGTGTCAGGACATAGCTACTCTGAGAAATATCAAAGATTTTATAGTGTGCCTACCTCCAAACAAACATATTTCTTTCCACACACAAGCATTCTCAAGGATAAGTCAAAAATAACAGTTAAAGAATGGAAATTCCTTCAAAGTCACAAAAGATGCAATTTCCAAATGCCTACTGTAACAAAGGCAAACTTTGCTTTCTCCTGTATAGCAGAAACAATAAGTCAAAAGATCATCAAATCAAAATATATATATTACTGGAGTCCTGTTCGATATTAATTCAGATTTGATCCATAGTATCATTTCACTCTCTGCCCTTTTTTCTAATTCTCAGTTGGGCTATCTCCTCATTTTGAGCATGTTTATGGGAAAACCTACCCATCAAGTAAATCATTTTGACTGAGATTTTTTTCATATTCTTCATTAGGAAAAAAAAAAAAAAGATACCAGGAAAAGGGGGAAGAAAATAGAAGACACTTAAATGAATATATCTGAGATGTGATAGTGCTGGATGGAAGCCAATTTCCAAATTTCTGCTTGATTTAAACTAAATTCAGTAGAGCTGATGATAGCAAGATGTTCACAACTGAGTCCAGTAGTAGTATTAGAGGCAAACTGATGAAGAACAGGCTAGGTGTCAGGTGGCAGTCAGGTGGATTAGATCACCTGAACCCACCTGCTGGGTTCAAAGGGTTGTGAGCTGTGGCAGGAAATCCTGCTGGAGGCCAGTCACTACTGCTGTGCCTCCAGGGCCAGTATTGTGTGTTTGACATGCTCTTTAAAGTCCTGGTGGATTGGTCAGAGTGCACTCTCAACAAGTTTGTACACAACACAAAACTGAGAGGAGTAGCTGAAAGAGAAATGACAAGTCCTGCACTTGGGGATGAATACCTCGATGCACTAATAAAGTCAGGGGGGCATCCATGGCTCGCAGCTTTGCAGAGAAGGTCCTGGGGGTCCTGATGAAGAAACTGAGTATGTGCTAGCAATGTGCTCCTGCAGCAATGGCCAGCAGTATCCAGGGCTGAATTAGATGTAACATGCAGGTTGAGGGAGGTGATCCTTTTCCTCTACTCATCAGTAGTGAGACCATATCCAGAGTGCCAAGCCCAGGTTTGGGCTTTCCTGCTTGATTTAAACTAAATTCAGTAGAGCTGATGATAGCAAGATGTTCACAACTGAGTCCAGTAGTAGTATTAGAGGCAAACTGATGAAGAACAGGCTAGGTGTCAGGTGGCAGTCAGGTGGATTAGATCACCTGAACCCACCTGCTGGGTTCAAAGGGTTGTGAGCTGTGGCAGGAAATCCTGCTGGAGGCCAGTCACTACTGCTGTGCCTCCAGGGCCAGTATTGTGTGTTTGACATGCTCTTTAAAGTCCTGGTGGATTGGTCAGAGTGCACTCTCAACAAGTTTGTACACAACACAAAACTGAGAGGAGTAGCTGAAAGAGAAATGACAAGTCCTGCACTTGGGGATGAATACCTCGATGCACTAATAAAGTCAGGGGGGCATCCATGGCTCGCAGCTTTGCAGAGAAGGTCCTGGGGGTCCTGATGAAGAAACTGAGTATGTGCTAGCAATGTGCTCCTGCAGCAATGGCCAGCAGTATCCAGGGCTGAATTAGATGTAACATGCAGGTTGAGGGAGGTGATCCTTTTCCTCTACTCATCAGTAGTGAGACCATATCCAGAGTGCCAAGCCCAGGTTTGGGCTTTCCTGTAGGAGAGAAACATATTGGAGAAAGCCCAGTGGGTTGCCATACAGATGATTAAGAGGGAGGGTGAAAGGAGGATTAACTAGAAGATTTCCAGACATGCCTTCCAACCTGAAACACTGTGGTTCCGTGAAGATTAGATGCAAACTCTGCCTCCTCTGAACAGACTGAAAGAATTTTGAGAGTCAAGCATTTTCTATTAATTAACAGGATATTTCCTTTAATTCAAAGAGAATGAAGTTCAATTTGTTAGTATATGTTAGGAAAAATATGACATTTGATTTCTTAAAAGCCACAGAGTGTCTGAGTCTGATTTATTGGGTATCCAGGAGTGATTTTTCTTCTCTGTGGGTTTTTTTTTGCAAGTTCCATGCTTGTCAAAGTCTCACGGAAAATTTTAGTTTTAGCCAACCTAGATTTTCTGGGAAAACACATTACAAGAATCACAGCCACTTTTCATCTGAAGTGCTATAGAGCAGTTCTCATCATCATGAGCTGCCATCTCCTCTTTTCCCATCTGATCAGTTGCTGTCTTTTCCTTTTATTCCTCAGGGTGCTTTTCATGCTGTTCATTAAGAAAGGAACTATTCACCTAGCAAAAAATATCAAAACATTACTTCCCTGAAAATCTCCTTCTGATACTCCCATAGAAAATCACATAACCAAACAAATTTACATCTAGGATATTAAAGCATATCTGTGAGATTCTTCTTCTTAAATACTACTTGCTGCTATTTTCCCAAGTTACTCTTGATGTTTTCTTACATCTCAATATATGTATTGATGTTCATGCAATTCTGCTGTAAACCTGCACAGAAAAATCTCCAAAACATATTTTCCTGTTACATGGCAACTTGAAGGCCATGTTTTTAGTATCCCTGTGGCTTTTAGTATCTTATGCAGCCTTCAGTTAAAGGTCCTAAAGTCCTTAGGAACAATCTTTAAAAGTCCTTTGGGTGATCATCGTTAAAGCTTTTATAGTGTGTTTTATATTTTTAGTGCTTAACATCAGGCTATAAAAAACAAGCTTGTGAAAACCTATAATTTACTAGGAGTATTCATGTCTTTTATTCTTGTATTTACTTTAAATGCCATAAATCTGGAAAAAGATGAAGCAGCAGCTTATTTTAAAGTGTTTGTAAAAGGGAATTAACACTGAAGGCTACAGATATATTTATATATTTATATACATTAAATATAGTTAATAGTTAATTAATTAATTGTTGATAGTAAACAATATGTTTAATATATACATATATTTAATATATTTAAAGGAGTCAGGGCCATTTATTTTTAACAAGAACTGATTCAAATGTAGCAGCCCAGAATGGACTTGAATGGTAAATATTCATCTAGATTTTTGTCTTTAACATATATGTTATGCTAATATATAATGAATGGAAAAAGAATAAGCTTGATATCCTCACAGCCATATTAGAGTGATGTCCTTATGAAAGTTTTATTACCATTATGTGCAGCATTCTCCAAGATATACTTTTCCTTACCGTTAAAAGCATGTTGCTCAATGGAGTTTAAATTTCCAAGTTAACCAGCAAATCATAATCAGTGATTGAAAAAGCAGAAACAAGTTCTTTACAGCAAGATATTAAACCTGAGTTTTTCAAGCAGATTCCTAAGCCTTATATTTGCACACAAAACCTACTTTCCAGAATTCATTAGAGTCATTTACCCCAATGAAATCAATGTGAACTGTGAGCACCCATACTCTGGAGAACTCAAGTCATTTTATTAATATTCCTCTGTGTTAAAGCCTTGAACAATGTCATTAATGTGAGTGGTTTATGGGATGAGAGAGTTTCAAGGAAACTTTGCTGCAAGATAAGCAGCTATGCCAATTTTTGTTGCTGGGATAAGTGCAACTAATATAGCAATGACATAGGCAGATGGCATTTTGCCACACTTTCAGATATTTTTAAATTGCTTCCCGCCATCATTCACAGTTCATTGCCAGGTATGTCACTTGGTGGCATAAGTTTACAAATATGTTCTGTCAACATAGAACAAGTGATTAAAAAAATCTTTTTTCTTATTGCTAGTCTGGTATCTGTTTCCTTCCATAAGCCCACAGCCATTCGTTTTCTTTGGTGTAAGTTTCTCATCTGTGAATAGGAAGCAAAATTCTGCTCATTTATAGCACTTATTGACAATGCCAGAAAAGAATTTTAAATGTACTACCCTCCACACATTCCATGCGCAACCTCAGATAACATCCAAAAAAAACAACGTACCACTAATTATATAGTTAGGTATGTTTAGTAAAGCAGAACTGAAAAATAATATTTATTTATTTTTGATCAGCGATAATATGGCTGTCCTGATCTTTGTATCTCCTGCAGACATGACTGTGAACTGTTACAGAAAAAATAATCTACTCAGAACCCATATAGCTGGAAAGAAAGAAAGACGGAAATTAAAGACAGAAAAAGAACAGTGGAAAAGTGTCACTTAAAAGATACTCCTTCTAAGCATCATATTTAAATTTTCCCTACTTCCAATTTGTGTTAAAATGTGCACCACAAAATATATGCTAATTTGTAATACTATCATCTTGTAGTACACTTGAATGACACTTTCAGTAGTGTCATTCATTAGAGATGAAGGTCACGCACTCATCACAATCTGGATTAGTCAGCAGATTGAGAACTTGTATTCATGAAAGGTAATGTATTAAGCATGAACAATGATCTGCTGGTTAAGTCAAGCAGTAGGTGTAGATCACAAACGTACAAAAAACTGTTGACAGGTGCAGCACAGCAATTCTTTGCCAGTGATAAGGGAAGAGAAGAAAGGTCATCTTGTGAGGAATAAAAGAAGATTCTTGCTCTTGATTCTTGATAAACAACAAGACCTCTTGTTGATAATCAGAAGTTAACTGAATGTGCCAGTTCATATACAGTTTGGGGAATGACCGTACGGGCCCCACCTGTGTTTCTTAAGTACTTCAGAGCTGCTATTCCTCATTTCTGAATGCTCACACTTTCTAGTGGCCAATTCTCATCTGGCTTGGTCAATCAAGTCTTATCTTCCACTCCTCTCTCCCCATTTTGATGCTTTCCTGTTCAGTTAAACATCTGTTGTGAAAGATATCTAAATCTTTAGTGAACATGATTACTCAGGGGTTTAGTTTGCCTCAAGCTCCTCTCTTTCACAGATTGTTTTAGTCTTCTGAAAGGAACAGACCTGAAAAGGCAGAAGCACTTAAAAATACTTCAGATGCTGGTTGGAAAAAGAATTCTAGAGAAAGAGGTGAATGAGACAAGAAAATATCTTACATGCCTTATCAGCATTATTTGTTAAAGGAAGCAATTAGGTGGAAAGTAAGTTCTTCCACAGTAGCATTAGCACCATAAAATGGAGCTAGTTCTAAAATAGGTGGGTGCCAGGCTTTTCCTTATTTATTCTGTCTGGTGGTTGGATGTCATGGGCATTTTAAGCTAGAATATGCAACCCTCATCTAATGTCATTAGATACTTCCTGTGTCATCAAATGCCTGAAGAACCTTTTGTATAAAGGAGTTTTTAGTTCTTTCCTTTTAGATTTATACTTTCAAGCTGAATAAATTAAAGAATATTTTTCTTTGTGATGTAATCTAAAATATTGGAAGTAGAATCATGGAACTCTTCAGATTCACAGATCTAAAAAATGCAAGAGATATAATAAGGAAGAAAAATCTTGGAAAATAGGAAGAATCATTACAACAGCAGCAACAAAAAAGACATTTCCAGGATTACACATTAAATAGCCTAAATTGAGAAAAAAATCTCCATCATTCCGTTAGAATCCCTGTGATACTTGGAGATTAAACTCCTTTTCCTTATCTTGTCACCATATCCCTGATTCTTTCAACAGCGAAGGTGACTTCTTCCCTTGCAGGTCTCACTCTCACCTGCACCTCTGTTCTACAATACTTGTCCCTTGCAGGCTGAGATTTCCTTCTGCTATTTTAAATGTGACATGTTTATTATCATGATAATTATATTAGAAGTTGCACTCAGAATTCAATAGCACAGTGTCTGTTCAACTGTGCCTTCTCTCCATGACCTTGAGGCAGCAGCTCCCATCCCATATATCAATGAGTTTTAAAGAAGGAGTAGATAGATACAAAGGACACAGAAGAAAAGAATGGAACAGGGTTCAAAGCCACAAAATTTTAAGAGTCTGACCCATTGCAGCATTTTTTTTCTGAATGGATAAATTACTGTAGCATGGCCAATTACTGTGGTACATGCAAGAGACAGTCAACCTCAAAAAATATTCACAAAAGATATGAGGAGAGGGAATGTTCTTTTGTTTACAAAAGTGACCTGCACTTGATGCTGGTGTATAAGAGGAGGCTTGCAAAGCTTATTCTTCAATGGGAAATATGTACCCAATGGAAAACATAAATTTTTATCACATGATACACTTCAAGATGTTCTTTTCAGTATATACAAGAGTCTATGTATTAAAATTTCAGATAAAACAAGAACAAAGAGGAAAGCACTTCAGAGTTTTTTTTTTTCAGGAATAATACAACATTTCGAATCCATGATTAAGGAGAAAAGCAGAACCAGCAACCATAATATTATGGGTGACTCTTTTTTTTCATATAAATTTTCCTAAGTACATTGAGTTATTATAGAGCTGATGGCCATTTTTTCAATGAGCCACTTTAGCCAGTTTAGAAAATAGTATTTTGCTGAGAGCATAACTTCTCAAGGAAACATAACTCTTTCAGCTGTCCAGGATGAGATTTGTGGTTATAGCAAAGAAAATTCTCCTTCTCTCACTCCTCTATCTAAAACAGCCAGTAACAGAATAAGAAAGACATGAAGACAGGAAATGTCAGACTCAAATTCTGATTCTTGTTCATCCTTAAAAATAAATAAATATAGAAAAGAATTTTTATACTCCCATGGAATACCCTAACAACTGTTTTTGGGTATGCTTTTAGTTTGAAATGACTTTAATTCCATCACAATATGGAGTGGGAATAATTTTTAAAAACTTCAATATTTTTGTGAAATCAAATACATATGCATATGTATATATACAGCCAGTCATATTTTATACTTTCTAGCCGAGGGAATGGAACAGGCTAGTTAATAAAACTTCTGAGACTTTTTAGATATCCTTTCTTGGCAACTATACCATGTGGTGCCATCTGGCTTATTAGAAGTGTAAGTATTTCCTTCTCAGATGTACTATTTTTGTATGACAGAGATGATAATTTAGCAATTTCCTGAGTGAAAAAGCAAGGTACATCAAAAGAAGGGAAATCATCCCAATTTAGCTGAAAACTTAAAAGCAAGGCCTTTCAGAAGCCTGTCCAACTTTTCAGGCTGAGATGTAGGATGTTGCATACAGGGAATTACTGTCTTTGGATGAATAGATACAACAAGCACAGATCCCGTTTTCCCAGTCTCCTGTCACGCCCAGATGCACTTAGAACTACTATGTAGTGAGGAGCCCTCATCTAAGGAAAAGGAAGGGAATAGACATTAGAGTTAATGAGAAGGAGCTAGCTGAAGTACCTTTCTGTAAAGAATTGCACAAGAAGAGCCGTTAAAACAACTTCCAAAACAATGCATTTCTACTCTTTTGCAGTTTCTACTATTAGCAATAAATGAATCAAACTCCAACTAGACATTTAAGAAGTTAAATAAAGCTTATTACTAACATATACAGAGACTTGCATTTCAATAGTTTAACATGGTTATACTTTATATGAATGCAATTCAAATTTTTGCTTGAAAGGAATGAACAAATAACGTAATTTAGCAAAGAGTCCTTTAAGTTTATGTTAATTAAAAAGTTAAGGAAGGAATTTTCTTGAGAAGCAATGATAGGCTTCAATTTTTTTCCACTCTTATTACAGTACATGGTAGTATAAAAATAGTCTTTTAATGATATGTGTATATAATCTTTAATATGGCAATAACCATATCTAATACTTTATACTGCAGGACTTAGAAATGCAGGATAACAACTTATTCACTGAGAAGGAAATATTAGAACATGGCTAACTTACTTTCACAGATGCTCTCAGCATTTGAAATATGTAACTTTTGGAGGCTTAATGGAAATGAATAGTGCTTGAGAATCATCATGGTACCATTTATCATAGCCTTGACTGTTATTCTCAAAAAGGTTTGTAGTTACAGATTATGATTTAACCATGTTAAGTTTAAAATGAATTTTGAATTTTATTTTACCGTGGGCCTGGATGGATATGCCAAACGTCTACTATGAGGTACTTCAAGCTCTTGACTCTCATTTACTGTAGTAACACTTGAGATTGCCCAGCACTTCTCGGGATCAGTCCTATTTTCATAGGAATTTATAATGCTTAAACTGATATTAAGGCTAAAATATCATCTATAGTACAGCTGGCCTTGAGAACATTCCATTACCTGTATTGAAAACAGGTATCTGTGAGATATCTAAACTCGTATTTGAAGTATTTCTTTTCTTAGTAAAGATTATACTGCTTCCTGAAGAGTTCAGCTTCTGACAGCTTCTGATTTTGATTCAGACAAAATCAGTGAATTGTTAAATCAGCCACAGTTAGAGTTTGGGGGAAAAAAAGAATGCACAAGCCCATAGAATACTATTTTCTATTTGGGTTGTGGAAATATTATTATTGTCATATTTAAAGTGAATACAGGGAATAAATACAGACGCTTCTTTGTTGCAGTTTAAACTATGCCATAGCCCATGATCCAGTAGTTTGAATTGCAGCTCTTCCATTTTCACCTGATCTTTTCGTTGTGAATGCTTGGATGTGTTTCAACTGTTCAAACCAATTACAATTGCCACTGCTGAGTTAAATTTGAATATAGCTTGTTTAACAGTCAATTGCTTCTTCTTTTTTTTTTTTTTTTTTTTTTTTTTTTGTTTAGAATGTGTAATATTTCTACGGTACTTCTTGGCTGAATGGAGGAAAGACTGAATTTAGGCAGAGGCAGTTATTTTGCACTGAACTCTGAAAGAGCTATCATAAAAAAAAAGAAAGAAAAATATCCCTGTTTACTGTTAAACAAGGCTATTAAAGATATCACAACAGTTGTCTTTTAAAATGCTAATCAAATTTATGAATATAAATCAAAAGACAGGTTGTCAATAGCATATCAGTAATTATATCAATACTTGTTTTTCTTTTATGCAAATAAAAATGAAAATTAGCATACTTACCAGAGGATTGTAAGTGGTTCAAGAAAGGGAGAGAAAGCATTTTTGAAGTAGCTCATTGTATTTACAGAATGTAGAATGTAGTTAAACAATAAATATTTGGACAGTTCTATTCATCCAATCATCATCACCCCCCCCCCAAAAAAAGGGTTGCATACTGAAAAAAACCCACACACCCCCCAGATGATGAACTTCTTTCCTCCCCATTCAAGTTTATCTGCCCACTGCCTGGCACACAGAGATTTAAAACTGCTGCCTTGGAAATCATAACGATTTTAGAGCAATTTAAGAAGATTATTTATTGTACTGCTTCATGATTAAGGCTAGTCATATCAGTGAACATATTCAGGCAAAGAAATATAATTACATGTGGGATTGGAAAAGTCATAGAAAAATCAGGAACTCCTGATTCCTGATTTTAGCTAATTCAGTAATAACTATGGAAGTTGTGAAGGATGAAATATGCATTTTAAATAGGGGGCGTCTGTGATGGGACAGAGGGAGTGTATCCTACCTACTCCTCCTTGAAATCTGAGCACGTCGACTTTTAGCAGTATTTCTATACAAGATGCACTTTCTTAGTTACTTGTTGCATAGATTTGCATCTAGTTGACTAGAATACCCATCAACATTCTTTCCATTCTCTTATTAAAACCATCAGGAATATGTGAATTTAAGAAAAACAGTATTAACTTAGGGATAAATTATTTCATATGCTATATGCACAACAAATAATGATTTTTAAGTATTCCAGACAGATTGGTAACATATTTTATAGGATTGCATTCATTCGAATAACAAAAGCAGTTATGAATATAACCAAATTTTGTAGACAACATGTTACTCTAGGCAGCTCTAGTTAGCATTTCCTTGTGTCTGCTCTAGATAGCATAGATTATTTTTGAGATCCTGCAGCTACATATTTGCAAAGAACTAAGGTGATTTGGGGGGTGTTTTCCTTGTTTAGTAGCCCAACATATTATGAGATGCATGGATGTGATTTAAATGTTAAGTGGTTTTATTTTCAAATGAATGATTTCCATAGGAAAAAGATTTGGTATCTCCAATGTATCTTGAACTGGACAAAATCATATTGATTCTATTATCTAATTTCTAAATGACAAAATGGTATTTTGTGCTGGTTTCATTAAAAATTGGATCCTCAAATCCTTGAACTCTGGCAGCTTCCACTGGCATGAATCAAGATACTTTCAACTTTCCTGGATCAAGCTCACATATTGCTTCTCTCTGAGACATTGCATAATCTATTTCTCAAAATGTTGCTTCCAGGGGAAGGTTATGTTAAAGAAAGAGAAAATGTGCTTATAATATTGAAATGAAACATTCCAATGCATTGTTTACCTCTTTTAAGCAAAAAATTACAAGTTTTCTCGGGCATTTTCTTGAGAGCTTCTACATTTCTACATATATAGCTATTTATCAATATGTATGTATACTCTTATCACATAATCACATGACCTGTGTTTAGGCAATTAATACTAGACTGTCTTTCGTTTCTACGATTCCATTAAAAATATACACGGATCATCTGATTGCTTATCCTTTCAAATGTCACTCTCAGTTTATGTAAACTTTATGTAAAGGAAGAATACTTTTTTTTTTTTTCATTCAAATGACAAGCCACCTATGGCTCATCCCATCATAGATGGTTTAAGTGCCTAGCATCCCTCATTATGTAAAGTAAACAAGTCTGAGAAGCTTCAGCAAACATAACATAACCAAGGTTTTCTTCACTATTTCAGGACATTAGCAACACTGATTCAAATAGAATTTGTAAAATGCCTTAATGAGATAAACATATGAAAAGAGAAATTCTTCTTTGGTATTTGCATCTCACTGTACTAGGTCCTCTCATCTCAGCAGGCTAAGTATTTCATGGCTTGTCAGGAACTTTTCCCAACTGCCTTAAACCTGGAGATCAGTTTTAATCCTCCTAGTTTCTCATAAATTCATCCTTTGCTTTTTTTGTAGCTTAATCACAAACTTTTCTCAGTGATCCAATCTTGTAAGTCTTTTCTGTTTACTATTCATCTCTTCAGGGATGTTTGAGAGTGCAAGCAAACAAGCATGCACAGATTCAAGAAAGCAAATACTAGAGAACACTAAGGAACAAATACAAGACACACTGAAAAAACATATTGCTTCTTCACTTACATTCTTACCATTCATTTACATTCTTATAATTCACCTACATTCTTATCATTTATTTACACTTAGATCTATTAGGTAAAAAAGTATATTGTGCTAAGCACAAAATATTTCTCCTTCTTTTTCATAGAATCATAGAATCATAGAATGCTTAGGGTTGGAAGGGACCTCTAGAGATCATCTAGTCCAACCCCTCTGCATACGCAGGGACACCTAGAGCACGTGGCACAGGACTGCATCCAAGCGGGTTTTGAAGATCTCCAGAGAAGGAGACTCCACAACCTCTCTGGGCAGTCTGTTCCAGTGCTCTGTCACCCTCACTGTTAAGAAATTTTTCCTTAAGTTCCTATGGAATTTTTGGTGTTTCAGTTTCCGGCCATTTCCTCTAGTCCTATCAGTGGCCACCACTGAAAAGAGACCATCACCGTCCTCTGCACTCCCTCCCTTGAGGTACTTATAGACACTGATTAGATCCCCTCTCAGCCTTCTCTTCTCCAGGCTGAACAGGCCCAGCTCCCTCAGCCTCTCCTCATAGGGCAGATGTTCCAGGCCCCTGATCATCCTTGTAGCCCTGCGCTGGACTCTCTCCAGAAGCTCCACATCCCTCTTGTACTGTGGAGCCCAGAACTGGACACAATACTCCAGATGTGCCCTCACCAGGGCTGAGTAGAGGGGCAGGATCACCTCCCTCGACCTGCTGGAGACGCTCTTCTTAAGGCAGCCCAGGATTCCATTGGCCTTCTTGGCCACGAGGGCACACTGCTGCCTCATGGTCAACTTATCATCCACCATGACACCCAGGTCTTTCTCCGCAGAGCTGCTCTCCAGAAGCTTGGTCCCCAGCCTGTACTGGTGTCTGGGGTTATTCCTTCCCAGGTGCAGAACCTTGCACTTGGCCTTGTTGAATTTCATGAGGTTTTTCACCGCCCAATTGTCCAGTCTGTCCAGGTCCCTCTGGATGGCAGCGCAGCCCTCTGGGGTATCGGCTACTCCTCCCAGTTTGGTATCATCAGCAAACTTGCTTTCCTTGTCTAATTCTGTAGTCCAACAAGATGAAGGTCCATTTTTCTGTTCCTTCCTCCTGCCTGTTATTCTGATTTTGAGGAAGTGCCTGTTCCTCAGACCATTACCTTATTTGTAGTGTCCTTCCATGGTTTTCATTTATCTCATTCTTAAAGGGCAGCCTCAATCTCTATTCCTGTGGGTCCTGATGAAGCACTACTCAATGACTGCTGTCTATATAATATTGAAATGTTCCAGAGGAATCAGTTCCATAGCCACCACCAGAATTCAAAAAAGAAAAAAAAAAAAAAAAAAAAAAGCAATCTCTGAGCCGTCTCATCTAGTGAAGCTTAACAGTTAAATGTGTTCTTGGGATCTTCTAAACAGGCAAGAGACATAAATCATGAAAACTTTTTTCAGCACTGAAATTTCAAAATTTTTGGTGTTTGAAATATATTTGTCCTAGGAAGTATACTGAGAATATACCTGAATATATATAGTTAGTTGGTTTTCAATGAAAAACAATTTCAATAAAATATTTTTTCTAAGAAGCCACTGAAGCAACAAAATCTGAGCTATAACAGCATGTCAACAGCTGCTGTGTTCTATAGAAGTTATTTGCTGATTCAAAACAAGCAGTTATTCTCACATTCCTTCATTTCTGTCATGGCATTGTATAAAACCCTTTATCCTTTCTATGACACCACGTGGAACAACTGAATTCTCTCAGATTTTGTGGCAGGATATTTTGAAATAAAAAATTGTCTTTATCGCTCATAGATTTGATCAATTTTTAATTATGTTGGCCTGAAAATTCCATTATGTGTTTCAGTTATTGGTTTAAACAAGAACCTAATAACAGGCACAAAGGTTTGCATATGAAGTCACTTGATCCATGTTAATATCTGCATGTCCTCAAAGACACAATGGGCAACCAAGATTAGAACATTTCCTTTACCCTTCTACTCCCATGCAGCCATGGTATCAAAAGTTGTCATTCATTCTTGCATCCATATAGTACTTCGCTGTTCTCTCTGTTGTGCCAATTGTTTTTGCAGCTGTGCAGTAAATCAGATATCTATAGTAATTTAGCTAGAAGTAAAAATAAAACCTTTTGCCGCTCAGATTCATACTGTGGTCAAAAGAAAAAGGGTTCTATTTGTATAAAGTGCGGGAAGGAAAAGGCAGGGAGCTAGGAAAGAAATTAATTTCTTGTTTTGGTGGGGGAAAGATTAAATATTCATACATTTAGGTCCTGAGATAATATTCTTTTTCTACTTGTAAGCAAAAATGACCGTTGTTTCTCCTTGGCACTAATGTTTGTTTCTTTGGAGTCAAAGGGAAAAGAAAATACCTTGTAAATCCCCTTGAGCAATATAAATTGGATTGAATTCATATAGTTATGTTTTGGTTTCTTTCCTGTTACTGAAAATGAATGAGATACATGAAAAAAAAAAAAAAAAAAAAAACCAAAAACATCTAGAGGACTTAGAGCTACTCTGTTACATTTTTATGAGACTATCTCTACTTAATCAAAATGACATCTGTGTGATGAAAATGTTTGTGTTTCTTAGAAAGAGGCACAATACTTGAGGAGAAATAACAAATAACTTCTCCCTAGCTTAATCCCTTGTTGACTTATGTTTGGTAACTGGGCAATTCCATTAATAACCAGAAAAGTACTAGCATCACTTTTTTTCACCTCATTTTTCCCCAGATAGCTTTTATTTCTTGCATAAAAAGAAGCTAGGAAAACATTCCATGATCTCTGAGGAAAGTATAGAAGAAAACAAGCTTTTATGTTCAAAGTTAAGCAGGAATTCTGTTCGGATCAAGGTGATACTTTAAGCAATAGCAGTAGGAGGAAAGGGAAAGGGAAAGGTGAAAGGGTAAAGGCAGGAAAAAGAGTAAGAGCACAGGGGAAGGGGAAACGGGAAGGGAAGGGAAGGGAAACATACATTTAAGTGGTAATTTTATATATTTTATATAAAATATATTATTATATATAATATATACATATTATACATAATATTACATACTTATATACATTTAGGAAGTAATTATATCATGAGGAAGTTTAAGCCATTTACTTCATATAGTAAAGAGCTTTGTTAATCACAGCATTGAAACAGCAAAGGTAATTCCAGGAGTTAAAATAAAAATTAATAATTTTATGAGTAATTAGACTTCATGTCCTAGTATAATCATGCAGAAGAGATTCAAAGAGCTCTAATATGTTCAGGGCTCACAAGACAGACAAGGAAGTAGAACAGTGGTGAATTATTGCTTCTATTCCATTTAGTTAGGAGCGCAGACTAAAGCACTGTCACCTGAATTGGTCATCTAGCTTCTCTCATTCTAAACTAATTTTTTCTCTCTCTTTTTTTTTTTTTGTTTGTTTTTTTCCAGGCTTTTCCTATTAGTGATTACTGTAGCCCTTTTCTTCACAGTTCCGCAGCTGAGAAATTGTTAATGGGTTTTCTTAGCTAGCTTGACGAGATGTTTTCACACGCTGCAAGCTCTTTCTGCTCACCTGTATAAGCATATGCCACTTCCCCCAGCCCGTGGCCTTTAATTCAGAGTGCCTCTCAGAATCTGCACAGGCTTCCCACTTAGCTGTGGATCATGCTGTTGGCTCACACTGTTCAATGCAAAGCCTTTTTTCTCCCGTGCACTTTCATCATTCTTTCTAAAGTCTCTAATTAGCTGTGGTAAAATGACTATAGTATTTCACTTTAATTTCCGTTTTTACAGTAAACAGTAGCACATTAGTGTACATGTTCAAAAAACATAATATCAGATATTTCATCACAAAACAGGCTGACAGTATTTAAAAAGTAATATGTTACATTGACAAATATAGAACTACATTATCAAATGCAGATGTTAGAACTAGTGAAATGACAGAAAGTGGATATAACGAAACATAATCAGGTCCTTCCTTTTCTTAGTCCTTTCTGACATAACACAGAGAAACACATAGAGAAACAAAAACATTAAAAAAACATGAAATTAGTATACTCAAGTATTTGAAAGTATTTGCATTACCTGATAACCTAACCTGGATTTGTTGTTCATCATATCCAGAGCAAAAAATTTTGCTGCTTTGTGATTAATGGCAAAACTAAATTGTTTTAAAATAGATTAAATAATCAGTGCTTTGAGGGTTTTTTTTCTTTGTTTGTTTTTTGAAGTTGTCAGCCTGTTGATGGCTGTCTTTCTGCAAAGACAATACCTCTCATAGCCAGGCACTGATCCTAAAGTAGCATCAAAAAAGGAAAATGCTTTTACAAAAAATGCTTACAAAAGTGAATGCTTTTACAGAATCACAGAATGGTTAAAGCTGGAAGGGACCTCTAGAGATCATCTAGTTCAACTCCCTTGCTCAAGCCCAGACACCTAGAGCACGTGGCACAGGGTGGCATCCAGGCGGGTTTGGAAGAGATCCAGAGAAGGCGACTCCACAACCTCTCTAGGCAGCCTGTTCCAGATCTCTATCACCCTCACAGTAAAGTTCTTCCTCATATGGAGATGGAACTTCCTATGTTTTAATTGAGGAAGTTCCATTTTAGAACTATAGTTCTATTCTAAATAAATAGTTCAATTTTAGAATAAAACTATTAAGTAATAATGCCTTTGCAGCTAAGAAAATAAAATTGGAGCTCTCAGGGTACAAAATAGCCACAATGGGGATTAAGAAGAATTCTTCCTTTATTATACACCCCATTCTTTGATGTGTTCTGATGGTCTTCTTTGTGGTGTATAACTACAAGCAAGCAAAGTTCAGCAATCATGACACAGGCCATGAGTACAGTAAGGAGTATTTTATGGGTGGAGGTGTTCAGAATCAGCCAGAGAATTTACTTAATCCACATCTTCCCTTCATGGAAGTTAGCCATTGGAGAACACTGTCTTTCCCATGTCATAGGAACCAGACGCTTTAAGAAGCCCGTGCATTAAATGCACAGCCTGGCCCAGCATAGTACACCATTTCCAGTGCAAGTGTAAATAGTAATCACAGTACTGTTATTTAAAAAGTTGCACGCTCCCAAATCTTTTTCCCTACAAACCGATTAGCCTAATTTGATATTTGCTAGTGACCATGCACTAACATTTGCATCCACACAATATGTATGCCTTTCGGCCTCTTCACCTGCTGTAAACACAGACACGTGGTCCCCTGCAACCTATGGCCACCACTCCATTGGTTGGCACATAGTCCTCCATACCCACACATGCACACAGAATGCAGACTCCCTTCACCCAGGAAAATAACCAGAAACTAAGCTTAATAATAAAAGAGGATAGACTGTGCTGATCATGTGCCGGGCATGACCAGAGAAGCATACTGACCGTCTGTCTTTACACACAGTCTGTCCCTTTTACACACTTCTATCTTTATTTTTTTTTTCTTTTTCTTCCTAGATCAGCTTGATTCAGTCCAATGTTCTGAGGTTATAGAGAGACATTGAATAAACCTTGGATTACCAAGATAGAAATACAGTGGAAGTGGAAACATATTAAAAGAAAAGTTGAACTGCAGAAGTCAGCAAAGTTAGTGTAGCAGAGAAGAGATACCTAAATGAGAATAGACAGTCTTGAGTGAACTTCAGCAAAACCGATAGGAGTAAGAGAATGCACATTTTTTGACATAAATGATTAGGTCAACTTAAAAAAGGAAAACTTTTAAGCAAATAATGAAAAAAAAAACCCCTACATTGCCTAGCAGGTGGTATATATATGTCTTACTAAGAAATTGCTAAGCTGCTGATTTGTGTTTTGGTGCTTTCCTATAAAAACACTAGGAAATTTTGAACTGCATAACTTTCTATCAAGATTTTTTACCTAATCGGTAATACAAGGCTATTGAAATCTCTCTAGCTACTCTTTTTTTTTTTTTACTGGAAGAGAACTGCTAATGTGACTGTATGTTCTCAATCTCAAGTAATTCATACAAAGAGAAGCTCAACATTACAATGAAACTTTTCCCAGAATTCTATTTTGTTTACTTCTTTGTTTGTTTTGTTCTCTCTAATAATCCTTAAATAAGCAAGAATCTAGAAGACAAAGTCAATGTTCTCTGGCCATTATCTAGGAAGTTGCCAGCTTTTTATTGTAGTCCTTAATTTTTTTTTCTTTCTTGAATTCAACATACAGAAATTTACTTAACATCTGATGCTACTCAGAAAGGAAAGATCTTCAAACAAATCATTTTTTCCTTTTTGTCTTGTTTGACAGTATATTATCAGCAGTCAGAGTGCTTCTAATATAACTTAATGAAAATAACTATTTTTAGGGAATATGAAGATTCTTCCAGGAAAAGGGACTTAATTATCTCTTTAATCAGTGCACCACAAAGTATATGGACCTGACATCCAGCAGTGAAAATTGTGGCACAGGAACAATGGAAATAGTAATAATAATAATCATAATTAGTATTCATAAGAACTCACAATGAATAATTCATCTAATAAATTTAGCCACTCTTTATGGTCATGGAATAACTGCAAGCAGCATATTTCCCTGGAAATCTCTTTTTCCTTTTCCTTTTTTTCTTTTTCTTTTTCCCTTTTTCTTTTTCTTTCTTTTTTTCTATTTCTTTTTCTTTTTCCTTTTCTCTTTCTCTTTTTCTTTTTCCTTTTTTCTTTTTCTTTCTCTTTCTCTTTCTCTTTCTCTTTCCCGTATAATCAGCAGTGTTCAGATTACTCTCCATCCAATCAATATGGTTGCAAGTGTAAAGCATGTTGTTTCCTAGGTTTGTTCCTGTCATTGTTGGTGCTTGAGACCATAATCAGCCCATACAGTGAATGAGTAAATAACATTCTTCCCTGTCTCCTTTCATTTACAGGGGCTACGATTACCTAACAGCATTTAAATATTTTTCTCTTCAAGTCCTATCTAGTGTTCCTTTCACTGCACACAATTTCTCTGCTCAAGGATAAATTCAAGATGAAATATCTGGTGAACTGTGTGAATTGTGATTGCATAGGGCATAACTCTGTGGTGCAGTAACAAGAGTAGCAATACCTAGACCTTTATTTGAAGCTATTGAATCTCTTATCATTACCAGTAGAAAGAGTGCCAAGATCTGATTTCCAAATCTCTTAATGCTGAAAGTAAGGATCATTCACTGTATGCAGTGGAATATTTTGCTTCTTGCTTTTCTAAGTCACATGTACTCTTTATTCTCATAAAGAAAAAGATGTATATGCTAACGTGCAGGTCTATCCCATCCAACCTTAGATACTTGACTGAGAGTATAAACCAGGAATATAGCATCTTCTAATGGAAAAGCAATAGATTGCCTAAAATTATTCTGTCAGGCAGTCTATCTACCTCTTTTCACCAGCTACACTGTGAGTTCACACTCCCACTAAGTGTGTGGGTGCTTAAAGAAAATGTCTCAGTTTAAAACTGGATGAAGTCAGATCTCAGTGCTCGACAATATATGGGATAACTGATAATAAAAAAAAAAATAAAAAAGCGAGTGATTTTTGAAGGCATGTTGGAAATTGTGTGTGTGAGCTGTGTTAAAGCTAAGGTAATGGCTCTTATTAGATTACCTCGGAGAGTTCTTTTCCATCCCAAGAGATCAAAATGCCTGACAAAAGGGAGCAATGTCATACCTGTTCACCTAAGTTCGCTCATGAGACCAAAGGAAAGGCAAAACATGAGACTTAAATTTCCTGAAATACTGCATTTCTCAAACTTTCTTGTTTGTTATACAGTTTGTTTGTTCTATAGTTAAATGAAAATAATAAATGTTTCCTCTTTCTTTTAATATATGTAGTGCCAAGATTTTTTACCTGTCAGCTGCAGACATTACAATGAAAACTTAAGAGTTTATCAACAAAAGAAAAAAAAATGATAATTGAGCCACCAAAGTTGTTAGAATAAGAGATGGCACCCATCCCTGGAATGATAATGTTTAGATATACTAATTTTAATATGTTATCGTATACTGGATCATCAAAATATGTTTTATTTTGTCTTTATGTCTTGCACCAAGGCTACCAAGTACAAGCATTACTGTATTATTATTTGAAATAATAAATATATATAACCAACCCCACTGTTTTAATTTTCCCATGTTGTATTTTCTTGTTGCTAATAATTCATCTACTATCCAGAAATCAACTGTAATTTCTAACATTAGAAATGGATTTATTAGAAATGTATCCACAAGAGGTGGAAACACATGCAACATATACCCACCACCAAGTGGGTGATCCCTGAATTTTGAGCAGCCACCATGTGAAATGCAAAGCAATTCTAATCTTTGTTAATGTTATTTATCAAAAATATAATGTTGTGCATGGTAACATAATCAATAAACAGATATAAATGAATACTGGAAGCCTACCCACAGATGAAAAAATAGTTATGAGGAGAAGGAAAATATGGATAAGCAAGAAAAAGCAAATTTTCTTGGAAAAAGCATTACCGTGAAGATGATAGTCTTTTGCCATGTGCTGAGCAAAGGTTGCACTAGATACTAAGATCAACTCTGGACAAGACCTCTGACAGCAGGAAAGCAAAACAAAAACATTCCATATCTTGATAATTGTTTATCCTGCATTTTTTTCCACTTCTTTTTATTATAGATGCTTCTTGGTGGCCTCCATGATAGTGATGGTGAGTATACTGTTCAGTTGCATCTTGGCAGTCACTGGGTATTTCAGAAAAAAAAAAGCATTTCTCACAGCCTCTTTAGAAATCTCACCAAGTTTTTTTCATCCAGACACCAATCCTGTAAAAAAGATAATCAGAGATTATTTTGTCTCCCAAGTAATTCCCTGTTTGGATGGGATCTATAAATTCTGCCTATGTTGGAAGCTGATTATTATAGGGACTTCACTTGTTTTCAGACCTAGTTGTGATAGACTAAGGGTTTTCAGTGTCAGAAAGGGCTCTTTGTGAACCTTTTTCTCAAATATCCTTCCATACCTGCCCAAGACAGTTTTGGGGTGGGGGTGGGGAGTGTTTTTTTTTTTTTTTTCCTTACACAAGGAAGGAAATTACAGGAAATTATGCAAGGAATCCTTTTCCTTTCTCCTTTCTCCTTTTTTTTTTTTCTTTGCGTTTTAGATGTTTCCTTTCATCATGGAAATGCTATAATGCTGAGAGAGATGGAACTAATAAAATTTCCTATTGCAGTCAATGTATCATTAGTTTCCTCTTCCTGACTCATGTTGCTTATGTGCTTTCTTTAAACCTTCTTGATCTTGGAGATTTCTTATTCCTTCTGAGAGGATAGGAGGAAGATAGTTTGGGGAGATGAGGGAGAGAATATATGGCACTGATCTTCTAAAGCTGGTGATACTTTGTTTTTTCTTGTTGATCATTTGGCAGTTTTCGTTTCTGTTTAAAGAAAATATTGAAATTTAAATTTTTATGGTTTGGAAAAAAATTCTCAAACAAAGGGAGTATTAGGTAGCATTTGAGTGGAGATTATATTTCTGCTTCATTGTTGATATAGAATAAGAGTTTAGAGATTTTCAGTTTTCATTGATTTACAGAAAAATCCTTTGTTAATCAGAACAAGATAATTCTCAAACAAGTAAGCATTTGTTGCAATGTTTTTTTTTTTTACGTATAAATCAAAACACCTAAAAGACTCTTTTACATTTTGGATGTCATCTTAGAAGACCTTCTTTGGTTCAATAAAATATTCAAATAATAAGTTAGCTAACACTTATTTCTCATGGGAGGCAGAATGTAACATCCTTCCTGAACCATGTCTTGGATTAAATTTGCACAATAAAAATCTACTTTTATTGATGCTGATTCCTTCTGCCATTCTGCGTACTAATGTCTTCTTACTTCTCCGGTTGTACCAAATTGAAAGTTATTTTATAAGCTGCCTTCCTGGCATAGAAATCTATTTTTCTGCATTGAGAAACATCATCTTTTTTTTTTCAATAAAAGTATAAAATGATTCATTTTATTCAGAAAAAAAAATGTTTCCATATTATCTCTTAATTTGCAGAGACCAGAAAGGAGGCAAAATATTTTATATATACATATACATCATAGAATCATAGGACGCTTAAGGTTGGAAGGGACCTCTAGAGATCATCTGGTCCAACCCCCCTGTACACGCAGGGTCACCTAGAGCACGTGGCACAGGGTGGCATCCAAGCGGGTTTGGAAGATCTCCAGAGAAGGAGACTCCACAACCTCTCTGGGCAGCCTGTTCCAGTGCTCTGTCACCCTCACTGTTAAAATTTTTTTCCTTAAGTTCCTGTGGAACTTTTGATGCTTCAGTTTGTGGCCATTACCTCTAGTTCTGTTGGTGGCCACCACTGAAAAAAGGCCAGCACCATCCTCCTCACTGACTCCGTTGAGGTACTTATAGACACTGATTAGATCCCCTCTCAGCCTTCTCTTCTCCAGGCTGAACAGGCCCAGCTCCCTCAGCCTCTCCTCATAGGGGAGACACATAGCAGAGTGTCTATGATCTTTTATTTGTATATATAAACAACAGTTAGATATTTAACATCTGTATCAAGGTCTTTACATTACTACTAGGTGAATAATTTAGTAACTGAAAAGGAAAAATAAAACTTTATAGGAATTTTGGGGGGACAGTAGCACATCTCAAGTGTGACAAAAAGGTGGTTCTGAGGAAATTTTCACCTTTGATAAGTTCTGTAATTTCTTTTCCTAAAGTATTTCCAGTAATACAAGCACTTATTGCTTTATGAAATGATATCTACATTTATATTATATCATACATCATTGGGAAATTAAGTCATGATTTCTCCCTTATGCATGAGAAGCTCTGTATAAGTACATGAAGTACAGTAACTTAGATGCAGCAATAAAAGTTACTTTTCTTTGCCGTCCAACTATGAGGATCTATGACTGCTCTATAAGAGCTTTGATCTTAATATTCCTTCTATCCATAAAACAGTAGCTATTTTCGCCAATGACTAGAAAAGGGGAGCAAGAGTTCTTATCTCCCTCCATTTACGCCCATGACTCCGATCATCTGATCTAGCAATATACACAAGACTCGGTACCTAGCTTAAAACTTAAATGATGGAGAATCAAAAACAAGCAGGGCTGTGTGGCTGTACTCTGCTTTTCTCCTCTTTTCTAATTGTTAAATCACAAGTGAATCATATTAATTCTTTGCTTATTTTCCACTAAAGTTGTTGAGCACCTTTATTAGATTTAAGAGCTTAATGGGTTTTCTGTATTCTTTTTTCATTGAGGTGCACAACATGCTTTGGTTGACCACAGTTCCTGATTGAATGCAGGAAAGGATGAGAAGTTAGGTAGTTCAAGAATAAAGATTTGAATGGTGAGGGTTTTGAATATCTGCTAAAAGACACAATGAAAGATTAAAGGACTGAAAAAACAAATGATTAAGATAAAGAAATGGCCTATTTCTTGTTTTTCTGCTTTAGAAAGACTCTACACAGGTGCCTTATGAATATCTTTTGGGAACAGAGAAGCAAGAGAAAATTCTATAAGAAAAGAAAATGCTGTCACATGCTCAACTTTATGATAACAAGGACAGGAGAAAATATTTTTATGTCACAAAAATCACTTAATAACGCTACTTAAGAAATAACTGTAGAATTTAGAAGATGAATGAAGCCTTCACAGTGGCTTATTTTGACGTCAAAGACACTCAGTAACTGCACGACAAAGACTTCATGGTTACTTGACTTGTATTTCATAGTAATACTGCAGTTCTTTTTGAGACAATTATTTTGTTTGGGTGGCTGAAAGAATTTGATTTTTTTATCTTCTGTCTTTTGAATTCACATATACAAAATTACTGGAATATGCCAAAAATAATACTACTGGGACAAGTGAATGCACTATTGTGTCTATCTGTTCTATCTGTTCAAAGGAATGGTGAATTTTGGGAATTCTACTCTAACAGAACTGAAAATCTGTTTAGAAAATGTCTACAGAAGAAATGAGAGAAAGAGAGATGGAGGAATCACAAGGACAGCTCATGCCAGATATATGCAAATGGTCATGCAAGCTGAGGAAATAACAAAGTTTGGAGTGGTGAAAAGTTTTTCCAAAGTAAGAAATTGGGTATTTGAAAATGTAACAGAGGATATTATGGCTTAATTAAAAAGACATGTGCGTGTGCACACACACACATATTCACTGCAATAGTAATCAGTTTCATGGAATACTAACACGGATTGCAAATATACAGATACTTCCAGGGTTTTTATGTTTGTTTGTTTGTTGTCTACATCCTTTCTCTGGAACAAACAGAATCACAGAATCACATAATGGTTGAGGTTGGAAGGGACCTCTAGAGATCATCTAGGCTAACCCTAGATGATCAAGCAGGCACACCTAGAGCACGTGGCACAGGCCTGCGTCCAAGCGGGTTTTGAAGATCTCCAGAGACGGAGACTCCACAACCTCCCTGGGCAGCCTTTTCCAGGGCTCTGTCACCCTCACAGGAAAGAAGTTTTTCCTCGCATAGAGATGGAACTTCCTATGTTTCAGTTTCTACCCTTTACCCTTTGTCCTGTCACTGGCCACCACAGAGGAGGGTTTGGCCCCATCCTCCCTACATTTTCCCCTCAGGTACTTGTACATGTTGATCAGATCTCCTCTCAGCCTTCTCTTCTCTAGACTAAGCAGGCCCAGCTTGCTCAGTCTTTCTTCATAAGATAGATGTTCCAGTCCCTTAACCATCTTAGTCACTCTATGCTGGACCCTCTCTAGAAGTTCCACATCCCTCTTGTACTGGGGGACCCAGAACTGCGCACAGTACTCCAGGTGCGGCCTCACCAGAGCTGAGGAGAGGGGGAGAATAAATTCACCTCCCTTGACCTGCTGGCAACACTCCTCCTAATGCAGACCAGGATCCCACTGGCCTTCTTGGCCACGAGGGCACACTGCTGCCTCATGGTTAACTTGTTGTCAACCAGGACTCCCAAATCCCTCTCCACAGAGCTGCTTCCCAGCAGGTTAACCCCTAATTTGTAATTGTTGCTGGAGTTATTCTCCACCAGGTGCAGGACCCTGCACTTGTCCTTGTTGAACCTCATGAGGTTCCTCTCCGCCCAACTCTCCATCCTGTCTAGGTTCCTCTGAATGGCAGCACAGCCAGCTGGAGTGTTGACCACTCCACCCAGTTTTATATCATCTGCAAACTTGCTGAGGGTGCACTCTGTGCCCTCGTCCCAGTCATTGATGAACAAGTTGAACAGCACTGGGCCCAGTGCTGACCCTTGTGGGACACCACTGGCCATGGGCCTCCAACTAGACTCAGGCCCATTTATCACCACCTTCTGGGCTCTGCCATCCAGCCAGTCCTCAATCCACTTCACTGTCCACTCATCCAGTCCACGCTTCCAGAGCTTTCCTATGAGGATGTTATGGAAGACTGTGTCGAAAGCCTTGCTGAAATCAAGGTAGACAACATGCACGGCTCTCCCACCATCCATCCAGCCAGTCACCTCATTGTAGAAGGCTCTCAGGTTCATCAAACACGACTTTCCCTTGGTGAATCCATGCTGACTACTCCTGATGACCTTCTTTTCCTTGACATACCTAGAGATGGTCTCTCAGATGACCTGCTCCTTCACTTTCCCAGGGATGGAGGTGAGGCCTGTACTTTCCCAGCTCCTCCCTCATGTTTTTTTTTTTGAAGACTGGAATGACATTGGCTTTCTTACAGTCCTCCGGTACCTCCCCACCCTCCATGACCTCTTGAAGATGATGGAGAGCAGCTGAACAATAACCTCCGCGAGTTCCCTCAACACTCTTGGGTGAATCCTGTCTGCGCCCATAGATTTATGGGTGTCCAGTTTGCCTAAATAATCGCTAACCCAATCCTCCTTGACCAGCAGAAAGTCCTCCTGTCTCCTGGTTATTTCTCTTGTTTCCGGGCTCTGTAGTTCATGGAGACTAGCCTTAGTAGTAAAGACAGAAGCAAAGAAGGCATTTAGTAACTCCATCTTCTCTGCATTCTCTGCCACCAAGGCATCCTCCCCATTTGGCAGCAGACTAACATTTTCCCTAGCCTTCCTCTTCCTGCTGATGTATTTATAGAAGTCCTTCCTGTTACCCCTGACATCTCTTGCTAACTCTAATTCCAAATGGGCCTTGGCCTTCCTTGTTGCATTCCTGCATTCTCTGACAATGTTCCTATATTCTTCCCATGTGGCCTGGCCCTTCTTCCACATTATGTACATGCTCTTCTTCCCATTGATTTTACTCAACAGCTCCTTGTCCATCCATGCAGATCTCCTGCCCCCCTTCCTCAACTTCTTTCTTACAGGAATTCACCAATACTGAGCCTGGAGAAAGTGGTGTTTGAATATTAGCCAACCAACTCTCCTGGACCCCCTTTCCTTCTAGAACCCTTGCCCAGGGGATTCCTCCAAGGACCTCCCTGAAGAGGTCAAAGTTAGCTCTCTTGAAGTCCAGGGTTGCAATCCTACTTCTTGTCCAGCTTCCTCCTTGCAGGATCATGAATTCCAACATCTTGTGATCACTGCAGCCAAGACTGCCCCCAACCCTCACATTTCCCACTAGACCATCTCTGTTTGTTCATATCAGGTCTAGCAGTGCCCCTCCCCTTGTTGGCTCATCAACCACCTGCATCAAGAAGTTATGAGCAATGTTCTTCAGGAACCTCCTGGTCTGTCTGGTTCTAGCTGTGTGATTATCCCAGCAGTCATCAGGGTGGTTGATGCCCATAACGATCAGGGCCTGGGATTGTGAGGCTTCTTGCAGCTGCCTGTAGAAGGCCTCATCTACTTTCTCGCCCTGGTAAGGTGTCCTGGAGCAAACTGCCACAACCGTGTCCGCCTTGTTGTCCTGCCCTTTAACCCTCACCCACAGGCTCTTGGTTTGCCCTTTGTTCTCCCCTTTGCTGAGCTCCATATATTCCAGTTGCTCTCTCACATAAAGAGCAACTCTGACACCTCGCCTTTCTGGCCTGTCCTTCCTGAAAAGCCTAAAGCCATCCATAGCCACATTCCAGTCATAAGAGTTGTCCCACCATGTCTCAGTAATTGCGATGAGATCATGGCCCTGCAAACACACACGCATCTCCAATTCCCCTTGGTTATTCCCCATGCTGCGTGCGTTTACCTAGAGGCATTTGAGTTGGGCACCCAATGTGCCTCTCTTTCTAGCTGGGGCAAATGGAACTACGTGGGCCTTCAGGAGTTCTCTTATTTTCCCATTTCCTCTTCAGCTTAGGGTGCTCTACACAGACTATGGAGTTAGGCTGCTGCGAGTGGCATGACAGGCCATGGCCTATCCCATAACCTGCTTCCTCAATGATACCCCTCCTCCCCCATTGAATCTGGTTTAAAGCCCTCTCGATGAGCCCTGCTAGATCATGTGCCTGGGCTCTCTTCCCACTTTGAGAAAGATGGATCCCATTAGATTCCATCACACCTGCTGCTATGCAAGGCTTCCTGTTGCTGAAGAAACCAAAAGTTGTGGTGATGACACCAGCCACAGAGCCACATGTTAATGGAGCGCATCCTCCTATTTCTTTCTATATTGCTGCCAGCACTGGGAAGAATGGAGGAGAATTCCCAATTAGGAGTTCCTAATTGTCTGCCCCAATTCCCTAAAGTCCCTTTTGATTGCCCTCAGGCTACATGTTGCTGCTGCTTCTCCTCCCACATGTAGGACCATCAATGGATAATAGTCTGTGGATCTAACCAGGCCGGGAAGTTTCTGGGTGACATCCTTAACCTGGGCCCCAGGAAGGCAGCAGACTTAAAGGAGGGTCGCTCCTACATATTGGACATTCCCTGAATTGAGGAGTGTCCCAGGACTATAACCCGCCTTTTCTCCCTCATGCCGGTTTATATTATATGTATTTGTATTGCTCCAGAAACAAGACTCTTTGAGGATTAAATTAATGGCCTGGATTTTGCATTCTGTCATTTGGACCAGTTTTAGGCCCAACTTTGTAATACTTGTAGCAACAAAGGAATTTTCACAGAATCTATCAGACAGTCTCTGAAGTTCCCATCCCTTCAAAGTCTCATATATGTCAGAACATCATTTTTTTTTTCCATATGGGACTTAAAGCTTACAAACAGGGCAAAAAGACTGAACTTCAAGGTCAGAGTATAAAATGAAGCTTTATGGTCATCTTGTTATGGAATCCAAATCAAGACCATCCAAGACAAAAACAAAATTTCATCCTAACTCTTCAGCAACAGGAAGTCACTGAAGGCCAACAAGTTTTTGTGTTGTTTTGGTTTATGATCATTTGCACAATACATATAAAGACTAATTTTGGTGAATGAAAGACATAAAGAGGAAATAAGAAAAAGCAGTTGAAAGATTAGGATTAGAGACTACAAATGCAACATTAATTAAAAATGTTGTCATTCCCAGTCAAATAAAATTAATTCAATCAGCATTATATGTTATTCACATGTTATTGCATCCTAAAAAATGCTAGATATATCTTTATTTCATCTATGCAAAAAAAATGAAATCATACCAGTTCCACCAAATAAATTGTAAATTTCTCCATCTTCTTTCTTTGCTGAGTAACACTGCCTCCATATCAGTTCATATCGTTCATTGCAGAATAATTCCTCTTCTTGATGATGTTAAATACAGTGTGTGCAAATAAAAAAAAAAAAAGGACAAACATAAACAAACAAAACTAAAAACTTTGGATCTTTTTCATATACATATATAGTTTTTTCTGACATTTATTGTATAACTCTCCAACTCTTCCTTGTCTGAAGTTATGGCATTGTTAACCTTACTTTCATACATAGTGTTTGTTCAGAAAATTTTAAGGCTCAGCACAATAGAAATAGATGGATATGTTACCAAACTAGTCATTATTTCCTTAGCTATAGCTATGTTTTCCATAGGAATCAGATTTTGTTATCATGGGATTGCTATATGAATTCAGATGATGACTTCACGTTAGCTTCCCATCTTTTATTTCTGTGCTGCCCACTTTGCAGGGCCTGTTCCAGGGCTGGTTTTTGTTTAAGAAAGAAAGGGAAGCAGACGAAAAAAGAGAAATTTCATCTTGAAGTCTTTAGAGCAAGCACAAAGCAAATGACCGCACTTTTTCTTTTTTTTTAATCTTATATATGCTTTTAAAACAGATTATATCATGATATACAGAATATAGTCTCTTAGTTTGAAAATCCATTTTGCACACATAACAATATTTTCATATGCACACAGGACACTGGACAAACAAGCTCTTCTGCTTGGAAAACCAAAGATTACTCTTTTAATTGCTTTTGAAATGTTTACTCAGTGCAGTTACAAAATTACTTATCTGAAAGAAGTAGATATTAAGCTTCTCTACTATAAGCTGGAAGATAAGCTCATTTTTTATTTGTTTACCAGGGATTTATGCAGTCATTGTTTACTGAAGTTTATGAAAACAAAATATCTCTCCACAAAAAAAAAATCAGATTGTATCCTCAATTTTGTACGTGGAAAACTGTAATGTTCTGCAAGATGCAGTCTGGGGAGGATTTTTTTTTTTTTTTTTTAATGCGCAGTATTTTTTTGCAACAAAAGAAAACTGTAAGTCTTGTAAGGTAATTTGTGACTGGACCATTCTGTCACTGTACCAGAGAAAAAAACTATAACCAAGTCTGGGGTTACTTCCTGAGGTCAGGTTGTATAGAAATTTTAATAGGACCATAGCTTTAGCTTGTTTTGATGGAAGTGATAGGGAGCCTCATTCTTAACAGCTGACAAATGGCAAGTTGACAGTGGCAAGAATGGATATGCTAAATACATGAAGGATAGTGGATCCCAGTGTCCAGATCCCAGTTCTAGATCAAGGTAGAGGTAATTCTGAGAAGTAATTGCTTACTAACTTTCTTCAGAAACAAGATGTTCTGCTGCTTCTCTGGACTGAAATATATGGTAAATTCAGGGTTTTCTGGAAAGTAGCTGATATCATTTATAGGGTAGGACCATGATGTTGTATTATCATATATATACTTTGCATACAAATCACAATATATATTGTAATGCAGTAACAGAAACAGAATAACAGAATCTACTTGTTTCTTCTTTTTTAAAAAAATCTGAACATATAAAAGTTTTAGTAGTTTATGTATTCATATCTGTTCTGAAAAATATGTCTTTTTCTGTAACTCTTCTATAAGTTTTCTCCCCTCATATATATTATGTCATTCATAATCACGTTTATTTAATTTCTAAACCTGAAAGAATAGACACATTCAATGATTCCATAAATTAAACTATACTTATTTTACTCTGAACATAGCTACTAGAAACCCCTATCTAACTTCTACTTTAAAAATCAAAGCCCAAGGTTAAGCATCAAAGCCTTAAAAATGCTTAATTTATATTGAATACTTAGAAGTTTTGCTCCTAAGTTTGTGCACAGCAACTTGATGATGTTGACCAGGTTAGCATCTTTTGCCATTGCCTTTCCCCAATTAGGTAAGACATTTTCTGAGTTTGTCTACAGGAGCATATGCTCTCCTACCCGAAACTGCAAATCCTGTGTTTTTGTCAGTTTTCCCAGTGAAATCTGTTTTGCTTTATGGAAAACACTTATTGAACTGGAGAATCACTTAACATCCTACTGAAGAGAGCACTGATGCCAGTCTCTACTGAATAGTATTCCTAAAAACTTGATACAGGATAACAGTCCATGTACCGAATGATATTCAGATAAACTCTAATACAAGTAAGACTGTGAAAAAACTCCAACTCCCTAGATCTGTGAATATGACAAGTCATATATCCCAGATATGTAAAATAACCCAAATGGGTTTAAATATTGGATGTACGTACCTCCTGCAAATATCAGAGGTGGGGAAATCTGAACTTGGATTTTCCCACATCAGTGCTCTAAGGATGTAATATTGCAGAGAAAGCAAACCAGGCAACATTCCTCCCACATCCCCAGCTCTTTGTTGAGTTTATTGATGTGTATGCCTGCTCACAAGACCTACTTCATAGCCATGAATCATCAGTTGAGGTAGACATCCTCCAGGTTGTTAAATTCTCCATCAAAAGGAAAATGCCAATTGTACTCTTACCTCAGCACTCACGGACTCACTATCTGCATGCTGGTTTCTGTAAATCTCGTTTTAGTGCTTTCTTTTTTTAAGCACTGTGAAGATTACATGGATTGCTGACCTTGAAACTGTAGATTTCATTAGTTAGTGTGGCAAAGTTGGGCCCAGTGTCTCCTGGAGACTGAGACTTGTTTGGAAGCTGAGTGGAAGTCTCTGATCCCAAACCATCAAGACGGAATGGCAGAAATTAAATAGAAAGTTGCAAATCACCTCATTGATCCAATCTTAAACACAGTGGAACTATGGAACAGAGAGGTGGCTAAAACATGACAGAATGGCTGTCCTAGGTATCAATTTGCAGAAGTATTTAGTCTGCACTAAAACAAGCACAGACAGTTCTGCTGAAAATTCAGAAAACTGAGCCGTGAACAGACATGCGTATTTCCAGCACAGGATGCCATTTTTTCTGTGCTATCACAGAGCACTGGTGGCTGGCAAAGCCAGAAGCAAATCTTTTGTGTTTCAGTAGCATTTTCAGTGTAAGTTTTTTTCATTAGAAGCAAATAATTAAATAATAGGAAATGAACATATATTTTTATTCTTTGTGGTGCTTCCTTCCCACAATACTTGATTCTGTTAATCTTTATTGCATTATCCTGACAAATAACTTGGACAATCTGTAGCAGTTATGAAAGTTATGGAAATTCCTCTGACTTTATTGATAAGCATTTTCAAGAAACTACTTTTAAAATATTTTCTGTATTTTCATCAGGAGGCCTGATCAGAGTAATGGTAAATATTTTTTCCAGAAAAAAAAAATCATCTAGCCCCTTCAAATAAAATAGTTTTCTAAATAGAATATTTTTTTCAGTGGGACCAATTAATACTAGGTTTTACATCAAATCTTTCTCAGTTGGGTGCTGGTGCAAATTACAAATTAACACATTACATACTCCATAAGATTGTGGATAATCTCTTTCCCCATTTTCTCTTTCTGCTCCTCTTGATTTCCCAAAGACAAGAGAACTGAATTTATCCACTTCATACCAAGAATGTGAGAACCCATAATTCATATGGTGCAATATGAAGTAAGTGTCATTCATCATTTACGTGATGAAGATAAATGTTGCTGGCTGCAGAAAGGAACTTTGTGAAGCTGACTGTGGATCACAGGAACAAGAAATATTAATTCATCTTGACTGCATATAGTAGGCTGAAGATTCAGGCAGAAAGAGGACATTGGCTACTAATATAGTTTTCAAATGCTATCTGTAAAATATTTGAGGATCCATGAAAGCTATTTAACAAAAGGAAATTTGGTGTCACTGACTATTTTTTTGTATTGATACTTTGGGCATTTTCCTTAGAAGAACATTGAAGGTCAGAAAAAATTGCAAACTATTAAACACTGTTTTTTGAAAATGTTTTAATAAGCTGGATGTATGGAAGTATATTTTAAAAGGATGTCATAAATTAAGGGGACCACCCCTATACATACATGATTTGTGCATTAGTCTGTATATGCTACACTGTGAGATCAGACTTCTCTATTTTTCTGTGTTTGGGCCGGCTGAATCACTTGCTAGTTCAGCAGGATGAAAATAATATATTGCATATTCTTGGTCTTTGTGAAATCTATAGTAAAGGCTGGAAGAGGGCTTAGATTTCCAAGTGTATTATAACAGATAATTCCCTTTTTGAATTATTGACCTAGGTATCTGAACATATATGATTTGTAAGGTAAGCTATCTGGACTTAAAGACATTTTCTTTCCACTTAGAATGGTGGCTGGGTGCTGTGCAGGCCCACAATATGAGGAAGCATTTTCTATGTGATTTTATCTGGTTCTTTGTTTACCTCTGCACTCAGGGAAAATAGTTGAGATTACTTCAAATTAATTGATGGCCTATCAATATGAATTTGAACGCTCTAGTTTGTGTGTGAGAAATTGTTTGTCTTCTGGCACAAATATGGAGGCTTCAAATTAATACACATCATTATAAATGAACATGAGCTGGAAGTCAGTTTGAATAAAAGTTCTCATAAAGGCAACCTTTATCTCTTCCTTGCTCCCTTGTTTTAAAAATTAGAATTTTGACCTTTTTTTTTGACAGATTAAAATGTATGTATTCTCAAAGCATCTCTTTCACTGAATTAATGGTTGTTTGGTGGGGGCTGAACTAGTCTAATTGTGTTAAAGGAACTTTTACTATGTCCATAATTGTTATGTCAATGGCTAAATAACTAAATTATTAAGATATTTTTGATATGTCTCATTCTTTTCTTTAAATTAAACTTGACAAACGTAGCTCTGGATAATTAATTGCTGGGTTTTCTTTTTCTTCTTTGGTACAAAGTGCTAAGTTAATCTCTTTCAGAACTGACAGACTTGGAGCTGCTTTTATTCTTTTTCAATAGTTAGTCTGAATAAAAACTTGGCAAGCTGGGCCACGACTATTCTTAAATCTTTTTCAGACTCAGCCGTAAAATATGCTCAGTTATTGACAGAAAGCTTATTATTTCCAACTTTGTAATAGGATATATCTTTAGAGTTAGTTAAATTCTGTTTGTTGCAAACTTTATCTCCTTCAAGCTGGCCTCTTTTCAGTGGTGGCCATCAATAGGACTAGTGGAAATGGCCGCAAACTGAAGCACCAAAAGTTCCACAGGAACTTAAGGAAAAATTTCTTAACAGTGAGGGTGACAGAGCCCTGGAACAGGCTGCCCAGAGAGGTTGTGGAGTCTCCTTCTCTGGATATCTTCAAAACCTGCTTGGACGCAGTCCTATGCCACGTGTTCTAGTTGACCCTGCATGTGCAGGGGGGGTTGGGCTAGATGACCTCTAAAGGTCTCTTCCAATCTTAAGGATTCTATGATTCTATGATTGTATTACTAACCCCAACTCTAAATATTACTAAAAAGATTAACCTAATATTCAGACCGTTATCTCTACCTGGAAGATGAACTTTTTTTCTTCCCTCAAGAAAAATTAAACTTTTTAAATAAAACTGAACTTAAATGCATGACTGCAAAATGTTTTATTTAACTGCAGACATTTTGCAGAAAAAAAAACAACATTTTTCCTTAAAAAGAATTCTGCTACAATCAATCTGGAAAGCAGTTTTGATTATAAACTTTCACCTATCCCTCTCAGCTGTGATTATTCATGCTTACAAAGCTGAGTACATGTATGTTTGATGCTGTGTGTGGTATAGTTTCACATATGTCTCCATTGCTAGCAAATTAGGGATGCAATGCCTAGTGGTGTTCCTTGATACTAAGGAACAAGTTGTATGTATATATATATATATATATGTAAACTTATTCAGAATACATACATACTATTATAAATACTAGCATAAAGAAGGAAACAGAAGTTCCAGTATGCACCTATGCCATTACGTTGTAAACCAGATGATTCTATTCATGATTAACAAAATAAAACATGAATATAAATTATGCAGGTCTGAAGGGCATTCTGATGTCTGTAAAATTGTCATCTTCCTGTGATATTGTATCTTTTCATCATTAAAATCCTTTTTATCATGGTGAAGCAATGAAGTTTTATTTCTTAGATAAGATTGTAATGGCATTAGCATTAAAAACTTGTCAATAGGAGAGCTTAGACCACCTAGAGACTCAGAAAATCCAGTTAAAGCTCTTTTAGATCTTAAAGATTTATTTTAATACTGGTTTTTGCCTGGAATGTATGATAAATTGGGCACTTTTTAGTGAAGACTCCTCCTTTTCTATCCAGTTCAAAAACAATTTGCTGAGAAAAACTGCCATCCCTCCTTTGAACAGATCCCACATTCCTTTTGATTGCTCCCATCCTTCATGTAATGGAATGGGCATGTGTTGAATATCTTAAAACAACAACAGCAACAAAAAACAAACCAACCAACCAAAAAACAAAAACAGCAAAAGTGTACAAACATGCTGGAACCTCTCCACATCTCTATTACTCAAGAGTTCCTGTTGTTAAGTGATAATATTAGTAGTTGACTTCAGAAGTCTCTGGATTCAGAGAGAAAAGTCTCTCATTTCAGAGAGAATGGATTTTTAGTAGGGCTGACTTTAATGCTGGATACTGGGCACAGTCACCATTTCAACCCCTGACTTGCAGGGTCACTTAAACTTCAAATCTTCCATTCCTTGGCACAAAGCCAGTTTGAACTTTGCTTCAGAACGAATGTTTATCAGAGGTTGATTGTTCAAAAGCATAGAAGAGCACTCAGTGAGGATTAAAAAAATAACAAAATCAAAACCAAAACATCTTGATTTCTGAATTCATTACATATAACAGATAACTATGCTCTCTGCTTAGTATCTGTTCCTTACCCTGGCATCTTTTTTACCGATATGTGAACGTCACCACATTACTCATACCAGCGCTTGTCTGTACTTGCATACTTCTTTTCACTTCTTCATCTTGGCTGATAAAAGTTTTGATAGCAGTAGAAATGACTATAACAACAAAAATACCATATCCCATTACCAAGCTCATTTCAAACACATGACAGAAAACATGTTCTGGCAAAATAAAATACCTTGTTAGGCTTGTTACTGGTTATGCTGCTATAGCTAAATTGATGAAAGATTGCTGTATACACAGATTTTTGAGGGATTTCAGATGCAGTAGGTTTTAGTTTTATAAAGCCTCAAAGTTATTTATATTAATAGGGACTGAAGAGACAAGGAAAAGGTGTGAGTTATGAGAACCATAACTGGGGAAAATGTAATTTTGCATATAGTGCCTTGTCTTCAGACTCTTTAACCACTGTTACAATATATAGTGCACTGTCTTAAAGCAATTCACAGAAGTCAAGCTCATGGGTCTCCCATAAGATTGCAGGATTCTGAGAGTATCCCTCTCCTTCAACTTTTTCACGGAGTGGAGAATAGTTGTTCTCCATGGGAGACTGCTGAGAACAGAGAATTCAGCCCTAGCACCATGGCATCGAGTTTTACGAAAAAAAATCTTTGTCCTAGGCCTATTCCTAATGGAGCTGCTGTGGGAGTTCAAGGGTTCAGTGATGTACATCAAGCTAGAGGATGCTGTATTAACCCTTCAGCTTTGAATTCCTGGCCAGGTTTATGGTGGATTTTGAATTCAGTGACAGGTTAGAAACCCTAGAAAACTTTGTCGTTCCACTAGATGCATCAGTATTTTTCCATTTTTATCATCTTTTTGTGAATATTTAGTTCCTATCTCATTTTTGAAGGCAGCAGGACTATTATGGTGATTACTAGATTCAGAGGATTAAGCAAGACATCAAGAAATAGTTCTATATTTCAGATCTTCTTTCTGAAGTAGTTTATGTTTGAAACTTCTCATGGCTTTTTTATGAATGCAAGAAAACATTTGTGCATCGTAGCTGCTTTTAGTAAGTGATTTATTTGAGGTTTTTGAGTAACTTGTTATATCATAGAATCATAGAATCATTAAGGTTGGAAGGGACCTTTGGAGATCACCTAGTCCAAACCCCCTGCACACACAGGGTTACCTAGAGCAAGTTAATTTATTCTTTATTTAGATGGTCTTCAGACTTTTCTCATAGGCTCCTAGACTCTCTCAAAGAAAGACTTTTCTCATATACTTATAACTAGTTCTAGTCTCAAAAAAAAAAAAAAAAAAAAAAAGGGAGCATTTTACTGAACTCAATAAGGCATATTATATTTTCCAGAAATAAGTTTGGAAGGAAAGGGAACTAAAATGCATTTTTTATTTCCCCTTCTTAATGGATCAACATGTGATTATGTGAAAACAGAGTCAGTGGTATATGTAAGGCCCTACTGGTTATTGCTAAAGAAACATCACCGCTGACAAGGATGCCGGATTTTTGCATGAAACTCGTTTTCACTTTGTTTTGCTCCTGTGGTTAATTTATAATGACCTTTAGGAACTCTTCAAGCTGAGAAAGGAGCCATTCCTCCTGTTTTATCAGGAAAGTCAAGGACATACAGTCCTCCCTTGTGAGTAACAGTGTATCTGCTGTGAAGGTTATTTTTACTCTTGCAAACACAGAGTAAAATATAAATAATGAATATTTTTGTAGCTGAATTTTGCTTTGTTAGGAAAGATATAAGCCAAAAAAAAAGGGGGGGATATAGAAAAACAAACAAACAAGCAAAAAAAAAAAAAAAAAAAAAAAACAGGTTGGTCTGTCCCTTAAAAAGTCCCTTAGTAGATTTTTTCCAGAAAGTTTTTTTTCCTTTTTCCATTGAGAGTAAATTCTTCTCCCCCCACCCCCTTTTTTTTTTTTTTTTTGTTTCTATCTGCAATTACCTTGTTCTGTTCACAACTTTCTACAGTTATTTAACATTTTTATCATGGATATTTTGATGGAAAAACTCCAAGATCTTCTTAAACAACTTCTGGGACATTAAACATCAATTTTTTACCCAGGTGAAACTCTCACCTGGATAAGGTGAAAGATTGTCAAACATTTTCATTTTCTTTCAATAATACCTAGTTCCAACAATATCAGTGTAAAACTACCATTGTGACATTCATATCCGGAATACTATGTGGAGCTGGGAAGCATGAAACAGCACTTTGTGCTCTCTTGGCCATTACTGCAGTCAGTACTTATTGCTAATGAATTATTCTTAGTGATTAGGTAAACTGAGAACCCCTACTAGTGCAGTAGAAAGCTTGTGGAGGTTTCCTCACTGCAAGTCATCATGAACTGTGTGTGTGTTGCATATATTTTATCCTCTGAACTGCATTTTCTTTTTATCTCCAAATAAAAATACATATGATTAAAAGATCCATCCAGATTCCCCAATGGCAATTCTGTGCCAGGAATTGCATTAACATAAATTGGCTCCAGCAGCCTCTGCAGAACAGAAATGCTCTTATTTGTGGTAGTATTTTAGTGAAATGTGGGCATTTAAAATAAGATTTTGAGAGTCATGCAGAGTTGAGCTGAAACATTTATCTACATTTGCATCTTCTAGGGCTTGTCTTGCATGCCTGCATTCTCTGAAATCCTCAGAAAGTGAATGGTGACTTTGTGCTCACAGGAATCAAATAGCCAGGGCCGCAGTTAAAGGGCACTGTCCCAGAAATCGGCCATTATTCAGTTAAATGGCATTCCCATCCATAATTATTATATTGCAAAGAGAATATTATCATACATATCTATAAGTGAATGTGTTTGTACATTTTTGTATGTATGCATGTATATAAATATATATGTGTGTATATATATATACATATATATATGGCTGAATACTGAAGGGGAATATTATTCTAATTTTTAGAGATATTTTACCTTTCAAAGTTTTAGAAAGTCAGTTATTACTAATGAAATGTTAATCTGTTACATTGCCAGTAATCTCACCACTATCCTAATTTTATAAAACTGGATTCAGGCTAAAGAAACATAAATCACCATTTGCTCTGAGCAATACTCTGTGAACGTGAAATCCTCACGTGCATACAGTAAAACTGGTAAATAAACGTCCAAATCCTCCTATACTTTATTCCAACATGATGTAAACTGGGTTGGTATTACAGAGTCAAAGATTGTATATTTTTTAGAGACGAACTCTCTCTGATTTATGCAATATATAAGAGGAAAAAGAAGGGATAAAACAGCTGCAGCTTTCATTTCACTTTGTCATTACTTAGCTAGCGAAAACTGAAACAATTCTTTCTTTTTTTCTGATCATGTAATGTTATACGACATACAAAGAAGAGGGAAATAGTTATTACGGACTTTACTTTTCAAAAAAGATGAAACTCCAACCAAGAGTAAATGTTGCAACAGAAATAATATTTCCAGCTAGGAAATATTTTCATTCTTAAGTGTCAACATTGCTCAGAATTACTTTTGTCCAAATGATGATTAACTAACTCAATTTAGGCAGCTAGAGTGAGCTGTTGATTTTGTATTTGTAGCTTCGGATCAGAAGCTACATCAAAATTAAGTGTTAAAATATTTGTCAGCCTTTTGGTTTCAGAGGACTATGGTTTGTCTAACGTTCTGCTTCTCATTTTGTCAAACCACTTGATCATAAAAATCTATATATTGGCAACACGCCATTTCTACTTCACTGTGATCTCTTTATATGCTTCTTTTAACATATTTCTCTTCCTGTCTGGATGTGCTTTGGGGTTTTCATTAAAATGTAATCTTTTTGAAGCTCAAGGTCTGTTGATTTTCATAATCTTAGTCACTTCCCATCAGAAATAAATAGTAAATACAATTACTTGGTTTCATACTGGCAGGCTTTTGAATTATATTTCCCACATCCAAACACCAGACTCCACAATCATGCATTCTATATATGCCACTGGATTTACAGACAATAATATTAGAGAGTTATGAAACTGCGTGATGCTGTATTTTACACTTTCATTCCTTCACCCAAGAAGCTGTCTGTCTTCATACAATGATAGCTTCAGCTTATTACTTTAAATTCTCTCTACTTCTACCTTAATAGTCTCAGATAAGTCTTCAGACTTCTCACAATCCTTACAGGACCACAAAGAAATCGTTTATTTGTGCAGAAGAGATTAAATCTTTGCATGTACTTTAGTTGTACTTCATTAAGGATTTCTTGAAGAGATCTAACTCAACAATGAACATTTAAGGTGGCTTGTTTTTTGGGTTTTTTTTTTTGAGTAAAAAAATCAAGGCCTCAGATATCTAGAGCTAGGTTTGCATTTCCCTTCAGTGATATTTTTTAGAGGACTAGATCTGCTCAAAGAAACTGGATCCATGTTTTCTACTGTACTTCTTGATGTCAAACCATTCCTCAGGGAATGCAAGTGGGAATGCAAAATTTGTGAATTGCCAAAGTTGTTTTGAGCTACTCTGAAATAAATCATTGAAGTGGATAATAGTTGGTGAACACATTTTGCTCTCCCGATGATGCTGGTTGCCTGGTAACCAGCAAAAGGCACATGTCACAGGAGGGTTCAGAGACAACAGCCAACAACAATCTCTGCAAGATAAGGAAAAGGAAGACCACTGAGTAGCTCACCTGAATTGTTTTATATAGGAATTCAGTTATCTTTCTACTACAGTGAATATCTAAGCTGATTCCAAACCTCAATTTAGTACAACATTTATGGCAGTTCTTAATTAGTGCTAGAATTTGCATCTGTAAAGAGAAGACCTAAAGTCTTAATTTGCAAAAGATTTATGGGTGCCCATTCTCAGCAGCATGTAATGGAAAGATATTGTTGCCTTTGTTTTGTCACTCGCTGTGGGGAGCAGGTTTGTATTTTCACAAAGTTACACTATATTTTGTATGCAGAGTCAATGGACCCTCAAAGATAAAGGTCAGGTATGATGTAAAGGAAGCCACAGGACCACAGACTTACACACATTAAAAATATATATTTTAGCAAATATATCATTTATGTAGCTGTGCTCATTCCTATATTCCTTTGTTCAAGCCTTTTCTTTTCTAAATCAAATAATCAAATTTTTGCTCAAGTACTCAGAAAATGATATCCATCCATGCCTCCCCATTAGGATACTCTCTTTAATTACAGATTTAGGTATTTATTTTTGCCTACATCCACTAGAGTTCATATTTTATATGTGAATTCAGTGTCCTTGTTTATTTTCAAAATGCATATACAATTATATAGCTTCCATTAAGATAGTTGTTGTGGTTGTTGTTGTTGTTGTTTTAGCACAGTATCTTACTTGCTTAAAACCCCAAATGTACTAATTATAGCAGGGTCTTTTATAGCAGGGTCTTATCAGAGTAAATTAGATATCTTTTAAAATAGAGATTTAGAACATTATAATTGGATTCCGTTGACAAAAATGTGAAAAACATTTGAATTCATCTATCATCTTATATCTGCACAACACTTGGGTCTGTAGCCTGAGGTTGTCACCTCATCTCTCTCTGTTGTCAGTGGAGAGGGACATCATACTCTTCTTAGATTGTGAGGAATTGCTATAAAGGGGTGCTAATTATTTTTTGTTAAGTATTAAGGAAGTAGACAACTATCACAGATTTAAAATATATTCATTAAATAGCAAATATTAGATTGAATTAATACACTTTCCCCTCCCTCTCCTTTTGGGGTAAATAAAAATAAAAAGATAGGAATAACCACTCTGCACTGCAATTGCTAAGGCTCATTAGTAATACCATATTAGTCTCCTGAATATCAAATTGCTTACCCAGAAAATAAGAAAAGCTATTAGTGAGCACTTCTAAATATCTTTGATAAAACATAATTTTTTCATCACCACAGTAACAGTATCATAGGAAAGATCCAGCCTTCTAGCATGGTATTCCTCTGTTTTATACATGCAAATAACTAAATAAGAAACTATGTTCTTTTTTCCCTGAAACTGTTAGCCTATACACAGTATATTTTCGTAAGCCTGAAATAAATCTCACTGTACAACACTGATACATTCCTAGGATAGGTCCATCTTCTTTTCTCTTTTGTAGTTATGGATCTTCCTTTCTCTTTTTGTGTTCTCTTCATTTTCACTGCCAAGGCATCTGGCTTTGAGAGCAGGAGTGGAGAACATCAGAGCTCATAGCACGCAGATGAATTCCCATATGGTTATTGAGAAGTTTGGCTTCCTTCAAATAAGTAATTCTAAGGAAAGTCCTATGTTTTCATGTCCTGGGATGAAACAGTCTTGAAGTCTCTCTGGGAGAATGTGGAGGTGCAGTCTATTGGCATGCTGAAAGAATTTTTATTGGACACTTATTCCTGGAAGCCTATAGTTATTTAACTCTATGTTAACTAAGAATATTTTTTAGGTAATAATGACTTTGGCAAATTTGGATATATTTCAAGACAGGCACAATGATAACACAAAAGATACTGCCTTGTAAAAATTTAAATCCCCACTCTGAAACAGTGGATTCCTACATGTTTTCAATGAATCCAATAATCCGTAACCCCAATGTGAGAACTAGCTGAATGATTGTACTAGAATTAAAATAAGCATTTGTTTTGAATTATAGCTCATAATGGAAAGTTTTAAGTTTAATATAGGGGAAGGAAGGAAGGAAGGAAGGAAGGAAGGAAGGAAGGAAGGAAGGAAGGAAGGAAGGAAGGAAGGAAGGAAGGAAGGAAGGAAGGAAGGAAGGAAGGAAGGAAGGAAGGAAGGAAGGAAGGAAGGAAGGAAGGAAGGAAGGAAGGAAGGAAGGAAGGAAGGAAGGAAGGAAGGAAGGAAGGAAGGAAGGAAGGAAGGAAGGAAGGAAGGAAGGAAGGGAAGGAAGTCTATTTTTAAGGGAAATTGATTGATGGGCAACTTTAAACACGATCTGGATGGACAGAAAAGACAGAAAGTCTTTGGGTGACTGAGACTGATCTGCTGGAATTACAGTCAGCTATTGAATCAATGTGCTGTTGAAAAAGATCAATAAAATATCTCCCCATATGAAGCATGAATCATAAAACAGATTTTTTGCTACTTAAATAGCAAGCCTTGATCAGAAGAGTTAGAAAAATGTGATAGTTCCTTCTTATCCCTGGTTTAAATAATAGCTCATAAAAAATGCTGAAACACACTGATATCTTTTTTGTCAGTGTGTTTCAGAAGTGTTTATTTCATTTATTGTCTCTCAGTTTATTGTTTGATTTTTCTTAGGATCATTATCTAGTGCTTTTCAAATTTTTATTCTGTAGTGCAGTTCTGCAATATTTTGACTTCAAGCACTTGAGGGAAAAAATTATTTGTTTTCTTTTTCAGTTTGGTTGTTTCTCGCTGAATGAACAATGAATAAAAACAATTATGAAAGTAAAAAATTGCTTGTTTGCCTTGAACCCCTCATCAGATGATCATCTGAATAATCTCAGAGATGTGGTCACTCGTTGCATAAGAACAGGACTACTAGTTGTGTAAGACTAGGATTTAGGAACAATTTCTTATTTTTTTAATTAGCTGCTTAATAAAACTGAATTTTAATCCTATTACATCAAAGTCACTTAAGAAGATGCCACTAATTTAAGATAGGAACAGTACAGCGTATTTTGTGCAACTCTGACCAACAATATCCTCTTACCTATAATAAATCTTTCCTATGTTCTTAATGTGACATTAAGTTCTTAACATTGTCACATACATTGTGACACTTACAGTGACACATGCATACCTTATCACTAGGTGGAAAACACCTCTTTCCCATCAAAGGCTAACACAATATTTATTATTCTCTCAAGAGAAAATGCTATGAGAGCAGTCTAGGATACCAAAGTTTTTGTTAGGTTTCAGCCATTCTCTATAAATATGTCTTTAGAAATAACTTAACCATTTCCATTTATATTTTTCACTAATTCCTTTTGCTGCTGCAGTATTGATGATGACAGCTTTCTCTAAACTCTTTCTTGGAACTCTCGAAAAAGCAAAAGAATGCTTCATTGCTCTCTAGTTCCAGACGTTTTTATTCCCCGAAGCTGACTGATAAGGAGAAATCTGGGTCTCACATATGTTCACTTTTGTACTTAACACATAGTTAAGTACATACTTGAATAGTAAAGCACAAATAAAATAGCTCAAGTTTTGACAGACATAGCTGCTTCTGATTTTAGTATGTATTTTAAAAACGCACCATCCTTTTTCACCTTTTGGACACAATAGATTCCTTTATTGGGGATACAATTTTTTTCTTAGGTTTTGTTAATTTTGTCTTATTATTCACTTGAAATGTCATAGAATCATAGAATCATTAAGGTTGGAAGGGACCTCTAGAGGTCATCTAGTCCAACCCCCCTGCACACGCAGGGTCACCCAGAGCACATGGCACAGGACTGTGTCCAAGAGGTTTTTGAAGATCTCCAGAGAACACACACACAACCTCTCTTGGCACCCTGTTCCAGTGCTCTGTCACCCTCACTGTTAAGAAAATTTTCCTTAAGTTCCTGTGGAACTTTTGGTGCTTCAGTTTGTGGCCATTACCTCTTGTCCTATCGCTGGCCACCAGTGAAAAGAGGCCGGCCCCATGCTACTCACTGCCTCCCTTAAGGTATTTACAGACACTGATCAGGTCCCCTCTCAGCCTTCTCTTCTTCAGGCTGAACAGGCCCAGCTCTCTCAGCCTTTCCTCATAAGGTAGATGTTCCAGGCCCCTGATCGCCCTGGTAGCCCTGTGCTGGACTCTCTTCAGAAGTTCTACATCCCTCTTGTACTGGGGAGCCCAGAACTGGACACAATACTCCAGATGTGGCCTCACCAGGGCAGAGTAGAGAGGCAGGATCATCTCCCTCGACCTGCTGGAGTTGCTTTTCTTAATGCATCCCAGGATGTCATTGGCCTTCTTGGCCAGAAGGGCTATATATTACTGTAAGAAGACATTTACCATGCATTTCATACTCCTAGCTTTTGTCTGATCTTTTCAGTTACAGAATTAATGAGAAAAAGGGAGTAAATTGCTACATGAACTGCCACTCTACCACAGTGGTCACTACTTGAATTGCTAAACTATTCGGGGCTTTGAAATGAAAGAAAATGGCCGTCTAATTTATAAAAAGACATAAAAATAAGTAAAATCATAGGAGGTTGGAATGAGAATGCTCTATTTGATCATGTAGCCTAACTCTCCGATAAGGTGCCTCCACCATAGATTTTCCATTGTTATTTTCAAACTCACCTTAATTTCTTGTAATTGAGAAAGCTAATAAGATTCTTTATTATTTTTATATAGCAAAAATATTTTATTGGGATACAGAGGTAATGCATTTCTGGACTTGGTTTTGAAGTTGAAATAACTTCAAACTTTTTTTTCCATCTGCCTTATTTCTTTTTGCAGAAAAGGCTAGCAGAATTTTACCACTGAATTCTCATAAAGAGTGAGCAGCAACTAGAGAAGGTTGACAGCTTATTGGAGTTATCTGTTTAGTACCACAAATCTTAGGGTGTAAACATTATTTTATTAAAGTTTAGGGTTAAAAAAAAATATTACTTGCTGTCCATGAATCTGTCACAGAACTGTTATGGAATTTCTTCTCATTTAAACTCAATGCACTCTTTGATAGTTTTGCAGCACTGTACGGCTAAGATTTCATTCAGTGGTTCATTTCATGATTTCATTCAAGATTTCATTCAAGACTTCATTCAGTGTTTCCAGTACAAGAAGGACATTGAGCTTCTAGAGAGGGTCCAGCGGAGAGCCACAAAGATAATTAAGGTACTGGAGCATTTATCCTACGACGAAAGACTAAGCGAGCTGGGCCCTTTTAGTGTGGAGAAGAGAAGACTGACAGGAGATTTGATCAGCATGTACAAGTACCTGAGGGGTGATTGCAGGGTGGATGGGGCCAGGCTCTTCTCCGTGGTGGCCTAGTGACAGGACGAAGGGTAATGGTTGTAATTTGAAACATAGCAAGTTTAATCTCCATATGAGGAAGAACTTCTTTCCTGTGAGGGTGACAGAGCACTGGAGCAGGCTGCCCAGAGAGGTTGTGGAGTCTCCTTCTCTGGAGATCTTCAAAACCTGCCTGGATGCCACCCTGTGCCACGGGCTCCAGGTGTCCCTACTTGAGCAGGGGGGTTGGACTACACTAGATGATCTCTAGAGGTCCCTTCCAACCTTAAGCATTCTGTGATGCTGTGATTCTGTGATTTAGTGTTTTCCAGCTAAGGACAACTATGTTTTAGATTCAGTGTGTGGAACAGAACTGCAATTGACTTTCATATTGTATGAGTGTACAAATTAGGAGTTGTCCACAATGCCTAACTTGAAGTATATTACTTATGTGTCTCAATTAGGACTAGGCTTCATTTGTAGATGATGGACAGATATGGTACTCCAGAAGATGATTTGGAGAAGGAACCTAGTTTTCAGTTCTTTGCATTGCCTTCTGGATGATTTCTTCCCATGCACTTGTAGGGAATAGTGACAGGCAAGCTTTCTAACTTGTGCACCTAATCCTAAAGTTAGATGATGTGAAACTCTCCTTTTAGCATATATGTGCCAAAGCCCTGTGCTGATAGAATAGCAGGGATTCCTGGCAGTTGAGACCCGTATGGCAACTGAAACGGGATATACCATTAAGATATACCATTACTAAGATGGAATTTAATGACTACATTGTGTCTGTTTTACAATTTTAAAATTTTACCTTTTATTGTGATTGAATTTCTTATGCGTTCAGTTCACATAAATATTATCTACAAATTAGTTTACCAGCAGATGGGCAGGCAGTGAAACACAATCATCCAATGGTGACATTGGCTCCTTAAAGGTATTAAAGGTAAATTATGTGCAATTCTGAAGACCTTAGCACTGCTAAGTAACAAGAAATATCAGGGCCCAGCTTTGCTTGATCGAGTTGTACGTGTGCTCAAAAACATTCCTTCGTTCCCTCAACCTGACAGCGAAAAAGTATACTCATTTAGAGAAGAGAGATAACGGCCACAGGCTTACATTTGCGAAAAGTGAAATGAAGACTCTATTTACTACTTATAGCTTTTATTACTGGAACTCCTCATAACTCCTCATTATGGTATAACATCCTCATTATGGTATAACTCCTCATTATGGTATAACATCTTTGTGACAATTTTCTGATAATAAAACAGAGTTTTAGACATACTCAGCAGGCAATAGGTACTCTTTTATGTCTTGTATTGTGTTTGTGAAGGACCTGGTAGCTTATTGCAGGATATCTTCTTATAAATTATTTCTTAGATCTTTTCTTAGCATCCGAATACTTTTTCTTGCTGGGCTTGATCTAAGGCCTGGGCCACATCCTTTAAATTTAATACAAAAAAATCCCATTTCTTAAAGATTTTAAAGAGTTTTACATCTAGCCCGTTTATTTTATTAGATCATGAATAAAATGCAAGGACTTTGTGATCGTGACGTGAGGATTTTGTAATCATGAATAAAATGCAAGTCCACCAGGACTTTGTACGATAGATACAAGCAATGTATCTAAGTAAGTGGTACAATAGATAAAAGCAAAAATGATTGTGGAACCTGCCCGCAGGAATTGAATCTCAACTAAGATTGAACAATTTGTTTAGTGATACAAAAAACAGGAAAGAATCAGTCCTCCTGAATATTATGGTCTCACTCTGAGAAGCATCCTGCAATATTTTTCCAGGTATGGCGAAGTACGGTAAAAAGTGGTCCAACACTACAGCTAGCCACAACTTTGTGTGTGATGGGAATGGTGTGCTAGCAATAAATATGTACAAGATAGGAGTGAAATAAATTATAACAATATTTCTAACCACAAGCAGAGTGAAGATGACATTCCAATAACAAGAGTTTAGGTAAGACAATCAAACACTATAAAATTTGATATAATTATGAAAGGAATTGTGTTGCATAGTTGCACATTCAAGGTTTAACATTCAGGTCACATTCAAGGTTGTGGAAAAAAAAGAATTTAGTTAGGCGATTGCTATCACTGTTTTCTTTGTGTTTTCATTTATTATTGCTTCAAACTATGACTTCACAAAATTTGAAAAACACTACATGCAACAAGAACAAAATAATCGTAAAGGATTCATCTCACTAGAGAAGTCTGAATCAGGCCTGTGGCACAAAATTCTGGGCAAATATCTCTTGCAAAGTTACCAAAAAGTTTTCTTCTCCTTTTTTCTTCAATTTTATAGACAAAAATGAAGTTGCAAGAATGCTGGGCTAAATTGCCATATGATAAATTTTGTCTCTTTAAAAAATAGAGCAAAAGTGTTTGTTCAGTCATAAATAATTTTTTAACTGCAGTAATTCCTGGGTAAATATTATGCCTTTATCACATAGGAGGCTGCAATGACTGATTGTTCTGTTCTCAATATAAACTAATGGTTACTATTCAATAGTTAGTGAATTAAATAGCCAGTTTGGACTTTGCAGTCATTTCGAAACTGCGACTACTTAAGGCATGCGAGGTACAGCTACCATCCATAAACATATCACAGATGTACTCTTGAAAAGTTTTAAGCAGTTTTGCTTTATTTTCATTTTTTGCAAGTTTTTATATATGAGAGCAATTTTTATTTGTGTCTATGTATACATATACATTTAAAATATATTCTTAAATATTTACACAATTACATTTATAAAATTATTGTCTCTTTAAAAGGCTTAAATGGTTTTCTTTCTGCCCATATTAGAATACACACAGAGACACACAGACACAGAAAGTAGAAGCAGATAATTACCATTCTGTTTAGTACAAAAGGCACCATTAGGCTATTTTATGTTAATGTCTAAGTATTAGCTTTTACATGACTTGGTAGGTTTGACATATTATATCCCTTATTATATTACAAGCTTCTGCGTCTTTACTTTGATGCTATGTCACAGTCAAGGTGTTCCAAGTTTTAAGAAACTTTGAAGTACTTCAAAGTGATATGAAAAGGGCAATTACAGAACTGCCTACAAAAATACAATAATGAAACAGTCACCTTTTCCCCTTCCTTTCAAAAATGTAGGGTTTTTCATTATTATTTTTATCTTTTTATCTTTTTTTTTCCCTTTTTTTTTTTTTGGTGATCAAAGTGAGAAACTAACAGTTCAGCTATACCTAATCATAGCATAACTGTCTATACTTATTTAATGTCACCGACAGCTTTCCTGTCTGATTCACAAATATGTAAAACAAACGGGAAACTACCTATGATAACAACCCTATACCTAAACATATTATTCTGTATTCAAAATAGACAACTGAAAAGTAAATAGGCTAACACCTTTTCACACCAATCTCCCCTCTCTTTCTTTTTTAATCTTTAAACTGCCCCCATAAAACTGTAATAATGAATGAATCCCAGTTTGCCTATTCAGCCCACTTTTTCCATACTCACACTGCTGTTTAAATCTCCCTTCTTGTGATATCCCTCCACCTCCCACAACACCATGATCTTCTTTCACTACTTAAAAAGAGAGAGAATAAAAACAAATTAAGCAGGTTGTTCTTTTCTCAACAACTCACTTTTCTCCTTAATAGTCTCCAGTCAAAATTCTCTGCTATGTAAATGAGCAAAACTTTTTGTTGCACTTATACCAAAGAAAGAAGTACATCTCATTTTTACTAGCAGAGATTGGTCCTGCCTGTCAGGGAGGGTAAATGAGTTTGAACTGGAAGTAGATATGACCATTTGTTTCCCACCTGTAAAATTGGTCATTAATGGAAAGGTTTTAGAAGTAGTGCTTATATGGTTCTAATTTCAGAGAAAATATAAATAGCCCATTTTGAAAACCTTATAACTGGCAATGGAAAACAACTTAGAGGACCAGATAGCAGATGCTAATACATCAATTACATGCCCACAGGTAAGAGATGAACAGTTGTTCCTACTAGTTGCTGAAAGCCAGCTGCAGTGAAAGTTTTCCAGCTGTTTTAGGAGAGTTACCAATTTTAGTGGGGCTGAGGGATATGGAGCTGCAGGAGAGAGTCCAGCGCAGGGCCACAAGGATGATCAGGGGCCTGGAACATCTGCCCTATGAGGAGAGGCTGAGGGAGCTGGGCCTGTTCAGCCTGGAGAAGAGAAGGCTGAGAGGGGATCTAATCAGTGTCTATAAGTACCTCAAGGGAGGCAGTGAGGAGGATGGTGCTGGCCTTTTTTCAGTGGTGGCCACTGACAGAACTAGAGGAAATGGCCACAAACTGAAGCACCAAAAGTTCCACAGGAACTTAAGGAAAAATTTCTTAACAGTGAGGGTGACAGAGCACTGGAACAGGCTGCCCAGAGAGGTTGTGGAGTCTCCTTCTCTGGAGATCTTCCAAACCCGCTTGGACGCAGTCCTGTACCACGTGCTCTAGGTGACCCTGCGTGTGCAGGGGGGTTGGACTAGATGACCTCTAGAGGTCCCTTCCAACCCTAAGCATTCTATGATTCTAGAAAATACGATCTGTCTGTAATAGTCTTATTCTTGGTGTTTTTAAATCTGATTTTAGTGCAGCCCAGCTTGTCCATCTTATGATATTTTTGGACACCAAAATAAATGGCTCTTCAGATTTTTTAAAAAACAAAGTGATCACTTCAAAAAAGTGATTACTTATTTATTTATTTTTTAATGGAGAACACAGTACCTGTGAAACTGTGCAACTTTACATGACTGCAAAGCAGCAAGTGCAAATCCTATTTTCAGAGAGAATGCCCGAATCAAATGGTGCAGGGAATCAATGCTGCACTGGAGGCTTATAGTTGACATGTTAGGTGAATGGGTGCATCACCAGAGGGAATCACAGAAACCACCTGTTAATGAATCATGATGCTGCATTGCCACAGACACGGATTTATTTTAGACAGTTCAATTGATGCTACATAAAATTCATCTGCCTACTTCCATGGCTACAATCTTAAAAATTACAGCTCCTAGCTGACTGAGATTTTCATGTTAAATTCACTGTATTCTTAAGGATCAATTCTTATATAGAAACGATTGTCTTGAAATTAGTAAAAGCTCAATGCATATTTTGGGCTAATCTTTAAGATCCTCAAAACAAGTGTTCAATCATGTTTCTTACATATCCAGAGGCAGATGGTATAACTGATATGCTCAGATGATTCCTTTATAAACACTAAAATGCCTGATCACTGTGCAAGGTGCCATAGAAACGGTTGTATTAATTTCATTCATGCTTGCAAATGCAGGTGATAATCCCTCTTTTTTATTTTTATCCAATAACCCTGCAATTAGAGCTCTAAACCAATATTTGAGAACTGTGAGTTCTATGTTTTGCTATCCATCATGTGATTTCGCATCTACTTTTTGTAAAGCAATGCCCTAGCCCTTTGCGTTTGGCTAGGCTAGAGGTCTATACATGCGTGTTAGATGATGACTATTCTTTTTGCCATTTTGACTAACAAAATACATTATTATTAGAAATAATGATCAAAATTCATTGGTTCGGACAAAAAGGAAATGTTTATGTAATTTTGCAGTTAGTGTGTAACTGGAGAAGAGGTCTAGGTCATGGTCTTTGCTGCAAGGTCTGGTTTCACGGTTTACAGAGGTTAAGCAGACCTTAGAAAGACAGGTTTGAAAGTGCATGGACATGAAGCAAGTTCTCTGTTGAAAAAGCATTTTCAGACTGCGCTTTGTTTCCCTGTGATTCATTGTGCTTGTATTCATTTGTTAGGTGGCAGTTTTTGCACAATGGGAATTGAGTCAATAGTATTTTTGTGAGGATTGTTGGCTTTTCTGAATGGGGACTTTTATGGAATGTTTTACTTGAGCTCCTATGTGTCTCTTGAAAATAATTTGAATAAATGTGTGGATAGGCGCTTTTGAAAAGAACTGTGTCTCTTCAGCATGCCATTCATATCATCTGCCTGCAGCACAACAAACAGGTCACAAGGCGGTTTTATCCTCTGACAGTGTGGCAATACAATACAAAGGCTGAAATTGAGAAATGTTAATCACATCTCTGCTTCTCTTCCCACTTAATTTTGTTCTTCTTGGTTTTATAAAGATCCTGATTTGGGGATTTAAAAAGTGCTCTAAATTATTCATATTAACTAAATACTAGTCCTTTCTAGATTTCCTCAAACCATAAAGGCAACACATTAGTTTTCATATTTTCTTCCTCCATCACTTCCTTTCTTTTTTTTTTTCATTTCTTTATTTATATTCTTTCATAGTAAAGTATCTCTTTCAGAAATGTTTCCTCAAATGGAGTTAACAAAGGATCTGTCTTTCTTTTCTTTTTTTGCTCTTTTTTTTTTTAATGTACCTTTACAGAATCATACAGAATCACAGAGCAGTTGGAGTTGGATGGGACCGCTAGAGATCACCCAGTACAACGGGACCTTGGCAGGCTGAAGAGTTGGGCAGAGAGGAACCTCATTAGGTTTAACAAAGGCAAATGCAGGGTCCTGCAGCTGGGGAAGAATAATCCCAGGCACCAGTACAGATTATGGGTCGACCTGCTGGGAAGCAGCTCTCTGGAAAGGGATTTGGGAGGTCTGGTTGACAAGTCAATCATGAGGCAGCCCTATGCTCTCATGGCCGAAAAGGCCAGTGGGATCCTGGCCTGCATCAGGAGGAGCTTTGCCACCAGGTGGAGGGAAGTGATCCTTCAGCTCTGCTGAGGCTGCACCTCACAAATTGAAACATGGAAGTTTCAGGAAGAATTCTTCACCATGAGGGTGACAGAGCTCTGGAACAGGCTGCCTAGAGAGACCGTGGAGTCTCCTTCTGTGGAGGTCTTCAAAACCCACCTGGATACAGTCTGTGCAATGTGCCATATCCTGTATCTGCGATTCTGGTTCACACATAGCAAAACTGCCAATACAAACAGGGAATCAGTGCTCTAGAAGCTTCACAAAAGATTACAGATATATTACCATAAGAAATATTCTGTGGTAAAAAAGGTGTAATTTCTAAAAATTTCTCAGTAGCCAGGACAGAAAGCTTGGTATGAAGGAAGGATTGCTACTATATGTTTGTATATAGGGAGCTTAGACTTAGAAACTTGCTGAAACAGCAGAACAGGTATCCTTATCTCTTACGTTACCTACTTGTCCAATTCTTAAAAGGCAAAAATCTCCATTCTGGTTTTTTTTTTTTTAACAGACTTTGAAAGATGATAAACAACTTCCCACACAATTAATTCTATCACTTTCCCACTTATACTTGTTTCTGTAAAAGTTGAGGTCAGTAAACACAGGCTGTGGCATAATAGGGATTCCATTTTACAGCCTCCGTAAGGCTGGGAATTAATTAATTAATTTCCTAGACACTAATGTCAATATAGCTACTTCTCTTCTTTATGAATTAACAAACCTTCTTTTCTCAAGCCATAAGCTCAGATCTGAAGAATACTAAGGTAGTCACTGTATTTTTCTTCCGTTTAAAACTTACTTGCCTTCATTCTCCTGTCCAAGTCTGTTTTTCTCCACCTTCTATTAATCACGCCCTATCTCTGCAGAGGGGTGGTAATTAAAAAAAAAAAAAAAAAAAAAAAGGAAAAGGGAATGATGGAAATGGCAAAAATGTGTGTTCTGAAATTATACTCTGCAATATATTCAAGAGGTGCATAATATGTGGCATAAAAATGTGTTCTGTTCCCTCTGTGCCATTTATTCTACTTCAAAGCACCAGACAATTTTGATGAAATAATAATTCAGATTTACAATTGTATTGAAGGTTTTGTATTAACGTGCTTGAAGGCGTTATTTGTTTTAAGTCTCTTTCCTCGGAAATTTCCTCAAAACATCATTATCAATCATTTTCATGTTATTTCCTGATTATCTCTCAACAGATTTATTTTATGGTCTGGAATAAGCTGTCCTTTTGTCCTTTCAAACAAATTATACATTTATACATGCAGCTTTCCGTAGATTTAAAAAAGTCAGACAAAGTCTGTGCCTTGCAGTGCATCGGGCTGCCATATATTGGTCTGATCCCACAGGGAGAGTACTTTAAACAGTAAGTGGCCCTTTTGACTTTTATGGGCTTATTCACTGACATAAAGTATGCATATGGGAACAATTTTCTAGAATTGAAACCCAAAATAGTAAAAGGTCTCCCAGAGTAACTTGAAGCTTTTTTAGCCAGGAACCTGCATGTTGCAACTATCTTTTGGGAATACTTGCTATATATATACAGATGGCTGATTTCTCTTTCAAACTCCAATTTCCTGGAAATAGGAGCCTGATTTTTAGTCTGTCCCCATTGTAAATATGTGCCAAGACTGAATTAAGTTAACATTTCTAATCATAATGTTTTATTCACTGAAATGATTGAAATGAAAAGTTTTTGGGTTTTTTTTTGCTTTTCACCTCTGCTTTTCTGTAGAGAAAAAGTTTTTTTTTTTTTTTCTTTTTCAGATTAATGCAACAATACAATGTCCATTGGATAAAAATGTCTCTGAGGTTTAATGCAAAATAAGCTGTCTAGCATAGACACTCTTGGGGTACTTGAAAATTTAAAGGATATAGTGCATTCATGACTCAAGACTTCACGGTTGCCTCAGAGATGCCATTGGAAAAAAAAAAGGCATTTACCCAGGGTAAATGCCATCCTCTGGGACAGGATTATATGGAGGCCCAGCTGGACTTGCTACTGGGCTTGCTGGAGATGTGCCTGTCTGCTGAAAGGACCTGAGCCCTGAGGAGGGTTTTGAAAGCCCTCTGGAAGGGTAGACAAAAAAGGAGGGAGTATGTAGATGATGGAGACCAAGATATTTTTGTGGTTCCATCTATGAAAAGGCTAGAGCCCTAGAGTCAGCCAGTGCTTATGTTTTTACAGAGCTGGATGTTTAGAAAACACTGTCTCTATTTTGTGGCTTTCTATACTTGACATAGTATTTAAGCAGGACACTTGCTTCAAAAAAATCAGCCTATGGATAGGCTATGGGTTGGCTCCTGTTATACACTGTATTGGTTTGGGGAAGTTATCTATCTTACTATCACTTTCCTGAGCTGAAAACCTATGAGAAGAACAAAGACATGGAAGAAAGTTGCAGAGAGAAGGAAATGATAAATCAAAGCTCACTAATTTGCAAGAAAAAAATTTTTTGAAATGAACTGGAAAGTCTTGCATTTTAGTGAAAAACAGTGATTATGGTTATTAAATTTAAATCAGAGAAAGGTAAACTGGAACACAAGTAGGTTAATGGTACTAGTAACACTATTACTGTGTTTTCAGTGCTTTGTTTTGAAAAGGAGGAAATTTCATCTGATTTTGGCTTTTATTATTTCAGTAGAAAATGAAAATAATTGGAAAATAAAGTTAAAATTTGAGCTGCCTTTACTACTGATGTTCGTAATGACCATCTATTGCAGCATTTTGGAGGAGTTGAAGTAATCACATGCAGCCATTTTGAAAACAAGTAGCATAAATGAAAGCTATGTTTTAAGTTCCCAAATGCCTTTCATTAGTGTTACTGAGGAGATCTGAAAGTTCTCCACATGCCTTGTGCTGGTTTTGGATCTTCATTGTCCACTAATCTTCCATTAGCACTTTTAGACCACTAATGCCAATTTGTTTCAGTATTCAGCTTCCCAGGCAGTGGGTTTTGATGATGCTGAAAAGCTGAGGTGGGAAGAAAGTTCCACAGAAATACTCCAAGCAGGTGTGTGCAAGTTTCTGCACATGAAACGAAAGAATGTGGCATAAAAACCACATTTAGTAGATGTGGGCCAGCTGCTGTGCTAGTATAAATGCCATGGATTCAGATGCTCAATTGTTTCCTATGCTTTGGACTTTTAGACTTACTGGGATATTATTAATAGAGTTCTATGAACAAAAGAACTTTTCAGTGCCTCAAACAGAGGTGTAGATATGTCCTTAGATATATCTCATATCGCCTTTAAATCTTAGATTTCAAGAGAAGACAACTTTTTTGAATGTTTGCTGTTTTGCATTTCCAAGATCAGCCAAATTGGCAGATGCTCAAACCAATTTAATATCTCTTGGCTCCATGGTTCTTCGTTTCCTGGTCCTTAAAGCTTATTCTTTGCAATAACTGAACCACAAAAACAAAGATCATTCACCAGTGAACAACACATGTCTTGCCTAGAAAAAAAATGTGAATGTACCTGCCAGCTCTTAATCAATGTAACACAGAAAAATAAATGGTTAAAATACTTCAGCATCTTAAATATATGCAGGACCCTTCAGACTTTAGTAGAATGTACAGCACAATTCCCAAATATGGCTCAATGCCCATATTGTTTCTAAACTTATTTTCATTTTTCAAGTATGCATTTTTACAAATACATTCTTTAATCATATTCATTATAAATGTGAAAGCTCCACTTGATGTTTCCACTCAGCTAAGCCAGTATAGAGAAATTGAAAGCCTTTATTACACCCTTTGCCTCTCAAGAGGGCCACTGTGAAGCAGCTGACATGATTTGAATCACTGAAATGTTACTAGCTGTGAAAACAGAATTTGGGTAAAGAATATTTATTGCGTGGTGTGGAACACCACTGCCTGAATTCTAAATCCTTATTGGTTCTCTCTATTGCAGCAATAAGAATTGTGCTTTGTATCTTGGATTTCCAATGAGCATTCAGAATTTAAATGAAATAACTGAGAATTTCAGTTTAGTAACTCAACATTGGACATATATGCAGATTCTGATACTGTAGTATAACAAGTTATTCATTATTTTTAACATAGTTTAATCAGTTGCTTAAACTATGTTAAAAATAGTGATTATCTTGTTATTGATATGCCTTGCTAGAGTTTTAGATCTAACTTCTTTTTTCACAACTTCTATTAAAATCATGATAGAAATAATGTTTCTATGAATCACAGAATTTAAAATGAATATTCTATTGGGATACACTTGAACTAGATAAAAATATCAGAACTATTCTTTATAGGAATGTAACAGTTCTCATAACCAGTAGCATATTAGAAGACTCTCCTCATAGGATAAAGGAAAATAAGGGGCTAGAATTGTTTACTAGAATATCAGAAATGGAGAAGTTTCAGCCTGCCTATGGTCCCAGTTGGGCAAAAGATTTGGATTTAGTGTCCCTAAGAATTTTTATTTAAACATATACTATGTTTTCCTGAATGTGACTGCCATTTGGAAGATACTGAGGACTACATTTGTGAAATAACTCATGTTTCTCTTTCTTGCCTTGACTCCTAGTTTGGAATTATGGTCCAAAACACAAATCCCCCACACCTCTCTTTCTTTGATTCTTACATGCTACTCCACAACAGTCTTAGTATAAAAGCTTGAGGTTTAACTTCTCTGCTTGCCTCTTGTTTGTTTGTTTGCTTGCTTGTTTTTAAGGAATAAACAGCTCCCTATACAGTTATGTTTGTATGCTTCTCTGTCAGGCCTCTACCACGTAAAAATAGCTGATCAAAAAGTAAAAGTAGGCATGATAGTTGTCTTTCCATACACTGCACACGTGTAAACAAATATGATGGCAATGCTTCCATTGTGCAAATGATGAAAATATTCACCTTTCTATCTAGTACTATGGGTTCAGCCAACCTTGGACAAATAATTGGTTATCTGCCCATTGCCACTTTCCAGGAAAAGGCAAAAGGTACTCCTGGTTCCTCTTGGTGAAGATAATACACTTTCTAACATCTTACCAAATCTATGATTTGGTCTTTGTTTGGGAGGAAGTGTTCCCAGTTTCAGCTCCTGCTTTAAGGACCATATGTGTTTTGTGTTAGTCAGTCACTCAACAAATCCGTGGTGTACTCAGTCACTGGACTGTAATGCTCACCTTCCCCTCCTTGGGAAATACCCAAATTAATAAACCAGATTAATAAACCTAGAGTATTTTATCCATCTTTTCAGAATGACAGCTTCCCTCTTTCCTTCCTTCCACCTTAAATACGCATCCTTACATTCTGGTTTGAACACTTTCGAGTCAAGGAGAAATGGAGAACTTAAAAATGTCATTGTTTCTTCAGCACTCTAGATGAGTTTTCTGGTCTTTGAGGTACTGGATTAAAAAAAAAAAAAAAAAAGCTACAGAGAGCCATACCTCATTCTTATTAGGGACAGTCACTGGCGAAAGAAAAGTTCAAATCTGAAAGTGCAAAATGGGCTGAAAAGTCTCTTTATATAACTGAATATCTTAAAGAGGAGTAGATTACCATAGTGCTTTGTATTTTGATTGATTACCTTAAACAGAGGTAAATAAACCCCATTTACTGCTAACTGCCCATGTGATTTGTGCTGAGTTTGCACCTTACACCAAGATGAGAACTCTGATGTGCATCAGTGTCAGCAGCAATCTTAGTTCAGTGTTGTGGCTCTGGACATCTTCTGTTGTTCAGAACTCTCTCTGGCTGAACATCTTCTCCTGAACATCTTCTGTGAATCTAGATAGATATGATAAATTGTAGATTTACATCTACAAGTATTAGCTGGAGACTGAAAAAGGATACCATGCTATCCCGCCTTACATTTTTCTGTTCAACTTCTTTCTACTACAGGTAAAGCAAAACAAGATGTTAAAGATGTTGATTGCCACTGGGATAGATATGTCCATCAATCATCACACTGATGAATTTATGAAGGTAAAACTGCAGATTTAGTTTCTACAGATAAATTTAAGTCCCTCCTGGTAAGGAAGTAATTTTTAGTGTGAACATTTCGAGAATGTTCACATTTCATTTGTGATATGAAGGAAGTGTGTTTCCTTGTTTTGCATCCCCCACCCGTAACTAGTATTGTCAGATTAACCCTTAAATTAATTGGTTGTGATTCAACAGTTATAGTCATTTAATGACAAAGAGGGAAAGCAAAACTTGGTTCTGTATAAAAAGGAAAACAAAGTGATAGTTATTAGTGAGATAGTTGTACTCTCATAGAAGACTGACTATTAGATTGTAAAGGATTTCCAAGGATAGGGCACTATGATATTTCAGTGTATGAGTTTGCAGATCCAGAAACAATTCTCAGTGGAGAGAGTGAAACCTGTAATAATTAATGCATACGACCATTTAGCAGTAGATCTTAGATTCACTAAAATTCATTGATATCATGTTGAATCTGTTGATGTAAACTTGCGTATCTAAGTGAAAAGCTGCTATTTTTTTCCTACCAAAAGTGGGAGCCAAAAGTGGTAGTAGTAGCAAAGCAAAAATTGAAAGAATCAAAATCTCTTAATGCTTATAGCTCAGACATGCAAAATGTAGAGGGCGCAGGCTCTGATTCTTTCTATCTATTCTAGCTGTCAACACAGCAGTAATTGCTGTAGACACACCTCTAATAGCACTTTCTCTTTTGCATGTTGCTACAAACCACTTGTAAATTCTCATAGCCATGCAGTGTGTATATATATATATATATATATATAAAATGTGGTTGTCATCTTAAAATCAATTTTTCTCTTGTGCTTGTAGTGAAACTGATTACAAGTTATACAAATGCAAGCTTTATCACGACAGCAGAACAGAATGGATGCAGCATAATCATTTATTCATTAAAGTGTAAATGAGCAAATTATAATATGAAGTATTAGTATGAAGCTGCATAGTTTGCTCCTGCTACTTGTGGTGTAAATCAAAAAGCGTAAGTGCGAAACTGTTGGTTGTGCAATAAAGAGCTTTGCTAAGGTTAAAGAAATTAAGGATGATATTGATCAATAATGATTGATTGATATATCTATCCTAGTGGCATAGCCAACACCCTTTTCAATTTAATCTATTCTCCCTTACTTACAACAGCTTTACTAAAGAGATATCAAATTCTTTCAGTCATCAGATGGTGAGAGCTCTATAAGGGCTATCTGTGTGAGAAAGGAAAGAAATTCTTGGAGTAGGGTGGGAGGGGAGGAAGTGTGTGCGAGTGTGAGGCAGGGGGGAACTGTCCATAGCAGTAATCCTACAAGTTATGCTATAATTCATAGCATTCATCCCCATAGTATGGGATTTAATGATTCCAATATACTCTAATTTTTCACAATATTTGAGTAACTGGCTTAAAACCAATAATATATATTTTTAATGATTAACTATGAAAAGACTTTTGAGTCAGCAAAAGTTAAAATTACTTAGTCACAAGATATATCAGTGATAACCAAGAAAGACAGCTGATCAACAGACTAATATCCTTTTGTCTTTCCTCAAATAAAGGACAGAATTATTTATTACAGATATTTGATTAGAGGTTCCATCATTAAATTTCATGTTGCAAATTAAGATCTGTCCTACTTTCAAACTGCTGCATAAAATTAAACATATTTAACAAATGTTATGAAAGCAATTATAATGTAATAACAATACGTTTCTGCATTTTCTTACAGTAATTCATAGATAATTCGTAGCAAGGTTATCTCACAAATTCCACAGAATTACAAAATCTTGTTCAAAAAAATTTGCTACTGAACCTCAATGTTTTTATCTTTGGCAATTTTAAGCCCTTTGTTAAGTAATATTCCCACGGACATCAGTAGCAATTTTCCAAAATTGTGTGAAGAAGAATTTCTGATTCCACAAAGAATAGTAGCTACTATATTCCTTTCCAAGAAGAGGCACTGTTTCACTTTGTAAAAGACATTAAAGAAGATTCTTAACTGACCTTTTATTAATATTCCTACTTTTGTTTGAAGGGCAATAGTGCCAGGGGCTGAACAAGAGGATCTTTGTTCTTATACCAGCCCCTGAAAATTCTCCCAGGTGACTGCATGGTGATGTAGGGATTTATGTCCAGGAAAAGCCTTGCCAACACATATGAAATTATAGGTGTATACAGACACACAGAAATGCAGCATGTTATCACTTGGTCTCAAGAATTTCACCTTCATTAATCTAAAGGTCAAAGTAGTTCCCTAGTGCTTTTCATTTCTTTTTAGTACAATTAGAAAATAAAGATCAATTAGTTATTCACAATAGGAGTCAAAAACTTTTCATTAGGTATTTGTAAAATATAACTAGGAATATTGTTCAAATTAATCCAAGAGAAAATATGCTGTTAGTCTAGCCCTTTAACATTTAATGTTCTGACCTATAAGGAGAAAAAAAGAAAGAAGGGGGAGAGGAGGAAAACAAACCAACAAAAAAACTTAAATGCCACAGATTTTTCACTTGTAAACAAACATTAGCACAGAAGCCCCAAGGATTTATAAAATGAAATGCAAAGGCTGAATTTTCTACAAGGTATATGGAAGCTGATATTCTTTGGATAGCAGTGCACCATGGAAAATCTTTTCCTGTTTTGTATGATGCTCATATAGACAAGAAAAGAATGAGGTTCTTTTAGCAGTTTGGTTTATGCATTTTGTGAATGCATGAGTAGTGTTGTCTGTGTCTCAGCAATTGAGTCTTCGCTGCAGCATGTAACATTTCATGGACAACAGGCAATTAAGTTTCATCAGCATAGCAGCTTGGACAGTGCTTAAGTGCACTTTACGTTTGTATTTCTAATGGAGATACAATATTTAGAACCTTTTATAGAAAAAAAAAAAAAAAGAGAAACAGTTGCATGATTTTGCTTGACTGATGCAGATAAATCTTCAACATCATAATTTACCAGCCTATTATTTAAAAAGGAACAGTTGCAAGTTCAATTCTGGCTCCTTTTAGATAGGAGCAGACCCATATGTGTTTGAGGTGATCTGTGGACATGGAATGACTTGGAGAGCCAGAGCGTCCAGAAAGCATAGCTAAAAGAGAATTAAATTTTATGGTTTAAAATGCAAAGGTATGCAGTTAAAGGCTAGCAGCACTAATTTCTGCTATGAGACCATCTACTAGCAGCAACTAAAGCTGCTACAACTAAAAGCTTGATTACTTCAGCTGGGCACAGACAGTGCTGCAAATATAGCTCAGCCACACAAAAGTAAAAGTTAACTCTTGTAACCAAAGATAAAGCAGGTGATACAAACAGACCTGGGGCAGTATCAATAACTGTGTTACTGGAAACAACATTGGAAACAACACACTGGAAAGATTTTATATTTAGTACTGTGTTGTCAATGTGCAAGTAAGATCATGAGAGGAAAGCAGAAGAGTTTCAGTTCAGGCACTCTGAGTTCTTGAGACACTGGACTTCTACTGAGGAGAATGCCCAGTGAAATAATTGGTTTCAGTGGGAACATGAGGCCCAAATAGGAGTTATGCGCGCAAACACCTTGGAGGATGTAATCCTGATTCTTGCAATTTAGCAGAGAATTGGTTGAAACTGATCTTTCTAAATACTTCAAGGACATAAAGACTTGTGAGGGAGAAGAACCACTTATGCAACAGATAATATCGGTGCAAAAGAAGCAAGTATATATGGACCATTAGTATTTCTAGGCTGAAAATAGGTTTCAAATCACCAGCAAAACAAACCTCTATGGAATAGGAGAGTTAAAAAAAAAACAAAATCAGAGAAATAACTTAAAACAAAATCCCACTATTGTTTGTGACTGGAATACTGAGGGCTAGCAATTTTATTGCATTATATTACATTGCATTTTATTACATTATGAATGTATTTGTGAAATATTCTCACTCGGAACTATAGAGTTTGGATCAAACCTATTTACTTCTTTCTTGAAAGTGCTGGACAGCAGCTCTGAATGGCACTAGTTCTGAATATAGCATGATATGTTATAATCCTTACTTGGAGCTAACCAGTGGAAGGAAAGAAGTTCCATTGCCACGTGGTAATGTCCTGGTCTCAGGATCTGCATGAAGATGAGCTGAATGCTAAATGAAATCTGTAAACTGAGATCGGGATTTCAAGGGCATGCATTTTGCCTTCTTCATTTGATAAGAGAAATTAGCCATAGCAGTGATTGAAAGCAGTTCAATCTCCTCCCTGTCCCCCTCCTCGCTCCCCACCCCCCAAAAAAGAATCTAAGCTAACAAACTGAAATGAGGTACGAATCTGGAATTTTATGAATAAGATACAGAATAATTTAAGTAGTTTCTCATTATGATTAAAAAAAATCAAAAAAAAACACACCATACTTAGTGTTGAATTTAACATTCATCAGAACTTCAGGGGTACTACATAATTTATTCCCCTAAAACAAAGACATATCAGACTTAAGGGGTCAGGCAGTTTGAATCCACAAGGTTGACTGTCCAGTTTTCTCTACAAGGAATGAATCACCATTGCACCAAGAGAGAGCAAACATCATCGAAGTAGTTGTTTTCACCTGGGTAATTCCTAAAGGATGGATGCTAAACACATCTATAACTTTTCTGCTGCTATAGGTGTTATTTATTTCTGCTCTACAGTTCTATAAAGGCTACAGAATTACTAACTTTTCATTCCTGGATTAGTTCTTGTGGAACATCCCAGGGTTTTGCTTAAGCCTGAGGCAGCAAAGTGATTCAAATGAGTGGCAAAGATCTGCTGCTCTGGGTCAGGTGTCATAAAGGAATCTACACCCTGTTTTACATCTTCTTTTCTCTTCTTTAAGAAGAAAGTCATAGCACTGCCAACTTTTCTTCTACTTGACTTGGTCTGCAAGACGTGAACTGGAGAGAAGAAATGTGAAATTTTGAATCTTTTATAGTGCTTTCCCCTTTTGGGGGATATACAGGAGGAGGAAGAAACTGGCTACTGTGATACATTTCTCTCAAGATTATTTGATCAACTCCTGGGCTTTCCTAATTCAAGGGAAACGTACGTGTGGAAACGGTTGATAACTGATCACCTGCAAATTTTAATCTATACAACTATTTCCATCCACTTTCCCACTTTATAGTAGAGACCTGTGTCGGGTGGGAGGATGCATCATAGAAGTCTTGTCGATTCCTGGAATACCAGTGATCAATATTGATAATATTATTGAACTAATACTTTAATTAAAAATGAAGTACATTGATTGGGATGATTATTTATCATTTCTTGCTAAAATTATTGATCCAGTGTGCTGTAGGAAGCCCTTGGCTAGGTGAAAGTCCAGTCTCAGAGGAAAGTATGTGACCATAGCACTGATACCAGTTTAACAATTGAACAAAAGAAATTCCCTATGTAGCACTTAAAGCACCTCGAACAGGAATTGGGATATACTGACTCCAAATGAATCCATCAGATAGATAGATCATGAGCATTTGTCTGAATATATCAAAAGTATGCTAATAGGAAGGAGTCAACAGCTTACTTTGATCAACTTTCACTTCCATCATTTCACTTTTATAAAGCAGATAAAGATACAGATCTTGATCAAAGTGTGGTGCAGTCTCTTTTCAATATAAACTACATGCAAATTCTTTCCCCTCAAGATAAAGCTCATATGATTTTCTTGCCTAATGTACAACAGGGTATTGAAGCTGGCTCTAACTGTATTTTGGGTATAGTATGAGGTGAAATATTTGGATAACTGCACTGTTTAATGATAGAGGGCTGCACAATGTCCTTAAAAGTCCTTTTTTTTTTCTTTTTACAACCATTTCAAAAAAAACTAATATCACTTTCATTACTGTGCATTTTGTAGATTTGACATAGTGATTCATGCAATCAAAATTATAGGGTCTGTTAAGCAACCCTCAAATTATTTTAAGCTTCTTATAGTATTTCTCTTACATGCAGCCCTCATTTTGGCCATTAACATTCGACACTGGAACCATAGTATTTTGCTCAGTATAACCAAAGTATTAGCTTTAAATTAACACAGCATCTAACACCATTTAAACCAAATGATAGGACCTAGATCATTTACAGTGGCATTGTTTCAGAAGAAAAAAAAAAGAGGGAGAATAAAATGAATGCAATTTTTCAACAGATTTTAGATGCTGCACTTAATGCATATTTAGTCAGATAAATGGGTAACATTTCATCCAGATGATTAGACTTGTTTTAATCATTTCCTCACAGAGTGAACATAGGTCTGGAAAACAGAGCATCATTGCTTGAAAATAGGTTTATCTCCAGATACTCCTTTCATATGCAATGGCAATGACCCTGATTTAAAGGAATCTCTCTTTGAATCTGAAAGCCAATTTTGAGCATCTGTGCAGATGATTTTCTAAGAAGAGGCTCTGATCTAGCCACAGGAACTGCAGCCTTCTCTTTCTCAGAAGTCACTTAAATCTGTAAAATATAGTCTTATAACAACTTATAACAACTGGAAGAGCAGCCAAATATATTTCTATATGCATTAGAGAGCATTTGGGGAGATTTTGTGCTGAAGAAACTTTCTAATAATCAAAAGAAAAGAAAGGATTACTGTCTTTTTGAATGGAAATGGGATGTCTCTGCACTTCTTCAGAGAGCATTTGTTATTTTTAGAAATTTTCTGAAAAGAAAGTTGGCTTTCTGCATTTGAGAGGTATGTGCTTGTGTCCACAAGGAATGAGTATGTTGCTTACAGTAATATCAGATTTCTTAATAAATTCTCTTTAGCAAAAGGGCTTTCACAAGTCATGAGCAAGAATGATTTCAGTGGCTGAATGCAAGGCAGCTGCCCTGTGCTCATGGAAAGGGGCCTCTGAGCCAAGAGCTGGTGATTCTCCTGAGTATCAAAAGCTTTGGGCCATTGTCAAATGATGTACTTGAGAACTGGCAAATGCCCTCAATACAGTGATGAGGCACCTTCTTTGTAGGTCTCGTTATTTCCCTGTGAGACCTGTATAATATCAATGTAAATGTAGGATATGTGTATGTAGAGTACCCTATTTAAAGATAGGGTATGTTGGTCTGGCATATCATGCCTATAATCAATATTACGTATAGAAGCAATGTAGATATAGCCATATTTTATTCTCCAGACCATCCAGACATACAATCTACCTATTTGCTTCCATACTTTTCTGAATAAAGCCAGATATTCTTGAAGAATGTTGAGGGGAAAAGAAGCCAGTTGTCTGAGACAAGGCATGTGATCCTGCCTGCCCTATTCAAAGATAAACTTAGGTAGCATTAGAGGAATATTCCAAAGTTGCAGGATGTTGCATACAAAATATAAAATAAAGAAAAATGGTGACAAGTAAAATATATTAAATGGATAACATGTAACAAATTACTTCGATTTTTAGGACAATGGAGGCATTTTAAGAGCCATGTTATCCAAAGGTGACCAACTTTGCTGACGCTGGTGTCACCTTGCAAAATCTCTACACAAAGATACGTATTTCTTTTGAGAGATTATGAGTTGGGAGTGTTGGACCAGTGGGATATAAAGTTCCAAATAGTCAAACCCCAAAGTTTCTGTACCAGTTCAGTTCTCTTGTTGCTTTCATGTCACTACCTCAACAGAGAAGAAACTCAAGGGAGCTGTAAGCAAAATACTTGTTAGCTGCTAAAACCTACCAGCTGATCACTAATCCATAAGGATTCTAACACCCAGAAAAAAGAAAAAGAAGGAAAAAACTCCCTAAAGGCTTGTTGATATCTCTGTCTCCTTAAATGCTTGTAAAAATCTGTTGCTTAATTACTTTTTTTATGAGGGTTGATAGTATAGAGTATTCTTTTACTGAGCTTATTTATCTGCTACATTAGTGAATAGTACTTCTGAAAAAAAGTTAAGCCCCTTCTGTTGTACTTTTTTAATGGAATAAATTTATATTGCTTATTAATATCTCACTGAAACTCTCCTTGAACTTTTTTAGAAGCTACACTGTGGTGTTGGGTGAGTTTCGAGTAAAATAACAAGAAGGAAGTTTGCTAGACACTTAGAGGACATTTCTATGACATAATTTAAAGACACTCTCCAATTTTGTTTGAAGGGCTATGGAAAAATATCAGCCTCACAAAAAATGTTGCATGACTTTTTTTTTATGTGAACATGTAAGTGCTGAGTATTATATTATCCAAAGGCAGCTACATAGTCATTATAACTACATAATTGATTAGGGGTTTTTTTGTCATTAGCACACCTGTTGTTTAAAGACATAAGCTCTCTGTGAAAAGACTGCAGAGATTTAATGCAGCTTCACCCTCCTAAAAGGCTTTCAGCAACAAGAAAGATTGGGGCCAACTCTGACAGCTGCAATTTATACTGCTGCCAGCCTAATTCCTTAATATAAAGCAGTGGTAAAACTATCTAGAGGATGGCAGGTACAGAATGGTATTTCAAGAAACCATAGCCAGGAGAATACAAGTGATGCCACCGTAGCATCCACCTTTTCCTACCTACCCCTTCTTCAAATCCTGTTGATTATATTTTTCCCTGAACAGCTCATATTTTATCCTTTCTGGCTGAAAGGAAAGTTGGGAAGAAAAAAGACTGTTGTATAGGGTGAAAGCCTTCCTGACATTGCTTTTACAGGCAGAGCAGTACCTCTTCCACCTCTTAAAGGGGTCTAGCAAAACCCTGAGTCATGTTAAGCCCTATTCACTCTTCCATGTATTCACTATTTTTCCTAGTTTTTTTTAAGTAGTTGAATTATTTTAAATACTGAAAAGACAGAAAATTTAGAAGGATGAATGCAAGACTGCAAGACTTCTTTTTCTACCTGCATTGCTATATAGATTATGAGAACATTTGAGTTTTCCTGTGTCTTAACTCTAAAGCACCTATTAAAAGATTTTGGCTAAAATGCTCTTTAAAAAGTCCAGTAGCTCAATAATAAAGACTTCAAACGGTGCAGAACCTACCTCATATGTTGGGAAATTGTTTCAGTCACAAATTATTTACTCAATACCACTATATTTTTCTGCTATTATTTAGACTGCTTCAGGTTAGTATTAAGTGGATTGTGAGCTCTTGTGCAGGTTATTCAGGGATCTGCCTTATTGTTCATACTTAATATTTAGTTTTGTAAGGACACTGGAAGATTAGGATTAGCACTTTTAGCTCTTATTGTCATCAAAAGAAATGAAATAATTAAACTATTCCTTTACATCTCTGTATGAGTCAACTATTATAGAAAATGTGTTTTTGATGGAGATCTGGAGGGGAAAGTATGGTGGATGAGAAAGATAAAACAAATAAGAAAGTATTAAAGTAGAAAAGAAAGTATGATGTCAGCTGTTTCTATGGGAACATTGAGGGACTGGCTAAAGGAGGAATACAGAAAGCAAGCAATGACCAAAAAGGGTTTTAAGCTGCTTTTAGATAAAATTTGTTTCTGACATAGTTTCTGATTACCATATATAACATAGTTATTGTAAGAAGGATACATATATCATGCCCTCCTATGAAATAAATATGAAAACAACTGAGACAAAAATTGGAGAAAGCCTATAGTTTTTATTTTCAAAGCAGGTAAATAAAGAGACTAATCCTGTGCAGCTCTTTTATTTCTTAATAAGATTTAAGTGCAGACAGGGAAATGGAGCCTGTTAGCTGATGCCAGGCTACTTTCTGTGATATTTTCTATTTACTACCATGGTGCTATGACCACTTTTACTGATGTCCTCCTGCCTGAAGCAGCTTCTCACAGACCTTGCATGTCAACTTTATGCCTAACAACTGCTCTTCATGAAAGATTAGGTGAAATCCAATCAGAAATGTGGCAACTTCCTGATTGAGTCCAAGCAAAAGTGACTTTAGGTTTTGATATGGATTAGAGTTCTTCGTTTGGTTGGGCTGATAGGAACAAATGGAAAATGATCTGCTCTACCTGTGGCAGTATTTGACATTCACTGTGAGCATCTGAATGACATGAAATTAACAGAACAAAAATATTTTAAGCTCAAAAAAAAATCGAGAAGCTTTTAGAGAAAATTTGACTGCCTTCTCTCATTCTTCTTCTCCCTCTTTCTTCAAATAAAGCTTCAATTACTTGATTACTTGAACCAAATGTTGAGTTATAAATATAGTAAATAATTGACTTTTGAGTTAAATGGAAGTACAACTGCTTTAATGGAGTTTTCTGTCTTTTATTCTGTTTTGCTGGGTGGTATTTCAAGGACACTATCACCTAGGGACTAGGGCCAACACTGCATTGCATGTGCTGAACTCCCAAACGACATCTGCCATCTTCCAGAGCAAACATGCTGTAGAGCAATCCCTCTGCTTGGAATGCTGTGCTTAAGATGATAATTTCGATGATATTATTCCTGGAGGCAAGGTCCAAATGACAGCTAAACCGAAAGAAATGATCTGAGAAGTGGAAATAGAAATATTTTGCCCAGTGGTGTTGGATTGCTTAAATTGGTGTGTTTTTACTTTGCTGAAGGCAATTTTTCCAGAGTTTTCCTTACAAGACTCAGTTCTGAGAATCTGCAAATGGGGCTGTTACTTCTCTTGGTAGTTTGTAGGGAGCATATAACAGGAGATGGTTTTGGAAAAGTCTAAGTGGACATTCTAGCTACCCCTCTATCTATCTACTTCTACCTCTCTATTTTCTCTCATTTTGGAGTTGATTTCTGAACACCTAGGCTCTTTTTAGGCCCTGGTAAGCAAAGCTGATCTGCAGCCATTCGTAAATCAACCAAGTGTACAGGGTCCTAAGTAGTCTTACAGAGTCTCTGGAGAGGCCTTGCTACTTCAGTTTCACTGCTGTTGGCTCATGTGGTAGCTGGGTGAAAGCTAATTCAAGCATCCAGCACATGTTGAGATTACATTTCATAATTGCAGTGTACACAAACCTAAGTGATGCTTTAGACTTATTCTACCTGTGCTGTATGTGGGAACAGCTGGAATTTAAGTGCTGATGATTTGATGTACACAATAGTAACAGTGAGCTAGATCACAGTAATGGATAACCCAGGTAATTTTCTGATTTAATGGCTAACTCCAATGTGACCTGCGTAATGGGTACTGTCAAGACATCAGCATGCAAACTCTAGTAGATCATGCTGTGGCTGTGTAGGTCTTCTTAAAACCCACAATTATTTGTTTTTTTCCCTTTGGTGAGAGTAACTAACCTGTGCACTGGCATGTAAAAAATGATCTCCACTTCTACTCCATTTCACAACACGAAGCTTTACAGTACAAATGAGCCAATCTAATAAGTCTGCACCAGAGGGTACAGTCCTACTTTGCTCACGTACAGGTACAGTTTTGTTTCCTTCTCCAAGCCACCTACTCTACTAGGGAAAAATTTCTGTATTAATTATTTTAGCTTTCTGTTGGCTAAGCAAGTTGAACTGGCTCAGTTTGAGGTCATATGGATGTCAAAACCACCACAAGGTAAAAGGTGGGAAGGAGCACACATCTGGGATAAGAGAAGAGGAGGAAAAAGGAAAAGCCAATTTTACTGGATGCGAGCTATTAGTTCATCTCAGCCATAAACTTAAACCCTCAGAGATGTAAAATGCAAAGCCCCAGTCTCATTTTAAGCTGCCAGTGAAGGACTTCTTTGCGCTGCAGGAGCTGACAAGGACACCCGCGTTACCTCAGTGACTCCGCTATTGACCTCTGTCAGGAGGGCAGCGCTGCCAGCTGGAGACTGTCGCAAGATTTGTCATCGCTCTGTGCTCATAGTTAGATGGGGACTAACAATGATGCATTCATTTGGCCTCACTCTTGCACTGAAGCAAAGCTATTTGGTGGAAATTTCTCATGCTGCAAAGTTCCTTCCAAATGAGCAGATGTTTTAACAGAATAGTTGTTGTTGCTGTTATCAGTTTATTTACTTGTTGGAAAGCAAGACCATGATACTGTTTGCTTTGTATTGCCAGAAAAAAAAATCATGGGGGAGAGAAATTATGATTTTTTCCTTATCATCTGTGTAAAGTGGAACAAGAAATCTAGTTATCTTTCACTGATGTATAATTTTCTAACCAAAATTCATTCTGCTTTATATACACCATTGGGGACTTTCAAGGGCACAATAATATACAAATCCTGAAAATGTAATGCTTCAAGTAAGGCTTGATTTAGTCTATCTCTGAGTAACTTGACTGTACCAGCTCTTACTAAGGTGCTGTTAAAACTAACCTTAACCTTATGTCAGTTAAAACTGCTTCATTAAAATCAGACTGCAAACAGGGCATGTCTAATCCATTTGCTGTTTTTTATCTGTTGTGTTTTGCATTATAAACATTTACAAAAATTTTTATATATTTTCTCCTTTTATAACAATAGAAAATAAATTCACCCATCTACATTCTGTCCAGAAAAATCCTATTTAGCAATGATGAGAAATACTAACAAATTGCAGGTCTATAAACTTCTAAATCTCAGTAGTATTTTAGATTGCAAACATGAACTCTCCACAGACTTTTTCATAGAAAAGAGAAAACTCATAGTGTTATTTTCATTCTTCTTTCCACTTTCTGGGGCAGAAATACAATATAGAATGTGAAAACATAAGTGTTTTGTTAGCATGGTGTGCCGCAGTCACTTTAGCTCCTCATAGAAAAGTAGTTTAGAGAGAGGAAAGCACCCAGAGATTTTTGCAAAGAGATCATTGGGATTATATATAATTTTCTGTCTCTGGAGGATGGTCCCTGTCAATGAACTCAGTAGCTCTACTGGGAGAAAAATTTGTATGGAATTCAAATGAGTTCATTGGCTGGGATGATTTGAATAATTGCCTATACATTTTACAGATTCTGCCTCTTGATTTAGAGCTATTATTGCATAATTCCTTTTTTTCTTTTTTTAAAAAAATCTTCCGTATTAAAGAGTATGCAGTTTTTCTGGCAAACATTCTGCTGTGTCCCTTCAGAGCAGAGATAGTTGTTAAAAGCAAGCTGGGCTGATGTGTTCGCAGAAACTCAGGAGGCCAGTGTTCTCTGTCTGCAGGGAAGAGTTTATTTCAAAACAATGGAAAGTTACCCAAAGCAGAACAAAGAGGCCTGTGTTCCAGTGGGTTTTATACACTGGTGAAAGAATCATCAGCAGAGGCAGGTAGGAAGGAAAAATAAACATGAGTCTTTAAGAAGCAAACATTGTTCAGCACAGGCAGAGCTAGGGCAAGGTCAGGAACAGCCTGGTTTAACTAGACAGCCACAGTCAAAAATGGTTACTAAGCACACCAAGGTTGCACAAATCAGGAAAAAAATCCATGACTTTCAAGAGGAATTTAAACAACTTGAGATAGTCTGTTACTCACTCGGGACTGCTGAAAAGGAAATTAAGATAGAAAAACTAAAAATGCAGAAGTTATTCCGTTCATATTTCTTATCCTGCTGAGTGTTTCTTATCTCATTAAGCAATGACTTTGGAAGTCCTGTACTGATGTAAATTTTTGATTATAAATATTTTCTTTTTGTAGAATAGCAAAAAAACAACTTTTTTTTTTTTAATAAGGTCCTGTTAAAAATATGGAGGAGTTAGTTAAACAGCAAATCTCAGGAGCAGCCTCTGCATATATTTATCCTCAAAGTATATTTGCATCTTACATGAGGAATCTACATCTTTCTAGCAAGCTAGAGGCTTACAACACATTGAACCATTGACTGAGACTCCATACAGCAGTATAGAAGCCATGTTATCGCCAGCACCTCTATTAACCTGATTCTCCTACTGAAAGAATTGTATTTTAAGTTTATCGGAATTGTATTTTAAGTTCATAGGAAATGACACAAAGAGAAGGAGGCTGTGGCTTCGAGGTCATCTGTGGCAACTTGTTCTTTTCTTCTCTTGGTAAAGTGATAGGAATCAGCCACTGATAAAAAAAAAGTAAAAATCTGTCATTGATTCTAACTGAAAAAAAAAAAGAAAAGAAAAAATAGAATAAATTTATATGTAATTTTGACTATGTAAGTGCTTTCCTTAGTTTAGTGTCTATTAAAATGTTAATATTTTCATATGAATCAGTCTTATGTTCCACTATCTGCCTAACTTTAACTACAAAAATAGTAGCAGCAGTGCACCAGTGATGAAAATTAAGTCTGTATGAAGCCAAAATACTGCTGTTTCCAAATTTTTGTTTCGAACACTTATATACAAGACCCCAATCTCAAATTTACTTTTTTTTTTATTTTTCTTTATTTTTGCATTTATGTGCTCATAAAAATGATCTTGGAAAAGTCAGTACTGAACTAAGCATGAATACAAATGTATGCACTATGCTAAAAATTATTCATATGATCAAGCATTTTGTTTAATCAGTTCCTAAACATACAAGGATTTGATTTGTATACTAAATACAATTTAATTTTTATATTCCTTCCCAGAAGCTGCTCCTCTGTGCTTTTTTTAATCCTAGGGAATGTTTTGAATTCTACTCATGAGCAAATATATCACTTTTTGTCTTATTTGCTGTAAAGCATAGAAAAGCATTAATTTGAGAAGTTGACTAGCCAGGATTAATTACCTATAAAACATTCCCGAGAAATATTTATTTTCACTGTTCCAAAGACTCCATGTGCATGAGTTTCCACAACTTCCCTGCCATTACAGATTGATTATGCTTCCTCCTTTACTGCTTATCAGAATATCTTTTACATTTTTCTATTCCAAAATAAGACAAAATTTTCCTCTACATCCATTTAAGTTTCCTTATATGTATGCACATTTTTTTCATATTAAAAAAGAATAACTTTTTCCAACGGAAAAATTACAGAGAAATATGATTCATTATGTTTTTGAAAAGGTTCAGTGTTACTGAAAAGGCACTTGGTGATGTAAGATAAAAGCAAAATAATCTAATTTAGAATATTTTTGTAGAAAAGGTATAACTGGATGCTGCAAATCACCATAGACTCTAATTTCTTGAAAGGAAGTCAGAGGGAAGTCTGTCTCTGCGAAGAGACTTAAACCTCCCTAGTTCTATTGATGTTAAGTCCTGCTGTATGTCTTCTTGTGCATTTCTTCTTGACATACTCCTCACTTTAGTACTCAACTTTTTAAAACTATCTCAGCAATAACAGAAGACAGAGAAGATATTTCATGGGGAGAATGAAAAGGTATTTCTTCTTCTGATATTTTAACTTATGTTCCATTTACAAACTTTCTGGAAACATTATCATTTCCACATTAGTCTTGTCACTAGTGTGATTACCATGAGTGACAGTATCAACATTTTTTTATTCTAGAGACAGACCAAATGCCCTCCACCAGTGGAAAGATCCCTTTTTTTTTCATATCTGCTGCTGTAAAAAATGTTCTCTGCCACAGTGGGTGAGAGAAACGTGATAGGTGGTAAGGAATGGGAAAAGCGAAAAAAAAAATGGTTCTCTGTAGGTTGTTTCTCTGAATAGTTTTGACTTACTTCTCCTTGTTGTTTGTACATTTTTTTCTGAGAAGAATTTTTCCCATATCTGGTGAAAACTTACTAAGGCTTTCAGATCAGAAGAGTTGAGGGAAATGGACACCTATGGTCCTTCTAAGTCTTGACTTGACTCAGTCTCTACCAGTCAATCCTTTCTCTGTGAGGTCTTTGGAAGCATTAAAAGAGCAAGCATCTCATGGTCAGACACAAATGCAGGGCAATAAAATAGTATTTACACATTTTCTAAGCTTGAGCAGGAGTTTTGTGATTTTATTATTTGCATCAACTTTTCAGCATTCTCTTTTTTACTGGGTGGAGTTTGCATTTGTAGGTATAGTTCTGCAAAGGCAGTCATGAAGTAAAGACGATGCACATATAGTTCTGAAAAGAGAATAAAGCCTGTAGATGTGTTATGAGTGAATATTTAGATTTAAGATTTTAGTCAAATGGGGGAGGGGTTGCAAAATTAAGTTGTTCTTCACATCATCGTAGTTGCGATGGAAAGAGCTTTGTGGAGTATTCTGTTCAGTGTACCTTAAAGATTCTCAGCTGATAGGGATATTAAGCGGGTGTTTTTTGTGTATTTTTTTGCATTTGCATATGTACACATGCACTTGCATGTGCATCTATAACGGAACAAAGGTATAAAGACTTACGTATACAAAATAAGAATGGTATACATTTGTGAACTTTTAAGATAATACTAATGAAAAAATATATATAGTTATTACACACCGAGAAAGAGAAAACTTGCCAGTTATCTTGGAAAGAGCTTTATTGCTTTGTCCTGTGTGCCTCTGCTCCTGCTTGGCACCAGTTGCCACGTGCAGCTCTGCAAGCCTGATCCATTAGGCAAATCACCACTGAGGGATACTGCAGCAGCACATTTTGATACGCTGTAAAAACACAGGCTCGCAGGCAGAGGCAATTTCCAAGAAATGTGTTTTTTGGTTCACTTTTGCACTAATTTGGGGAATACAGCACACAGAATACAGGGAAGTAAATCAGTGTACCATTTTCTATTCCACATATATTCTGTATTGCAGAATTCCCCTCATAGCCTCAAAATTACCTAAAAAAGAGGTTTATCTCTTCAGCCACTTAAGCATTAAGCTTTTTTGCTTGCTAGTTTTAGATCTCCAACTGACTTGATATATGAAGATGCCTCTAATTTACTTTGTTTATAGACAGTTTGGAGAAATACTGATGAGTAGGACTTCAAAACTCTGCCCTTCACTGCACAATCTAATCTTTTCAGCAAAGCAGTATTGAAGATCTTCAGCTTTGCTGGTTCACAAATTACAGTACTCTGAGCCTAGCAATATGATGGAAGCAGTGAGTGTAAAGTGAGTATTTAGTATGGATTCTGTTGTAGAATTTGGACTTAGGAGAACTAATTTAACTTCAGGTACCTTGATGCATGCCCATTAAATTATCTATACATGTACTTTCAGAAAGATTTGTATCCATCAAATTCTATTTAAGTAAATCTGTCTGCAATAGTTTGAAATGTCATTAAAAAAATAACACAGAAGGAAAGGAGAAAAGGGAAAGTTAAGTTTTATTTGTTGTTTTTTTTAGGTTTTTTTTTTTTTTTTGCAAATGTTATCTAAATATTCCATTCACAACTCCATCTTGCTTAATTTGCTCACTCTTGCTTAATTTTCAGTATGCTTGCTTGTATTTATGTTCATCTCTCTTCACAAACAGTATAGCCCTTTATGTGTTTCCTATGGAATGAGGACATACATTGAATTAAAAATCACAGTTGCAGCCTCATTGAGTGGAAAAGCAGGATGATGAACAGATGGCACAAAAGGGCAAGCTCTTAGAAGAAGCTTCTTTTTGTATTTGGGAATATTATGTTAGCACATATCTTTTTTTTTTCTTCTCCTTAAGTGTTATATTTTGTACCTTGTCACAGGATTTGAACTCAGAACACTCTCACACTCAGTTTTAAAGATGTAGTTCAAAAGTTTATGCAATTACTCTGAAACCAAATGCATTCTCAAATGCTGATGTTACCATAGCTACTGATAATCCCAATACTCCGCAGAAAATATGAAAAATTATTCATTCAAATATAGCATTCCTGTCAAGAATTTACAATTATCCCATAGATTATTAGACAAATTTGAGTAGAAAATGAAGCTCTAATATGATGATTTCAAAAGTATCAATACTAATTTTATATTTGCTAATTGAACTGAGGCCTCATTTTCATATTTTTGGTGGTCTTCTGATTATCTAGACATTTTTAGCCTTCAAAAGACTTCATTTTCAGCACGAACAAAGCACAAATTTCCTTTTCAGTACTGTACATGCCTTCAGAGGATTATCTTGTTTGCTGCTCATTCAGGCCAACACCATGGCAAAATGCTCTATGCCAGTTTACAAAATTGCACAGTTGCTAATGAAAAGATGCAAATAAGCCAGTAGAGAAAGATACTTAGTATTGTATAAATGCTTAAGTCATTGATTGTTGAAATCTGTGTGTCAAGGAAAGAACTGCTTGATAGCTTTATTATAAGCATTTGCTATTAATCACTGTCAGTGAGAGGACACCAAGGTTCCAAACTTCTCCATTATGGCTTCTGCTATAGCTGGATTTTCAATAGAAAAACTTCACAATATAGATGGTGAAGAATGGCCGTATTATAACACTCAAGGTTCTTGTTTTTATTATTTTTTAAATTGGAAATATACTTGTCCATGTGGGAAGCTGAGCATTAGAATACTTGACCATTCATTCAGAGATCTGCACTGAAGAATTTAAAGATGCATGATGCTTCAACTGAAATATAAATGAGCCTGAAATTGTAAATGAGAGAAACAATACTGAGATTAATTCTTAGCTTTAAATTTATAATTTTAAACTTCAATGAATTTTAAACTAATTCAACTTGGAAACAGGTTTTCAAAGTGGATTATTTTTAAAAAACTACTAATTTTTAAAAAATATTAATTTTTGAAAATTATTCTTTCAAAATTGTCTCTCAAGAGTTTGTAGCATATTTTGTTTATTCAACTTTCAATACTCTCTTTATTACAGGGAAAAGGATCTACTTTGTTTTTTGGAACATTCCTGAGAACTAGATGCTCTAGATGAAAGATTTTACTAACACATTTTTATGTTAGTGACAAAAAACAAACAAACGAAGAAACAAAATCCTGGTTTCTTACGAGTCCTGTTTCCAAAATCCTAGCAAACAGCTTTGGGATGATTTAAAATGCTCATTTACCAGACATCTCCCAGGGAAATCTTGGATATCCCTCAAAAAGCCTGAAAGCATCCTCCTGCGGTATTCAGCGTTCAAATTCTGTCCCTTCAACTGATTTGCTTGAGAGGGAAGTAATCTTGTTGAAGGGATACCATAAAAATCTTCAGATCATAGCAATATTTATATTGTACTATGCTATGTTCTATTTCCTCCTCTCAAAAGAAGTGAACCCATCTGAGATTTTTTATTTTTAGAAGAAAAAGAAAGGCATAGTCTTTTTTTCTTTTTTTTTTTCTTTTTTTTTTTTTTTTTCCAGAGGGCACCTAGGCAGTATTGCTTTTTGTGTTTGTTGTTTCTTAGAAATTTTCTGCCATTATAATTTTTATTCATTTGATTCAAAATTTTCCCTTGGCAACTTCACATTAACAGATGTATGTGAGGGAAAAATTGACTATAACTAGGATTTTCAGGATTTGGTCCAGCAGGGCCACTGAACTAAGTGTTAATGGACTCCACATAATAATAACTGCATTGATATTTGTCTTTATAGATATATATCTCAGAGCACTTGCACACAAATTCATCCCATCCATTTTCAGATCCATTCAGATCTAAGTGGGCTGAACAAATTTCTGTCTTCCTCTTCATATGAGAAATCTTATATATCTCAATGAATGCCTTATGTTAGTCCAAATGTATTCAGATCATAAGATTTTGAAAATCCGGTCATGAAAGACCTTTTTTCATATTAATCCTATCATGAGGATCATAGTAATGTCTACCTAAATCAGGAACACTTTGTCACAGAAAAAAAAAATCTTCATGATTCATTCTGTAGAATTTCCTTGCATTTTTATCCACCCAGTGAGTATGGTTTTCTCAGGAGGTAAGAAAAAGGGTGCACAATTCTAAGATTCATAGGAAAAGATCCAGCCAACGGCTGTTGAATTTGTCATAAGCCAACATTCAGCAACATACCATAATAGTTCTTCAGAAAATTCTAGAACTGTGCTAGTGTTTTGATAGAACATACTCAGTACATTCTCAAAAGCACAGCAAACTCTACAAATTAACTATAACAAACTTCATAATCATTAATGGTCGTTAGTCCATGTTTCATCCATGCCTGGTGCCCTTTTTGATTAATTATCTATGAACATACATACAATAATTTTTTGGCACAAATTGTCACAGGCCATAATAGCCAAAACTTAAAACAGACAAGAGTGGGATGCAATTGCATATTTACTACTAAAAATAGTACTATATGACTTGTCTGATAAAGAATCAAAGCCTGGTAAATATGAACTGTTCATATTTTGTTCATGTTTTGTCCATAGCTACTAAAAATCCTGCATATTTTAAATAATGAATTTGATAGAGGTGATACTATTTAGAAATGTATATCATAAAATGTCTTAGGGCTGCATCCCACTTTTTCAGAAATCAATAATCTTATCAATAATTCTGAAGGGAAGTTTGAGCCTCCTCAAAAAATAGCCTAAAGATATATTTCTTGGTGGTACACACTGGGTAATAGAGACCTATTGAACAATCAGTGAAGAACACGAGATGCTGAGAAGGGAAATTCTAGAGATCCTTGTTTACTAACACTGGCAGTTGATTTTAATTTGATCTAACACAATTGTGTCATGACACTAGTTGCCACCCATAAATATCTCTTTAGGGTTTCAGATTTTTTTCCCTAGAGAAAGAATGAAATGAAAGTTAACAGGAGAATAAATTTTCTGCTTTCTGCTTATTCTATATCATAAGGCGTTTTGTTGTTATTGTTGCTGTTTTTGCATAAATCTTTTTTCAGTTCCATAACTGCTTTTTATTGCCACTTGGGGGATTACAGTAATAAAAATAAGAATAAATATATAAGTACTAGGGCATTTATAATGTTTATGTTTTTCAGAGCTGATCAGTGCTGATCAGTATGAAACAACCGCAACCTGAATAGCAAGGGTAAAAGCAACTTTGTCAAAGTGCTTATTTTATTACAGTAGTGGTGGGTTTTTTTTGATGATTTGTTTAGTTTTTCCTGCTGATAAAGAATATCTGTAGAGAAGACTAGTATATAGACAAATAAAGTCCACTCATCTTCTGGTGCATGCAGTCATTTTTTTTTCTACTACTAATTGGTATTATGTGCATCTGTGATGATTGCTGCACAATCTTTCCCAGACTAACATATTTGTTCTTTATTTTTCACATTATGTACTTCTTTTACTTTCAAGTACTCCCAACACTTTTATCATCCTCTCTTATGTTTTCTCATGATTTTCTTCAGTTTAGGGAACAGAATAACATAAAACGACACACCTATACTATGCTATGTTTTTCAATTTTTACCTGTGATATTTTCATGATATGTTCTTTTTTATTTCTTTTGGAGGGCAGATCTCTAACAGTTTCTTTGTTTTATTTTACTTTTGTGTGTTTCTTTTTTGTTTGTTTGTTTTGGTTTTTACTGCAGTATGCTTTCTAGATTCCAAAAACACAAGTAAGGAAATAACTTTGTACACGCATGTATTGTCTCTTATTCTTTTATATTCTCTTTTATTTTGTCTTGTTTCTTAAATAGGATAGTGAAATTACTAGTTAAATATCTAGATTAATGAACAATGTAACTACTGGTTTATTTGCCTAATAATTACATTATTTTAACAATTATCCAATCTATACATCTGCAAACATGCAAAAGTCATGAGTTCACATGAAGCTGAACAACTGTCCTTTTAAGAATTCTTCCATAAAGCTTTAGTTCATCAGATTTAACAGTATTAAACATTTCTAAAATTGCTCTGATTTTGCCAGAAACATTGCCTCATAATCAAAGAAGAAATTTGACTGACATAACTGTAGGGGGCTATGCAGTGCTCTGATTGACCTATCTATTATCTAATCTGCTTATTTAGGTTTCCTCAGAATCAGAGAAAGTTGGGTGTCTGCATTGTGTGTTTCACTATGTCCTGAAAAATACACATGAATTAGGTGAAATAGATCACTTGCTTAACTGAAAAAAGTAAATTAGAAGGCAAGCTTAGATTAAATTCAATATAGAGACAGGTAAAGTTAAATAAGAGTAATCCTAGTTTACCTCAGGAAAGTTACTTAACAACAGTGAAATATTATCTTTCTATGACTCTGGGTCTGGTCCTTAGCTACTTCTGACCATCTAACCACAGTAATAAAAATAAGAATAAACATATAAGTACTAGGACACTTATAATGTCTTAGACATTATAGTGACACTTGATAATTATAATGACACCTGCCATAAATGTTTACGGTTATGTTTTGCAAAGAAATTCAGTTTTGCTTCATAAAATGAATGATTACTTGTTTCTAAAAATTCCACTTATACAAATGATTTACTTTTAGAAGAATATCCATGAACAATGTAACTGCTGTTACTCCAACCCTGTGAAGGGTTTTTAATTACTTGTAACATGAAGGAAAAAAATATAATTTTAAAATTCAATTCAATTAAAATTCAATTTAAAATTCAGGGGCCTGGAACATCTGCCCTATGAGGAGAGGCTGAGGGAGCTGGGCCTGTTCAGCCTGGAGAAGAGAAGGCTGAGAGGGGATCTAATCAGTGTCTAGAAGTACCTCAACGGAGGGAGTGCAGAGGATGGTGCTGGTCTCTTTTCAGTGGTGGCCAATGACAGAACTAGAGGTAATAGCCACAAACTGAAACACCAAAAGTTTCACAGGAACTTAAGGAAAAATTTTTTAACAGTGAGGGTGACAGAGCCCTGGAACAGGCTGCCCAGAGAGGTTGTGGAGTCTCCTTCTCTGGAGATCTTCAAAACCCGCTTGGATGAAATCCTGTGCCACGTGCTCTAGGTGACCCTGCGTGTGCAGGGGGGTTGGACTAGATGATCTCTAGAGGTCCCTTCCAACCCTAAGCATTCTATGATTCTATGATTCTATGAAAATATGTAAAAAGTGAAACAGATATGTTGACAGCTGATGAGCTACCAAACTGGTGCAGTTTTCTGCTTTGTAGTGAAAATGTCTCTGGTGGTAAACAGAAATATTGCTACTGTTAACTAAGGATGATGGACTGATCTTTTAACAACTGTGTAACATTGCTTTTGTTTAAACATAAAAGGTTTAAATAAGCATTTGTGAGAACATATCCAAAACTTAAATGCAGTACTGCTTATAAACCTGTTGCAGTTTGAAATCCGTGGCGGTGGGTGGGGGAGGGAGGAGATACCACATACTGTGTTAGCTATACGCCTGACTCTGACAGTATCAGATTCACAAACAGTCTGTGCACCGTAGGTCCGATCGCCTTCTAAACAAGTAGGGGAATTCACGAATAGCGTGATTTACTCAAATGCAACAACTACAAAGTAGGTTTCGGGTGTCAGTACAGGAAATTCTCTACTACAGGGTGGGATTTTTTAGCTAGCTGTGATGTACAAATGTGCAATTCTCGCTCACCCTAGAAGATGGGAGGGCTGTCAGTCTCAAGATTCCTCAAGTGGCATCCCAACCCAAGGGAAGGAAAGGGATTCAGCCTGTCGACTGACCCAGGAGTTACAATGGATTCTTCCCTCCTCCTCCTCTTCCTCCTGACTTCACCTTTTATACTTTTCTTTACATTCAGGTGGAGCTTGAGCGACTAGAGTCATACTTGTTATTGTTATTGATTGGTGAAAAAGTTTCTCGCTTTCATTTAAAGGTACAGTCAACCGAAAATCTAGAGTGAGGGGTGGTCGTACCTCGGAGGCGGGTAACTTTGGGGATGGAGGTGTGCTTTGACATTATGATGAGCTTCTAATGAGCAAAGTTCAAGCAAAGTTCATCTGAAAGGAGTGATTTGCCACCTTTGCTGGCTCAGCACCGGACATGTTATCATATATCTCTTGTTGGGCAGCTACTGTGCGGCTTATCAACAGCCTAGCCCAGGGACTGCAACAGAATTTGGCCATGATGTTTTCATTCCACTCCACCATCCCTTACTCCCCTTTGCAGCTGCAAGGAGGGCAGATTGTGCTGCCCAGGGAACCATGCGGGAGCAGAGTCCATGCGTACCAACCATCCTGGAAGTGGCAAATGTGTATAACCTCAAGCAAGCTTTTGTAACGCCAAAACTTCTGTTATTCTGTTAGCTCCTAGTTTTTCTCTAAGTTTTCCCTTTTCAAGCAGTTCTTCCACAAAACCATGCTGCATTTTGTAGAAATTACCCTGTCATTTGTATAACCTAGGCATTCCAGTTTACAGCAGTAATACCATTTATTAGCCTCATCTGTGTGGGGAATAAACTATCAGTGAATACTGATCAGTCACTGTGAGTTCCCAGGGGTCAAACATAGGTGTCAGGCTTTGAAAAATCATGTGTGTAAAAATAAAGAGATTTGGGCATACTAGAGCTGCTAAGCTCCTCTACATATTAGGGTGAAGAGGAAAAGACTGAATGTACTCTAATTGTGTGAGTAGTAAGAGAAGAGCAAACACATGCTTTAAAATATATAAAAAAGCCATACATCTATTTCTAAATTTACATACACAGTAGTACACAGACATCATCAAACTCATCAATAAATAAAAAAAAAAGCTGAGTGCAATAGAGTTGTTTCTAGCTGATTTCTAGCCAGTATACTGTGACAAGTGGCTTTGACTTTTGGCATGTCTCAAATAGGCTTTTTTCCAAAGGAGACATGGATGTACCAAAGTGCATAATTGTCTGGAAGATGGAATAGGGGATTTCAGACACCCAATGTAATCTGTTTAAGGAAAATAAATCAGAGACTTCAGCTAGTATTATAAGTATGCAGCAAAAACTGTAGCATTTCCTTGTGAACAATATTGCTCTCTCATATATATTTCTATATCTCATTTAGCAAAATTATCTAATGCTTTTCTGACAAAATGATCTGCTAATTCTGCCACTTTAAGGGTAATTACTTCTTTTTAGCACATGGAAGCACTATGAAGCAGCATTCCATGGAAACATCAGCTTTTTACTTCCTCTAAAGAGAACAGGAGAGTCCACTGGAATGGACTCTGTTACAGAGTTCTCACTTTTTATGTTTTCCTGCATGGGGGCTGATTTAATAAATAATCTGAAATCTCATGTTCTCTCCAAGAGAAGTGCAGGTGCTTCTCTCACCTACTCCAATGGTACTTCAATGCGTTGCACTCTTCACTGTATTTTTATGTACATTAGGTTTTTTTGCACATGCCTATAAAAATGAAGGTAAAATCTATACAGTGTGTCATTTCTTCTGTTTTGTATAGCCTCTCTAAAAGCTAATTATCATTGTGCTGATTACAGAATAGAAGAAAATGCAAAACAGAGAGCTTGTTGAACTCCACAAAGGGAATTACTATCACATTCTGAAATAAAAATTGGGATTTATACTTAGTTCAGTCACATGTTCTATCTTGCATACTGCAGTGTAGTGTGACAGAGTATTATCTGGAAAAGAATACTATTAATGAGAATGAAAGTAGTCATTCTTTTCAGTTATATTTACAGAGACAAAGGAAGTCTATATTTTGTCCTCATCCACTTATTTAAAGGACTGTGATTGTATAATTATTCTATCTGCAAAGCCACGAAAGTCATAATAATTACATGAAGCATTAACAATGAGACATTACAAGCAGTTGTTGTGAGTTCACAGAAAGTATGAGCTTCAAGCAATTGCTCTTCCTTGGGATAAATTAAGAACATTTAGCTCAATTTCTTTTTCCAACAGTCAACAGTTGGTTGTTCACAAGAGTCCAAGTATTCTTCATATATATATATATATTCTATGCAAATGTATACATATATATATTCTATACAAATATATATGTACTTCCTCAGAACTTACTCACAGTTTCTACTACTTTGTCAATAACCATTTTCTGGAACTGTATTCTCTATATTTTATATATTTATATAAATACATATATATCTGTATTTAACAGCACTTGGTGTATTTTCTTGCATAAATGTGCCCATTTAAAAGTTTATTTTTTCATTGCCTTTCTAGATAGGCTATGTAAATGTGACAATAATAACTTTCAAATTATTTATTGGTCAGATAGAGAGGAAGAAATTTGGCATAGCAATATATTCTAATATATTTCTATCTTACCATGTAAAGCAGGGATTAAAATAGACAGTTTACACAGGCTATAGACAAACACATTTTGCCAAGCTGGCCAGAGAGATGTAAAAAATTACTGTCCCCATCTGTTCAACTGCAGCATCTGAAACACTACCTTATTAAGGGTACACATCCACATCCATAAAATAGATGAACTTGAATCACCCTTCCGTAGTGATCAAGCTGAACTTTTTTAGGATATGAGGTTATAGACTGTGCTGACACTACCAGGGTGGGCATGTCAGCTGTGTGATCCAGGATCCTTAGAGAAGTTATAAGTGGTAACAGTGTCTGTCTATAAGTGTGTCTATACGAAAACTGAGTCCTCCTTTCTTTTGTTTATACATGTACAAAATAAATTTGTACCATAATGAGATATAGTTAGTGATTTAATAATTTAGTGATTATTGCCTAAAGGCAATAGCATGTTAATTTTATGATGTCATCCTGTTTCCTTTTCTTTGGAGTGATAGATAGGAAATAATGGTTTATTCTATCAGTGCTACCTAGAAGTAAGCCTGATACAATATAGAGTGCACTATGGTATTGAAGGACAATTATGTGATCTGTGTGTGTTTTAAGCATTGGCTAAGAGGTGAGATCTTTACATTTGTGAGGCTTTTTAAAAGTATTTGTCATAATTTAAGGAGGGTAGTTTTTTCTGTTGTATATTATTTTCTTAACAAACACCCCTCCTGTGTCCCTCAAGTGTCTGCACATTAGAATACAACTTTGTTTTGCCCGTCATCTTCATGTCAATGTTGTGACAATTAACAAGGATATGCTAGGCAATGCAGTGCTTCGTTGTTGCTAAGGTAACTTCTAAAGTACATATTTTGATATGAAGATTCAAGCTAGTGACTAAAAAAAAATGGATAGACCAAAATATTTAAGGTTTGCCTTTAGGAAAAGAGAATTTTGCTGCTGAAGTGTACCACCTCTTAAGACTGAAGGAAAGAGAAGGGCATGGTAACTTTTTTGTATTAGGATAATATGTTCCAATAAAGTGGAGATCTAGAAGTTAGTCAGCTCTTGAAGCAGGAATCAAATGTTCTTTTCTACAACCAGGCTTTTTGTGCAGCAGGAGTCCAGGCTGATTCCTCAGAATGGCTTCAGGGCAGCCAGAATCATGATCAAGTCAGCAGATGGAAGCACTGAAGGCAAAGACATGTGCAAAAACTCAGGGTGCTTAAAGGAGTCAACCTGTCTTCTATGCACACATCTGGGACTTTGGAAATAAAATGCTGAACATAAAATGAACTCATCACAGTTCATTATTTTTGCTTAAACAAGAGGAGGGAAGATGGCACTAATGGTAGTGCACTACTGCTCCTACTTTACTCATAAAGTCCCTAATCCAGTGATGCAGGTTATAGATGATGTTTTCCCTGAAGATTTAGTTTCAGGATGGATACTAGCTTTGGAGCGGTTATAAATGTTCAAATTTTATGATTATCACTTGAATGTACATTGGTATAGAAAAAATCTAATGAATTAGTAATATGTTCAGAGATTTGGTGATGTTTCAGATCCCATTTGAGCTACAAGTAACACATGTATTTTACTCCCAGGACAAGGCCAGGTGAGGCTATGCGGTATGTGAATGGCTGTATGTGAATATGTTCACTGGATAATGTTAAAGCTGCGGTGACCTTCATTAGGAAATTCAGGATTATAAGAGAAATATAGCAAAGACACACTTTCTTGAAGGAAAGGAAAGAGTTTCGTTGTCAGGGATCAGTTTCTAAAGCACTTCATACAATCATAGTTCAACATAAAATATACTATATATAACCTCAAGTTCTTGAAAGAAATGACTACAGCTGCATTTTGCAGTAAACTTGACCCTGACAGGGGGTCAGGGAATGGCTTTTGGACCAAGTCACCCAGGGACCCTCTAGTAAAAAATTAGTCATACCTTGTAAGCATTTTTAATGGAGAAGGCCTTTAAATTAGGACTCAAATCTAGACCAAAATGTAAGTGCTATGCATATCCAGTGACTGTAATTGAGTTTAAAACAGATAGGGTAAATTCTGCTAATTAATTTGAGATTTTATTTTTGAGTCTTAGGTTCTGAATGTTTCTGCTTTATTATTCTTGTATAGTACATCTGCAAAGAATGAAATGTAACATTTTGCAGACATGACAAAACTTGCTTATACTCTTATAGACCATTGCAAGCACTAAAAAAAGCAACAATGGAAAAAAGAAACAGCCAAACATTCAATGATATAAGGATAAGAGGACCAAGTTGAATAAATGGGTTTTTAGTTTATGTCAAAAAAAAGAAACAATATGAAAAAGGAAGAGTCCAAGAATCTAACTATATGAAATTTTTATACAAATCTCCATGATGCCTCATTCTTAGAAGTCTCCTTACCGGTGCTTTATAGTAGTTGCTAGGGCTTTGAAGAGCACTGCAATTTGGACTTATAATTCCAAATTTTCTTTCCTTCTTAACGTGCATCTTCTTCAGCCTCATAAGGTTAAGACACGCATTGCAATCGCAACCAATTTGTGTTCAAATAGAAGAGAATGAAGAGCAAAGGTTTAAGGAGCACTGTATGTGATATATGAACTTCCTGCTGAGCAGCAAGTAAGATTAGGCTGAACTGTGCTACAGTTGCTGTAAAAGAATTGTACTATAAAAGAAATGAAGATTGCAATCATGCAATCTTCCATTGCTTCGTGTAGATTCAAATAATTCTGTATCTTTATCTATTTTAGGGTTTTAGAACAAAATCATTTTGATATGTTCCTCTCAGTAAAAATCAGTAAAAAAAGATTTTATTGTGAGGGTCTTCATTGATTTCTTGAAGTTTTTATCTTTTTTTTTCTTTCTCTAAAAACGTTCAGGCTAAGTATTGGTAATAATTCTGAGGTGGAGATGTTAACTGTTGGAATGGACTAATTGGAAGCAGGAAATCCTGAGTGATAAAGCTGAGCCCACAGCTGAGAGAAATTCCTGAACTGACTTCACAGTTGATATCATTACTTGATATGGGTAAAGAAAGGAAGGAATATCAGATTCTGTTTTGTTTGTTTGCTTGTTTACTTTTTTTTAAGGTTTTTTTTTTTTTCACAAATTCTACCTTGTAAGTTTTACAGACAAAACACACATAGACATTTATACAAAACACACACACATATACTTGGCAATGCTATGAAGAAAATGTGAGCAGATATATTGCTGTCTTGTTAATCAATTTAGGAAGAAAAATTTTCACTCTCGAGAAGCTTTCTCCACAGATTATTAGCAATAAAAGGACAGATGAGCACATCTCATACACATTCACCTCCGTGAAATGAGACCATTAATGTGAATTGTGGATGATTTAAACATCATCAGAAAGTGGGAAGTATTTAATTTGGCAGCATTTAGAAAAAGTCATGAGAGTTTCAATTTCAATCAAACTTAGGCTTATAAAAATGCTACCTATATCGGAAGGGTGTTAGAGGAAAATTAGAATGGCATTCATGTAGTAGGTAGCAGCACGTTTGAGTGCTAGTAATGCTTCAAGAGATACCTTAAATGAAAGCTGTTTTTAAAGAGAAGCTATTCTAATGTGTAAGCAATGAATTGGGCAAAAGAGGGGAAAAAAGAAAGAAAGTGATTCTTTTTGTAAGACTTTTGCAAGAATGCCAAGAATTGGGGTAGGTAAGCTATGCAGTAAAGAATTTTAAACAATTTTCAAAATCTCTGATTCATTATCTGATTGTGACCCTGTAGAAGTCAGAACCGTAAATTCTCTCAAACTTCTAAATTTCTGTTGTCCTACACATATCTCCCTATTCTAAGTAGAATCATAAGGCTTTAGAACACCTTTGTGTATAACAAAAATGAATGATATTTCAATATATTATCTTTTGCTGTGAGATCATTGGTTCAAAATCTATTAGACAATCACTGAAAATCCTTATGAAATACCCTGATGATTAATGTGGCAGGAAACTTCACAGTCCATTAGAATTACCCCTGCTTCTCTAATTTAGATTTCTGAACGTAGACATTTAGCTATCTTTTTGTTCCTACATACTCTAATATGGTATGCAGTGGAGGAGAATTTTATACTGAGATGTTTGTGTCGTGTTATCACTTAAAAGAGGGATACTCATAGTCTTTTACTCCTCTAAGTATTGTTTTATAATATTTAAATGAATTATTATCTTTTAAACATTAGAAGAAATTCAATACTGTTTATGTGATTGTGATTGATAGATTTTAGGAACTTGAAGTAATTCCAGTGTTCCAATGTTTTGAAAGGAATTCCATTCATTTTTGATGGTATACCTCTACTTAGGTTAAAAAAATATAAAAAAAAAATGGTAATGATGAGTCACTTTGTGTTTATATAAATATATATGTATGAACAAAGACCTACTTAAAATATTTTGCATTTGCATTCTTTTTTTTTATTTTGCTGGAAAAATCAAATGTTTTGGGGACCTGTTAACAAATAATCCAGATTCACCCATTTTAAATAAAGTATATGATTAAAAGGGTCAAATAAACAAAACTCCTTGTAAAGTAAATGGACACAAAGAAAGAGGCACCTCAGAGGCTAATTCAGGGTGTCTAAAATATGAATCGTCCTCTGGAGCTTGCTTTCTTTTGCCATTGCCTGTAGAAGGAATCCAGAGAGATTAGATTTCTGTACTTAGGTCCTCAGAGATGTGACTAAAGGTAGGTGGCATAAGTCCAGACAACACACAAGCAAACTTTTGCAGAGCTGTGAATAAAGGGTTCAGAAATTCTTTATCAGTATTTAAAATGAATTTTGGCTGCTGATACGGAACAAAAAATAAATATCTTTGCGCACCAGATTTCTTAAAGCACTTAATATAATTTTTTTGTTAGAACAGCAGAGGAGTTAAAAAATTATAATTTTGTTTGAGAGAGAGGAGAAAGAAGGTGGGGAAGAAGACTGGTGATAGTGAGATACTGGGGAAGGAATACCTCAGGGACATTAGTAGGGAAAATAGAAAGAAAAAATCCTAATTTGCAGAAGTTAAATCAAGTTTGGTAACATCTTCCCAACCCAATTACAATGTGAAGAAGAAATTTTGAGGGCTTTCTTGTCTCAGCAACTAATTAAAAGCAAGAGAGAATTGTAGGACACATATGCTAAGCAAACCTCGATTTATTTAATGTGTCCATTCCTTCTTGTGAAATCTATCATCTCTAAATTGTTATCCATATATTTATGAATGGACACACACGCATGTACATACGTACACTTATCCATATATATAAAATTATGTACCATCTACAGCTAATCATGTTATTCCCTTGACAAGTATCTATCTGGACTTGCTGCTTGGAATTGCATTTTATGGTTAATGTGCTCCTGCACTGAGCCCTTTCTTTCAACTTTGCCCATGTAACCAAGACTCAGTGTAACAGAGACTTACCTCTCTGCACTGTCAAGAGTCAGTGACATACACTTTCAGTGACTAAGCTTACCTAAAGTCTCTTGGTCTTTCGAGCTGAGTAATTTTATAAATATATGGAAGAAATTCAGGTTCTTGTCACTGTGCATATCCTTCAGTTCAGGTGCATATACTTTTGTCTGAAAGCATTAAGGAATAGTCATTAGAAATCCTCCTAAGTCTCAAGTTTATTTTCTCAGTAACAGAAAAAATTCAGAGGGAAAACAATTTACAAATGAAGCATTTATGTAGTTGTTTTGAGGGCATACAGGTTTAGGGATTCAATAAAAATTTTAATATCCAGAGCAGCCTACAGCATTTGTTACTTCTCTTAAGGCAACCTCATTTAAGATTAAGATTCTAAGGCAGGTTCTAAGGCAGGCAGATTCTAAGGTTTTCAAGTGGTAAAGATTTTTTTTTTGAGATTTTTTATTCAAAAATTCTGCGCTACTGAAAGTCTCCTTTTAGCCTGTGTTTTTTCTGACATTTAGATCTATGCATAAGTGATAAAGAATGGTAATCTGCAACTCAGGAATCCATCCTCCCACATATTATATAATTTTGAGATGGTGCATTAAGTTAAAAACAAAATAAAACAAAAAGTTTGAGGAACATTCCAGCTGCCCTCATATAGGCAGCTTGACACCAGAAGTTAAAAGGGGATGGACACCTAAGCCTCTTATAAAAGAAGATAAAACATATGACTTTTGCTCTAGTTTCATTTCAAGTGCACCTTGAAACTTAAAGATTGCAATTATCTGCTCATTTTGCTCCTCTAAAGCTGGCAGGTTTCACCCTGCCCGGTTTCCCTCTCCCTTCTTTGAGAGCAATCATTACTGATTTCACTTCTAACACAGCTTTCTATCCTTACCTCTCTTTCACAGCGAGTGAGAGAGAAAAAAAAAGTTCAGACCATCTCTCAGTCAGAGCCATATTAATTACAATTATAGTATTTTGAGAGGAAAGAATGAGAGACGCTTGCTAAATTCATAATGTGCTTCAGATGTATGTGCATTAACATTCATCTAAGAATAATTTTTTGCCCTTCTATGAAGGAACACTGAGTTCCTCATTTCCTCAAATGTGAACTACCTCTTTTTAACACAGAATGATAAAGCATAGTATGGGTATGTGCTTTCTATTTAAGTCCTTCATGTCATTCATGTGTTGATCAAGATGAAAGTTTTCAACCATAAAGAATATCTGTTCATTTTATCAAACACTATTGAATTTGAAAATAAGATGGGTTCTACATTACCTTTTCAATGCAACAGAAAAATATGCAATCAGGTTAGATTTTACTTTGAGTCATTCTCGATACAATAGGATAAAGACTCATGCTGTCCTAATTCAAGCTTATTTTGATTACAAAGGATATAGATTTATATTACCTTTTGGGTAATCTTTGACATTTGAACAACTGCATTAAATTGATGATGCAGCTTTTTAAAACAAACAAACAAACAAAATGATGGAAATCCCTTTTCCAAGTAGTGGTAATATCCACAATGCAGTTATATGGTCATGAACTGGAACGTAGCACATCCCCAGTGATTGCGCATATTCAATTACACTGATTAGTAGTTGCAGAGACAACATTTATAAATTTCAGTAATGTCAAACAGCACACAAACAGCAGCGGTTTGGAAAGAGCCTCTTTAGTAACACGCCCACTAACACTTACGGATTCATTTATCCAGAAAATACAAATACTCTGCGTATTCAGAGCCTCATCTTGCCATGTTATTCTCATTAAGTAATACCTTTCTCGGTGCCTGGTCTTGCTGAAATCAATAGGCTTTGCCATGAGAACACTACTGAGAGTTGATACAGATCGGTTAAAGTGAAAAAAGGATTATCCACAGGATCTCACTGGGGAAGAGCAATCTTGCAGACATAGAGAAGTGAACTGGATTTGAATTAGGCTGCATAAATTTCTGTGATTCATGTATGAAACTAAATACATGTATGTATACCTATAACAACAAAAATTTATTTTCACTGTCCTTTTTTTCATCTTTAATTTCAGAAAAGGTCTCATATAAACACTATGTTTTTTCCAATGTCATACATATCAGTTTAAAGCACATGAAATCAAAGCAGCGCAACCCACGAGTCTCAGTTCAGCGAAACTATTTTAAAGTTTTTTATATGAATATAAGCCATTTCTAAAATTATAGGGTGATATTTATGGAAAGTGTCCATCCACTATGAACTGGCTGATTTAAATATTCAGATAAGAGAAAACAGATATATTATTTCTGTGTTTATTGTAAAAAATGGCACAAAATGTCTATCTGCATCCTCAGGAACCTAAATATCTTGATTTAGATATGAGTGAAAAGTTTATCCAAAGCTTGTGGTCCAGTAAATTGCCTATAGAAGAAGTTATGAGTATCTTCACTAGAGTTTTATACTTTCATAAAACTTTGCTAAATTATTTTCTCCCCCTAAATAATCTCTACATTATATATATACATGTATATAATATTATGTATACTATAATATGATATATATTGTATAATTATATAATTAATTGTATATAATTATGTAATTTACTATATAATAGATTATAGTATGTACATACATATATACATATGATATATGTGCTTATTATAAAAAAAAAGTATTCCGACTAGTAGCGGGAATCCGTAACAACTTAATACTTTGAAAAACTGTTCCCTAGTCTTAGGAAGGTAGCCCTTGTGTTGTTTCATAGTCTGACTTCTTTCCAATCAGGGAGTCTTTGAGCAACAAACTTGTTCACAAGTGTACCTTACAGAGTCTCCTAACCCTCTATAATGCCAAGTTAACATTTCCTTGGACCTCTAGAAAAAGTCAATGTCAATAGGTCACATACTTTTCTAGGATGATAATTTATGGGGGAACAAAATAAAAGTAGAAAGGAGCATTACTTTTTCCTACAGAAAATTGGTTAGATGATAATAGCTGCTGAAAAGAAGAAAAGCCCTAAACAGATAAGGTAATTACCAGGGCTGTTTTTGTTTGTTTGTTCTTCCCAATAATGTGAGATAAGTGCAGTTATGACAAAAGAAGGAAAGCAAAATCATAGTCCAATAATAACATCATAATTTTACACAAGACTAAAAATTCTGAATGTACTGCGTCTGGTAGAAAATATGCCTTTAACAGAAAAGAGTGGGAGGAAATTTTGAGAGCAACTCTAGGTCTCTACAATATTAGCAATCCAGGGAATAAAGTAGTAATAGAAATGTTCTGTTGTTGGCTGAGCTTGAGCATATCTCATCACTATTCCATAAAGGTTGCCTTGCTTGTGCAAATCCCTAAGAAAATGCATGTAGTAACAGTCAGAGTGACATAAGTTTTGTGAATAACACAGGAAAAAAAACTCTGGAACTCTAGAGAGATGGCTTGATGAACATAGACTGTGGAGTACTGGACAGTATACCAAAATTATTAATATGGTAACAAGAAAATAATTAGATTGCTTGTGAATAACCTCATTTATTCTGCAGACACTAGATTAGAATTTACAGCACTTCATTAAGGTGGTTGGTACATCTGTCCTATGCAGACCACCTAAATCCAAGGGAACAGATTGGTACTAATGTACATCAGATGCCTCAAGAGGTCTGATCCATAAGTCGTACTTTCTAAGTGACATAAAACATCAAACTTTTGAAATAGACTTGTGCTCTGCTAAGCTGATGTCAACTGTTAATAGATTGCTGCTTCTGCTGCCTCTGCTCTAAAAGTCATACGTTCATCTTATACATAAATTATATGCCGTGCTTTTAAAAAGATGTGCAGATGGAGCATTAATCTCATTTTTGATAGAATGGGCTGATACTTTTCCTCTGTGCTCTTTGAATAAGAAAGCAATAAAGATAGGTTCATAGGAACACACAGACGCCAGGGATTTAACACCCATTGACACAATGAAAATTATGTACTTCTGTTTTTTTTTTTTTTCTTTTTTTTTTTGATTCTAAGAATTTGATTCAAATCTGTAGTGGAGTTAATGGAAAGTCCCCTACTGACTAACAATCAACGATGTTCTCAAAAGCCATTTGGATATTCAGTTATTCAGATTTTAACTTGTTAAATTAAAGTCTACCCCCTTTTCCCTCCCTCAGTGAACTAAATTTATGCTAATAAAATGCAAATGAATGTCAAGCTGTTGAGAGAAATGCTCAATATTTTTCATAGTATTGTTTCTTATCAGTGACATAAGAGATCTTTTTATTTTAATATATGTATTGTGAGCTGGATTGTAGTATGCCTTGCAGGAAACAACTGAAACATGGAAAAGTAAAGCTGCAGCTCAGAGGTAGCTAAGCTTGTCCTTCTGGGTCTGAAAAGGACAAGGGGAAGAAAAGATCGTAAGTTTAGAGGTTTAGAAAGATTAATAGAATTAGAAAAAGAAGACTGAGGGTGGCATAATAAGGATTTTGTAAACAGGAAAGCTAGATGCTAGATGCAATGATAAAGGGAAAGTCTTAAGTACCTGAGGGGTGATTATAGGGAGGATGGGGCCAGCCTCTTCTCCGTGGTGGCTGGTGACAGGGCAAGGAGTAACGGGTGTAAGTTGAAACACAGGAAGTTCCACCTCCATGTGAGGAAGAACTTCTTTCCTGTGGGGGTGACAGAGCCCTGGAACAGGCTGCCCAGAGAGGCTGTGGAGTCTCCTTCTCTGGGGAACTTCCAAACCCGCCTGGATGCCACCCTGTGCCACGTGCTCTAGGTGTCTGTGCTAGAGCAAGTGGGTTGGCCTAGATGATCTCTAGAGGTCCCTTCCAATCTTAAGCATTCTGTGATTCTGTCTTTTCTATAGCTCATGGCATAAGAGAAGTAATGTGTTTAAACTGCAGTAACGGATGTTTAAATTAGGCACACAGGAAAACTTGCTAATTTTAAGGATGGTTGAGAATTGGAATGACTTGTCTAGAGAGAATGTTAGGAATCCTTAGACATTTTAAGAACAGATAAGACAAACATCTGTCAAGGATACATTAGGAAGAGCTGATCCTGTCCTGGGAAAAGAAGTTGATTAGATAAATTCTCAAAATCTCTTTCAGCCGTACTTTATATGTGATTTCTTCTTCTCTTTTTCCCATCCAGAAGAACTGACTGTGCAGAGCAGAAAATACGCTGCCAATACTTAAAATTCTCCTAAAGCTGCTTGTGAAGTGTTCATTCAGGAATATTCACTCACATTAAAATCTACTTAAACAGATGTTCGAATTCCCTATTTACATAGAGCACTTCTCTGAAAACAGGAATTCCAGGTATCTTACTCCATAATTTCCCCCTATCCCTCAGTTTCGGTGAAGAATATCTATAGCTAGTTAGAAGAAATGTATTCTTCTGCTGCATTTTATTACGTTTGTTCTATTTAATCTCAGTTCAGAAGTGAAATGTTTCAAAGGTATTTAGTAATCATGAGAAATAATACAACTTTCATCACTTTGAATATTTTCTTCTGGAACACTTTGTCCATTTGCATATAATAGTCTTGCAGTAAGTAATTGGAAATTCTTGCATTATGATTGAAGATCTTTCTTTATTTGGGCTTTTAATGATAACCTCATAATAAAGTGATGTACACCTCATAATAAAGGACATCTGAAGTTAATGGGCCAAAAAAAAAAAAAAAAAAGGCAGTGATGACCAAGATGCCATCTAAAGGACCAGTGCCCACACAGATTGCACTTCATTATAACAAAGAATTCTTAGAGATGCAAAAATATTTTCTTTGAACAACAACAAGCAAAATGGGTAGTCACTGCTAACAAAGTTGCGAAAGTATTTTCGGACCTATGCTTCAGGCCTTTCCTTTTAAAAAATTTTCTTTCTGGCATAAATAAGAAATAAGATGTAGCATGATATAACACACCGAACAATGTTTTTTTTTTTTTTTTTTTTTTGGTTCAGAGAGGAAGGACTCTTTTATTGAACACACTATTAATTCAGTCTCTAAATTGGCTCTTTTTTACAAAGTTGGTCTTCCCAACAAGATCAATTTTCTTTAGCAGAGAACATCTTTGTTTTAGTCATCTTCTCTAGAGAGGACTGTTAGTGTTAATAGTTTATTCTCAGGGCAATTAGCATTATAGATTTATAAAGGCATCCTGGGCCTGGCTAAACATGATAGTTGCAGTAATTGAAAATGATGAGATGGAGACTGGTTGCTTGACAACAGATGGCCTTTCAATACTGAATATACCTCATTTTGTCAGATTATAGCAGCTAAACAGGCGTTGAACTAGCCTTCATCTAAGAATATCTAGGATTCTAGGTTGCTTGTTCCTTTGTGGTGTAAATTTCTGCTTTTCATATATTTTATTTGGTACTGCCTGGTATTTTTTTTTTAGAAATTTTCTCTAGCAACACAGGGCACAGAAGTATTGAAAATAAATCCTGAATCTGGATTCTGTTATTCATTTTCTCAATTCTCAATATTTTCACATTGCTTTGCCGCAGGGGTGGTCCTCCTGGGGTATTTCATCAGGTGAGCACATCAAGTATTGTCTATCCCTTGAGCTGAATGCTACTGACATTCCTTGGGAGAGTCAAGCTTGGGTATCACCTTCAACCACCTCATCAGAAGTTATATTAGTTATATTATCAACTTCAGATTGTAGGATTGCTATCTTTTGAGTATTGGCTTTTCAATATTGTGATGGTTATTTCAATTAAAGTTCTCTCGACCTCTTAGGCTTTGATTCCTTCTGCTCACTACCTTTTTGTTTAAGAGAATAGGGAAACCAATTTCAAACATCAAAATTGTGTTCACACAATTTTAACCCAGTGTCTTTCTGAATCCAGCACACCCCAGGAGGGAAAGATTTCTCTTCCTGTCCTTTACTTTTAGCTGTTGGATTCCTCCTCTTTTGCCCTGGCAGGTGTTCAATTCCTCACTAAGACATCAATATCCATAATAATAATAATAATAATAATAAAACACTCTAGGTAACTTGTCAGACAGATCAGCTCACTGATCTGATTCTCTGTGTGGCTGCACAAGCAGATGTCGCAGCGAAAGGACGAATCAGGGACCATGGGTCATTTGTCTCAGTGGTACTACAGATCTCTAAGGAATAGAGTATAAAGTTATAAATGCAACAGGCACACACATGAAACTTTCATAAGGCCGAGTTTTTGTATCATTTCTAACACAGACTGGATCCAGATAAGAGGATCCCAGTGAAGGATCTGGGAAAAAAGAAACAATATGTGCTTTGCTATCAGATGACAAAACTTCACCAGACAGAGCTGAAGAAGTAAATATAGAGTGAAGACCAGGTTTGATTGATAAAAACACCTTAATTAAGCAGAAGTCACTGGATGAAGGCTGAAATATCTTAATAAACTGTGGCTAGCACAGCAAAACATTTATCTCTTATTTTGAATGGACTGAACAGATGGGGAAAAGTGTTTTGATCACTGAAGCCTGAAGTCTGGATAAAAAGTAAGGGGAATAAGAAAGTGTCATTAGCAAGAAGAGATTGCATTGCATTGGCATTGCTGAATTCTTTCATAATATCTTGTAGACCAGGGAATGCAACAATCAGTTGATCATTAATTGTAGGAAAGATAAAGGCCTGATAAGTGATGGAGGGAGAGAGACGCCGTATTAAAGACACCATTGATTTTGTTTGATTTAACATAGCATGGAAAATAAATGAGTCAGTAAGATTTCCAGGGATGTAACACTTCCATAGCTTGTAGTGTCTATTGGTCAAATCCTTGGAAATATTTCTGTGTAAAACTTCAAATTACATGCCTCTTTCACTTGTCCCCAATTAGATTTACTATCCTCTGTTGCCTTTTTTTTTTTTTTTTTTTTTTTTTTTTTCTTTTTGAATATATATTGGAACTGAACTGAGCATGAATCCAATAGTTCGGGTGCATAGGACAAAAGAATGACTTGCAGTTGTGACTTCTTTCTCCAGCCATGAATCCAATACAATTTGTGTTAAATACATGTACAACTTAAATGTCTGTTTCCTTCCATCTTAATTTTGGGTAGCAAAATGTCTATATGATTTAATTTTTTTTTCAAGTGATTCCAATTTCAAGTAAAACTATCCTGTTGCTTTTTGCTTTCCTTTTCTAATTCCTTTCTAGAAGTTGGGATATTCTTTGATTGTGAATACTCTACACTGCTTGCTCACCTCATTTACTGTGGTAGTTCGTTAATCCTCTTTGTTAAGAAATGGGAGTTAAGAAAGTGTTCAATGGATTTTCTAACTGCATTTTCCACTCCCATCTTGTTTTCTATGAACATACTAGATAAGAACAGGAACTCCAGATATTTAAAATTGAACTTGTTCTTTTTTAAGAGAGCTATTTCAAGAAATACCACTATTTCTGCCTTTTCCTCAAGCACATGTAAGAGACTGTTGGGAGAGTGTTCTCAGAGCTATGCTAAAAATCACAAAATACACAGTTGTATTTAAATGTGTGTAGTTTCTGACACTAATACATTCTTTAAAAGATGAAAACCCAAAGGAGAAAAGGTTTCTATCAGTGATAATTGCTATTGTGTGCTTATTAAGTATAGCAGAAAAAAATCATTAATCAAAACATAATTTGACAAATTCTTGATTATACCAATATGACTAATGGGAAAATAACAGCCATTGAGGAAAAAAGGTATAAATTTAGAATGTGACTTTGCATATTTGATTGTGGTTTATAACTAGCTCAATACAAAATCAAAATATAGTCTCTGGAAAGCTAGTTAATTTGAGCTAGTCTGCATGAAAATCAAAGGTATGTTATGGTAAATAGTGATAATGTATTAATCAACACTGAATATCTAAATTCTTTGTCTTCTGAGATTTCCATTAGAACTTCAAATGATTAAACAAAAGATTTGGCAAGATATTGCATCACAACAGTGTTCTTTAGAAGAATGGGTACCTTTGCATGGCTTTTACTGATACATTCATAAATAAAGATCATTTCATTAAATCAACAGAGATAAAATTTTCTGTTTACTAGGAGAGTTTTTTCATTACTCTCTACAGATTTGCAAAACTGTTCCTTCTGTGTACAGCAATAATCAAGGGATACAGTTATGTGCATTGTTCCTTTCACTCACGGAAAACTTCGACTCCAGTGGTGCAACACAGCCTTGTTTAGATGATACATGCATGATGCAGTGTTTGAATTAAACACACAGACTTAATGATGTGCTTTAAAATACCCTAAACAATCAACTGAATAGCATATGAAAATGAATAGTGCAGTTGTCTCAACTCTAACTAAAGAATAAGGATACCTTTTGCCATCTGCAATTGATATTTTAATGAAAAAATCCTAGATAAAAAAACCCTTAGATTTCATCTCACTGGTGCACAGCTGGATTTGAATCTTTGTTGTAGTGTAGTAAGAAAAGAAATTAAGTGCAATGCCAGAGTAGAAAAAAGTGAAAATATTCTGTTTCCTTTAATCTTTTTTATCAGACAAGATAGTATTTAACATTTTCTCACATTTCAGCAGGATTAATAAGGATTATTTCCAGTCCTAGAAGAAGACATTCATTAAATTGCATTCAACTGTTGTGCATTTTGTCTCTGTAACTTAAAGAACATTTCATTCTCAAACGTTTTTTCTTAGCAGCTAGAAAAGCTGCAGCTTTTTTCACATGACTTTTCTGTGCTTTGCAAATTATTTCCAATGTAGGGAACAAAAAAGATTAAGGGTTGTTTTTCAGTATAGTTGTTTGAAATTGTATAGCTTGTTGTACTTTTCCGGCTTTGCACAAAAACCACTTGGCTTGAATTATCATCAACAAGCAGAACTGCCAAAGATCAAAGAGCCTTAAGCCTAACCTTTTGATATAGATAAAGCCACAGTATCCCATAAGAGCTGTAATGCAGATGCCTCCTGTCTTCCTTCCTTCCTACCCAGAAGGAGTGTCCTGACCTTCTGCAAAAGGAAAAATATGGGTACCAAGGGAAGAAGAAACATAAGATATTGGCAATGGAATCCAACCAAAGTTTCAATGATTTTATTGTCTCACTGACAAACCCTGATAATTTTCTAACTTTTTGATACATATCTCCACTTACCTTGTATTTTTTTTTAATTTCTCTGCACTAGCACAAACTAGATAACGTAATACAGAAAAAGAGCTAGGCATTAGTTAAGTGTAAAAAAAAAACAGAAAAAAAAATCCTGTGGATTTAAGTTAGCTGGCTACCAAATTTGGGAGTAATTTAGGAGTTTTTGCTATAGAAAGTAGATAGGCTTATTCAGATTTGGTACTTTATTCATTGACTGACAGAGACTTTTGAGACACAGGCTGACCTCTCTTAGGTAGCAAATTAATAGCTTTGACGACCACACAAAATCTGTAAAAATGTGTGAGGAAAAAAATGTGTCATTAATTATATGGGTTGATTAAAGTTTCAGATGATTGAGTGCATTTCTATGGATTATCAAAGACTTTATTTTCCCTTTGAAAAGTATTTTCCTTCTCCATCTGTCATACTAGTCATACTTCCCTGTCTCAGTCATTATTAAAATAAATAATAATAAAAAAAGGAATTGCAAATTCTGTAAGGCCTTCATACAGTGATGGTGAGGTTTAAGAGGTACCTAGAACCAAGAAAAGCAAGCATACCTAATATGAAAACCTAGCAGATATATTAGCACTTTACAGAACTTTGAAAAAATCCAAAAACCTATTATTCCTATTATTTCTTTGAAAAATCAATACTAGTGTATGAAGAATATGTAAAATGACATAAGATCTCTAAGCCATAGCTGACAGTAGTTTGTGACTAACACAACTGTAACTGATTTGTGTGATGTGTGATTTTTTTTCATCAAAAACCTGAAATATTAATAGACATTTTTAGATCCCCAAACCGTAAGCAGACTCACTTTTTTTAAGAGTACTTAAATTAGTCTATCAAAAATATTTTACAAATGATCCTGAGGTTGCTTTTTTTAATTTCTCTTTTCAGTAGACAAAAGACAACCATTAAATTTTTGAATATATAAATTATGTTTGGAGTGAGGGTGGAGCCAGTTGATCTGCTTCTGAAGAACCTGTCTTAAAGCATAGAGAGATGCAGCAATTGAAATTTTTGCTAATCATTCCATAGCTTTAGGAGAGGAAAGGGTGGTGAGTTTGAGGTGTGTTTTTTGGAGGGAAAGCTTTGGTTTTCCACCTCATCCTTCAGTTCTGAAAATCTACAGATGTCAAGAAAAAATGATTGTCCAATAATGATTAGCTTATATATCTTTAATGTCAAGCCTGTTAATTAGTACAAATGTGAATTTTAAATTGTTCACAGGAATAACATTACTCACAGAAGCAGGTAATTTTCCTGAGCAATTATCTGGTCAGATATATATTTTTAAGAAATTGCCCTTTATAGAATACTGTTAAAAAAAGTCTCCTTTCTTAGAGGAAAGCAAATAACCTAACAAATTCCTTTCAGAATGGAAGATAAAACTAAAACTTAAGAACAGCAAAAATCACTAGCTGAAGCCCAATAATGCATAATCTTCTTGCCAAAATCTTTCAGTTCTATTCTGCTCTCTACAGAGGAAGGGAAACCTCTTTCTGCGTGCACATTAAGAGACAGATAAGATTTTTCCCCCAACATTTATTATAACTTTCATTGCAAAACTTGCATTGGCTAAAGAGATGGATGGGCCTGACACTTTTAATTTATGCTAGTACTCCATTACATAGCCAGTAAGTACGAAGGAGCATTAAAGTAAACAAAAATTAGGGCCCAATGTATTGCCTATGGGCTCTATCTCTATGTAATCTTCTGAGCAGTGTAACAGAATAAGACACCGATTTAATTCTTTCAAACGGTATTTTTGAGTTTGAATATTAAAGGTAGTAATTACCAATTCACTTAGTGAGTTTGTTACCAGCTTCTGTTACTTTTAACGTGTTGACCTTTCTGTTCCAAATCTGAGCTATCTACACCCAAATTTGTTGCAGTTCTATTCTTGGAGTGCTGACATTTGCTTAGATGGAAAAGTTTACTCAGTGAAACCCTGCACCCACCTATCAGAATGCTTTACATGGCTTAGCTTTCATGTGATTCTTTCCCTTTCATGACAGCTTTGAATAAATGCTTTTTAATATTATCTCTGAACTTTGCAAACGGAGTCTGGAGTACCCAGTGCTTGGTGTAGGTAATCTAAGAGGTTAATTGAAATGCTCTTAGTTTAAGGACATTTCATCTCTGACCTGCAGCCAAAGGAAACTTTTTCTGTAGGAGCTTAAGTTCATCATTCACTTAGCCGTGCAGGTACCTGTAAATGACAGAGGCCAACATCACCATGTTATTTATATACCACAACTACTGATATATCACCAGATGCATTTTTTAACATACAATCTTTTCCACTTTATTTTTTCCTGTTTCCTCTTACAAAATGGCCATGATTTCTTCTTCCATTTGATCCATATTGGAGGTTTTCAACAAACATTTCGTGCGTTTGGGAAAAAGAGAGATATAACCCAGAAGTTTTGATCTATGGAAATGAGCACAAACCACCTGGAGTGCTATAGCTTCATGTGCTTATTTATATTCACTTGTTTTCTTGCATAACCAAGGCTGTGGTATGAGAACCTTAAAAATACACTTCACCATGCCACGAATGGATTGGCTGATTCATAAGTGTTTCCTGCTGAACTCCAGAGGGAATTTGGAGAAATAATTAATTCAAGGTTATAGGACATCTTAGAGCAGGTATTATAAGCAATCCTGACCCTATGGCTATCTTTATTGACTCTTTTATGGTTAGATAGGCATGTATATATCTTCTTCTGTCTACAGCTCTGCTATCTAGTATTCTCAAACACTAGTCTCCACTGACTCAGTTTTCCATCCTCTCTGCTGTGCATAAAAGAATACTGCTTGTGCGAGCTCTTCCAGTCAAAATAGATTAGGTTAGAGAAAGAATTTAAGAATTTAATTACAATTTATTATGAATAGTGGCAAGACTGACTATTTTTTATTATAAAAAGAAAGTACGTAGTGAACGCACAAGTAGCACAGACTGTAGTTCGAAAGAAATGATAGATCTGCAACCAGGAAAAGGTGAATTCAAGAAGAGCTAGAGGCAGAAAAGCACTTGTTTCCATAGTCTCAGAGATAAAACCAAACTGAACCTGGGAGTCTGCCACTGTGGTCTTTTTTCTTTTTTTCTTTTTTTTTTTTTCAGTCTTGTTATATTTCAGCCTCTCAAGTTGACAGCAAAGAATATGTCTCTGCATGACACTTCTCAGAGGTGAATAATACCTTGTAATTCCACTTCTGAAATTCAGTTTCTTCCTCATTTCCTGTGCATCAAAATTACAGAAACATTCCTACACAAAGAGCCCTCTGGAGCAGGTTAAAAAGAGCACCATTTGCCCTAAAACACTTCAATTCTATTGATACTTACTTGCCTACCTGCTTTGCTAGTAGATATCTGACTCTTTGAAGTCATTATCAATGGAATGGTAATGGGAACTTAACAGTGGAAATGCAGGTTTAGATGCTGATAATAGCTCCTCAGGACCTGGAGATCTGTAAAAATAGCAGGTCCTCTGCCCTAGCATAAAGGAGGCAGCTCATTTAAGTGTATCATTTTCAAAAGGCATTTTACAAAGCAGCTTCAAAGTGACATTCTTCTGCTGTTATAGACGAAAGAAGAGAAGAATGGAAGGAAGAGTTCCTACCTAGTAACCTGCATTATAAGCTATAATCTTTTTTCATCTTTCTATTAGATAACAAATTCTCTGCTATGTACCATCTTGTTCTCATATTGTGCCACTAGGCTGCGATATGTAGAATATTTGATGTTCACATTTTGATGATGGCAGAAGCAAATTAATCTAGTCTTGCTTAATTGGATATTCATACAGTTTCCCAGGGAAAGCTGTCAGACAGGTAGTAAAGATGAAGCTGTTCAAGAATTTTCTGCCTGTAAAATGAAAGGGTAATGAAAAGATGATAATTTTAGTATGTTACATAATGTTATGAAATAATAAAAAATGAACTGTCATTGCCTCTGTCTTATTATATTTTAATTCTCTGTTAAAATGAGCCGGTCTCATTAGATTGTTAGGGAGAAGTGTAAAATATCAGGTCAATTTTAAGCGGAAAGGCTGCAAAGGACCTTTCTTTTGGTCTAAGAAATACTCTTCTCCTGTTACTATCAAATAATACTACAGAAAGTAGTCTTTCAAAGCACTGAAGATAGTAGCATAGAGAAAGGGTTGAGCATTCTCTGTGATTGTACACAGAGAATCTAAACTATCAGCCCAGTAAAAATTGCTAAGTTATAGTGAACTTCTAGGGTAAGTGATAAGGCTGTCTTGAAGCTTGTAAACACGATGTGACTTTAGTGTAAATACAGTATGTCAGCATTGATGGAAAAAAACTTTCTGCGTGTGGGAAAGAAAGATCTCTGCATCTCTGTTGGAAGCTGCCATCACCAAAGTAGAAAGAGCAATAGGTGTAAACCATCTCCCTTTCAGCCGGAGTCTCAGCAGATCAGATGCAGAACAGAAAGGTAACCTGACAGAACTGGGCTGCTGTTAATAGCCAGTATCAGGACACCACTTGTCAAAGGCTGTGTAACCTAACAACTTAAAGATGATAGTAATTTGGTGTGGATAACATTCAAGGGGACAAATTTTCAGATTTCTGAGCATCTTTAAAGAGATGTTACTGCAATTCAAAGTTCTTTTGGGATTGTCATGATAGACAAAAATCACTCCCCCTAAGTTGGGGAAACACAAGGAAACTCTATCTAAAAACCCAAGGAAACTCTGTCTTAAAACATTTGACACTTTTTAAGAGCTTTAGTGAAGTACTCACTGGTTTTAAGATTATTTTGGTGTAGAGTCATGATATACAGATGTGTAGAAAATAGCAACCTCCACTTACTGGCTTCCTCTGTTCCCTTCTTTTCTTTTCTCTTGCCAATAAGCACTCCTATAAACAAAAATAAATAAATAGATGTATAAATAAAAGCGGAAAGAGGCAGATCAGACATTTATTAATTCAATTTCATTTGATCTTCATTCATCAATATTTCCATTAAAATCCTTTTAGCATGTCTAATCTGATGGAAACCTCGCAGCGGGGAGATAAGCAAGAGGTACAAGGACTGCAAAGATTTTTTGCTATTAGAGATGACATCTTTGAATAATTGCCTAGAAGAAATCAAAAAAACAGAGGGTCTCATGCTGAACATTTAATTTTCTCTTTTTTATAGTGTAATCAGTAAAAATGGAGGAAAAACTCTTTAATTCCATCAGCTAACATCTGCATTTGTTAGATCTATCTGCAGTAGATTTGCAATAGATTTTAAAACAGTTGCATAATATGTCAATAGAGGGTTTTTTATTTTTTTAGTTATTTGACATTTGTTTTGAACATCCTGTACATGCTTAATTCACTAAGTTCAGAAAATATGTATTACAGGATGTCCCTTTATTAAGGTGACTGTAAATGGAAAGTAGAATGTTAGAAGTGAATCCCTTAAATACCTCTCAGGAAAAGGTCAAGGAAGAAAGGAAGAAAAGAAAGGGAAGGAAGAGTATAGATCAGAGTTACCACTATAAAATATACTGTCTTTCTGCTCACAGTCAGTACAAGACTCATATACTGAATCCTTTTGTCTTGATCATCACGTTCATGATCATGACCATGATCATCATCATTTTATGATTACTTCAGTTTACTCTTAGTTGAATAGAAAGGGATTTGAGGAAAAATAAACTACATAGCTACTAAGAATGGAAAAAAATATCCTGTAAAATATTATTGTTAGAGATTACTAGAATACTTCAATTTCTTACACATGATATTATTTTCTTTGAATAACCTTTTTAAAAGACAGATTTTGAGTTTCTCTTTAAATATATTCTCCTTTTCTCTGTAATATTTTTTCAGTTCCTTTCTTTCCCCACTAAGGTAGTAAAATTAATGGCATCTTGGGTGTAGGTTATTTTTTTTTAATTAGCACAGATAAAGAAAAGAAAACTCCCCCACTGTAGTCAAAGAGGAATAAAGTCAGAACACAATTCGACTTAAAATCAGATTGAGTTATTACTAATTTTAAATGGTAGCATTGCTATTTTTAGCAAAGTCTGAATATTTTTATATCCTTCCAAGATATCTTTTATTTAAAGAGGTCCTTATTTCTCTGTGCTATAACAGCTGTTTGCACACATTAAGTGAAATGTTTAAATTCTTAGTAATGCTTTTAAGTGATGAATGCACAAAAACTGTCCAAACAAAACCATTTAGTTCCTATTCAAATTTTTTCACGCCAGAATCCTACATTGACACTTTATTTAGCAGGTCCAAGTCTGCCTAGCTTGCATCCAGATTTACAGGCAATTAATCAACCATTCTTCCAAATGTAAAGATCTCTGTTTCTTATGTAGCTTATTGAGAGGTGCTGGAAGAAGAAAATCTCAGATGTCATTTTGTGCCTGTTGACAGTTTTGACTGTTTGTCTTGCTGCAGTTAAAATGTCAAAAATCTATTCTAACAGTACCAAATACCTCCTCTGAACCAGTTGGTTTCATGTCCTAGGTAGTAAACTGAAAGAGGTGTTATTCACCCCACGTTTTTCTTAGGAGGGATGAATCTTTTCTTGACAGCAGTTTTACAACCATGCAACATAAATCCTTCCTCAAGCATTTTAATAATCAAAATAGTGGTAGCATCTTTGCACAGATATCCTAGAAGTGTACCTTATAACAGAAGACAAAGGATCTGCGCTATACTTAAAAACAAATATCTATTGATTACAATGTATTTCACAATGCTTACATAAAATTCCTTCAGTGGTGAAATGTACCTGTATGTGGAAGAGCAACATGGATCTTCACCATATTGGACCTTGCAGTAGAACTATGATGAAGAACAATATAAATATCTCTATATATATATTTTTTCCAGCAGAGGATTTTAAACTATTTTAAAGGAATAAGTCCAGTAGTGTTTCTGTCTATGTATATTACTATACCAGCCATAGTGATATGTACAGGAGCATGTTCATTTAATCATTTAAATCATATGAAAGATCCTTGGAAAGAATGTCAAGTTTGACACAACAGCATGCCCTCCAATAATGTGTCACATATTCCAGTGCACCTAGGGAGTGTATGTACATTCATTTGTGCCCTGGATGTTAGTCCAGTATCAGCTAGGACTCTGGCTGGACCTTATAATAGCTTCTGTGCCTGAGCTTTCAATGAGAATCTGGAGAATTTCAACAGGTCTCTCCATCTGGCATGGTAATTAACCTTTCTTCTATGATGGGCTGTTTCTACTTCTTAGTGTTATCATAAACCTTAGGATAACAAAAATGATAGCAGTGAAAACAGGCTAAAAAATACATTTAAGTTACATGAAAATATAAGAAAGGGTTTTTTCAGTACAAGCTCTGTCAGTGTGCCTTTGTTTTCCCAGTCTGTCACTGCTCCTGTTATCAGATAATGATGAGTTTTTGCAAAGACAGAGCAACAAAAGGAAAAGGAAAAGCAGTTTTGCTTCCATCTAAATAATTCTATTTTGTCACAAAAAAACAAATGAAATTCATCAGGCTATCACAGGAACAGTTGATGTTCCTGAAAAATGAGCAGGGAAAGGCAAAGATGCTGCAACATTTAATTCCCTCTTTAATATGTCATAATGCTTGCAAATAATTTTCCATGTATATTACATAGTGAGTCTGAATAGCAATGCAGTGCATCAAAGGCTTGTCTATATTATCCCATAGACTAATATTTACTCTATTATTATGCAATATAATATGTATGGAATACTGGGAAATGGGATCTTGCAAGTAATCTTTAATATATTTATTAATTATTTGAAATCAACAATAACTAACATATTTAATTGCATGTTTAAAAGCTAAAACAAAATGTTTCAGACACCTGAGAGGATGTAACCTACTACTAGAAGACCTAGAGAGGATTAATGTAAGAGAGGAATACATGAGAGGAAAGTAACTGATATGTTTTAATGAAAGATATTGTGGTGCTAACTAAAAACATTAGAGCATATATTTCATGTTTTGTTAACACTACATATTTTAGGAAAAACATTAATTTTAATAAAAGTTGTTATGAAGCACAGCGACAAATCTAGGTCAGCTGAAAATAAACATCTAAACTAGGAGTCAACAGCTAACTTTAGGTGACTAAATAAAGTTAAGAATCTAAGTTAAGAAGATAGCAAATAGCTTATAGTAAAGTAGAGAAACATGCTATGGCAGAAAATCATTTAGTGGAAATTTCTAACTAATGAATTTTGTATTGCCATCTGTTACAGTCTCTCACTCTCAGCACTATCATTGTATATCATGGTAAATAAAGGTTGTGCTCCTCATTTGGACGTTTAGATGATCAAAATGATATGGATATGAATAAATTTTTGAGATTCAAAGTTGTCTCCAACAGACATTGAAATGGTCTTGTTTTCATTCCTCTAAAGAACAGAAGACTTCTTTGAAATATTTGCTCCCAATAATACAAATAATAATGTATTTTCCACCTAGCCCAATTCAAAAAAGAGAAAAGAAGAATAAAACAAATAAGAATATTGTAATGATAGTGTAGAGAGTTATGGTTTTAATGAAATATGGAAGCAGGCTATCCAAGGAAAATTTTGGAGAACATATTCACAGAGCAGAAAAATGAAACTATTTTTATGAGTGACACATGGCACTACAGCAGAGATTGAAGAGGAATTAAGTTAATTGTACTGGAATCCCAAAGGTCTGTATTTGCTGAAAAAAAAAGACAAAGATTAGAGGCATGTAAATGTGACCAAAAAAACGTTGGTAAATGCGATAATCTCCTTAAGGTTTGAAGCAAGAGGAAAGAAGCACTAGACTCTATTTAGAAACAAGAGACTCTAGCTAGACTCTAGCTAGAAACAATTTCTAAATATTTATATGTGTCCAGTGAAGAGACAGTGTGACATTAAAGTCATGCTAGTTAGCTCAGATGTGGACCAAGGGACCTCATACTTTGCATGTGATATTAGAGGATGTGTGGTCTCGTCAGTTTTGCACTGGGGTAGGCAAAGGAAGCATGGTAAAATGGAACATGGGCAAGGACTTCCCTAATTGTATTTCCACCTAAGAATTTTTAACATTCTTCTGCAGCTTTTTCTTAGCTACAAAACATCCTTTTTCCTTTTGTCTAAAGGAAATTTTGTCTAAAGTCTAAGGGGTTGATTGGCAAAATAGCAAAAACTGACTTGCAAAACCTGGCCTGATTAGATTATTTACTATGAGTGTTTAGTATTATTCAAGTTCAAGGAGTAGATCAGCACTTCCTCAACACTTCAAACAAATTAGAACATAAAATTAGGTCTTGTACTAAGCTCCTGTGTAAATGATTTCTTTTCCAAAATACTGTCTAGTATCTTGCTCTTAGGTCAGTTTCTGAATTCTCAGCACATAAAATTCTTGACCTATTTATTACCCTACTCATTACTATAGGGGAGATAAAAAAAGAAAAGACTGTTTTAATTATTTGTCTTTCTTTATAATACTTTGATGAATTATTCATAGAAAGAAAAGAATCTTAGTTATGCATAAATGCATTCTGATTCAAAGAAGAAATCTTTCCCCTCACCCTGTACCTTGGTTTCCATTTGGTTTCTTGTATCTTTCGGACTTGAGACAAGTGTTGAAATTGCTGGGCTCAAAGGAATGCTCACCTATACTAAACCTTGCAACTGCCTTCTCTAGTTTAGGCCAAAGAGTTCGTATCTCCGTACTGAAGAATTACAGGCATTTTAGTATCATTGAGCTATTCCGTCTACTGAGTAGATGGCATATTATAACTTTTTTAGTTGATGTTGAATCCTTTTAAGTTTGTTCTCCTAACAGTAACTACAAGTTTCCTGAATGAGCTTCAGTTTTTGTAGTAGTGGAGGTATTTTGGCTGGAGGATATTTATAAAGCTGAGGGAAGAGATTGTCTTTGGTTTTCTTATTCTATGAAAAGCTCAGAATGAAGTGATGAACTCCAGTATCTCAAAACTATTCTGCACTTCTCCATATAATGTATTTAAAAAATATACCTTTCCATCATATCACTGAATACTACAAACAATTCAGTTGCTGTCCTGTTGAAATAGAAATGTGCAAAATTTTATATTGTTCTAGCATTTTGACATATAATAATTTTACAGAAGTTGTTATAAAATAACCAGTTTCACAAGTTGCCTTTTGTAGTTTATGGAAATATCCGTTGGCAATAGGGCTTTGAGTTTATGAACATGTATGTGTAAAAAGATGTGCATCATGTAACATAAAAATCAGTAGAATTAATTTCTATTAGGCCCTGAGCGAAGCATATTCCAGGGATAAGTTGATTTCAATACAAATGATCTCTCTAAGATATTCAGATTTTGATATACCGACCCATTATTTTCTGCATATTTATAGACCTTTATTTTTGCATAAGAATAATGCACTTCATTTTGAGGTAATTTTAGAACATAGTGTATTTATTTTGTAGAAGTGTAGCTTACAACAATCAAAATAACAGAATTAAGTTAAGAACTAGTACATAGTACAATCAGTCACATTGCTATGGGTCTTTTCCAAGTTTCTGCTATATTCTTGGAAACAGAAAAGTCTTCGATTTAGAGTTCAATACATGAGATTCCCTCAGGACACAAAAAACAGAACAAGACCAGCAGAGTTAAAGACAACAAGTAGCAGAGCTTTTTCCCTACCACCTTCTTGCTGATGGAATCAAACATATATCACTAAGACAGTAACAGAAGGACCTATTTATTTACTGAATAATGTTCTACTTCCTAGAAGTGTAAAACTGATATGGTGATTAATGACATAAAAATAAAAATAAAAATAAAAATAAAAATAAAAATAAAAATAAAAATAAAAATAAAGATAAGCACTAAATTTTAAAAAATGCCTACTTCTCTTTGACAAGATGAAAAAGAAAGATGGGTGCTGTTCTAACTTCTATAAATTGCTTAATTTACTTTATTGTTTTAATTTAATGCTTAAGGATTCACTAAGCATTCTATTAGTTCTCCTTTTTGTCCTATCTACTTATCTTTTTTTTTTTGCTTTCTGGTGAGCAGGCTCCTGCAGGCAGGGTTCTGTGCTCTCTCTATATATGTTTTTGCAGACCCTACTGTAATAGTGCTCCAAGCATTTAAAAAACTTCTAATATCAACGGCTATTATTGATAAAATATGAGGCTTTTCAGAAGAATGGGCAGCACTGAATCTTGGTTTTGCTTTGTGTTGTTCCTTTTTTTTTTTTTTTTTTTTTTTTTTTTTCCTCAGCTCCTGGAATAAGGAGGAAAGGGGACTAAGCTCATCCTGCCACACACCGCACAGAGAGGGAGGACTGGGATAAAGAAGCCGGAGGGCTGGAATTGGTACTCCTGTTCTCCTTCCTGGAATGGGAAGGGTGAGGGCTGTGTTTACTGCTTGCTGCATGGCTTCTGCTGCTGAGCAGTAGTTGCTCTTCCAATGCAGCAGTCCTCCCTGAGGGCTGAGCAGTAAATTTATTTTTTTACATCTTTAGAGCCACGTAGACAATGAATCATGAATACTGTATGCAGATACCTACTTTGTTTAAAATAAGCCTGTAAATTACCTAGGGGATCTGTAAATAACAGAATTATTTTTCTCGTTGAAAAAAAAAAGGCACTAAAGAATTAACACTACTTAATGATTTATTTATTTCAATTTGTATGAGAGGACTAAACTTATTGCTATTTTCTGTAATATTGTCAATTGCATTGCCCATAACATTTTCAATTTGAATAAAAATTATACAAGCAATAAGTACTCTTAATTTTATAATATAAAACAATATCATACTCTGTACAATTAGACTTTAAAGTTTTCAAGCGTGATCAAATAACTTTGCAAAGTTGTTGCTTTAAGAAATTGTCATTTTATTAATTGTAATAAAGACCATCATAGGCAAATACATATGCAATATCAATATATATCATATATATTTCTCATGCATTTAAAATTCTTAAAACAGAAAATTACTTCTTATCAATGAAAAATTATTTGTTTTGCATTACTTTATAATTTAGAGGTACAGGAATCACTGTGAGTAAACTATAGCAGTTTAGTACTTTTGTTTATAACATATTTGTGTGCAGAAGAATGCACACACACCATACTTCCTTGTGACTGCTAAAAGACCAGTGAAGAAAAACATAAAGTGTTCACAAAGTTAAGGAGTTCTTAAATATCTTGTCCTAAATACTGGATCTAAATTTTCCACTGCATCTGAGCCCAGTTCAAGAAAAAAATGACAAGTTCCACTCAAGTGGGTAAGCTACACACAGTATTTTAATTGGACACATATAGGCTGCTATTTTAGTCTTAAGTTAGTATCTTTTGTGCACATTGTTAATCAGAAGAATAAGATGTTTACTGTACTACATTCTTGTCCAGAGGAATTAAGATTTCTTGAGTAGTTTTCACAAGGCATATTAGTGCAATCTTATAAGAATATCAGACTCAAGTGCAGACCTTACCTGGCTGAACAGATGATACTTAAATCAACACCTACATAGAGCAGCTAAGCTGTAAACTATGTCAGAAGTTATTGTAACCAAAATCCAGGCAATAGTTTTAATCTCTTGACAACTAGTAGCAGATAGTTTTAAAAAACAATTTTTGGTACTCTGTCAGAAACTAAAATTTTTATTTTGTTTCTTTTCCAAATAACTGATTTCATCATACTGTTGTTTTTAATTTTCCATTCTCATATCAAGAAGAAGAATATTAAAAAGGTCTCATTACACAGAATCAGAGAATCACAGAATGGTTGAGGTTGGAAGGCACCTCTAGTCCAACCCCCCTGCTCCAGCAGGGACACCTAGAGCACGTGGCACAGGGTGGCATCCAGGTGGGTTTGGAAGATCTCCAGAGAAGGAGATCCACAGACTCTCCAGGCAGCCTGATACAGAGCTCTGTCACCCCCACAGTAAAGAAGTTCTTCCTCACATGGAGATGGAACTTCCTGTGTTCCAATCTGTGCCCATTACCCCTTGTCCTGTCATTGGCCACCATTGAGAAGCGTTTGGCCCCATCATTTTTACATTCTCCCCTCAGGTATTTATACATGTTAGATATTTAGGAGATTGAAATAAATCCATGTTATATTTAAATTTACTTCACTTTTCAGAGATAATATCTTCATACATTCTTTTCCCACATTGAACAAATTGAACCTCAATTAGAAATGTTCCTGGCACTACACTATTGATAGTGAAATAAAAGCACATTAACACCAATTAATATCTTTAAAAAATGTGCTTTTCACCTGTGTGATCTTATGGTAATTTTGCTTTTAAGTTGTATTAGACATTTATATTACTCCATCTGTTATTTTTTTAACTTAAATAGAGTACTTCAGAAAGATCTCTGTCATGATAAGTAAGTCAGTGCGAGTTACTTCTGGCTATGTTTTTTTGTTATTTTTTATTTCAATATTGTTAACAAAATAGTATACTACTGTAATTTGATCAAAGCCAGGATTAAGCTGATATAGTTCACAAATAGAACTTTTCACCAGCTGGTCTTTTTTCCTTACTGCTGCAGTGTTAGAGTCTTAGGACAAGCAATTTGATGGTGTAGCTATGTATCTCACAGGCTAGTTGCTGCAGAAAAGGACAGTCCTCTGACCACTCTCCATACTGGCCACACAATTTCCCCTCTCCTCCCTAATATTTTGTACCTGAGCGGAAATGTGCCTGAGCAGTTGGTGAATTGGTTCAAGAAGATAAATGACAGAAAGATGATGATGGTGATGGTGGTTGTTTTTGTTGTTGTTGTTGTTGTTAACAGTGATTTTGTATTGGCAGCCATCTAGCTTGCCTTCTACTCAGAACATTAGTTTGGAAGTAACTAATCAGTAGACTGACTCACCTGTAACATCACACATCACAAAAACCACTGAAAGGGGTTGTATCCATATTTGAGACCTTTGCCTAGGTGGCAGAAAAGTTGGCAAGATAAACCTCCAAATTACAATGCTGCAAGTGCTGCTTATGCAGGGTTCTTCATCAGAAAGATAGAGCTTACCTGCTGAAAAAGAGACCTACAAAGGAGAGGCACCTCATCTGTCCTCACTGTCTGTTCAGTCCAGATAGATTAATTTCTCCATCTTCAGATAGCTCTTAAGTTAGTGGGTTTAGGTGCCTCTGATGCATTTATCTTCTTGTTCCAGGACATATGTCTGGCATTAAAATAATGAGATGCTTACTCATCCCTGTAAGATTTGAACTCTGGACTTCAATTTCCTAGAAATGCACATTTCAGCACCCCAAAGAATTTGAGTAGTGAAATATCTGTTTTCTGGGCCCTGATGAGGCATGGGACTAACGTGGACTTGAGGCTAATGAGAGTTATTAAGCTTTATTGCGTTAAAATGTCTTGGGAGCGTTCTGGGAACAAGTTCTGTCCTGAATTTTTTAATGTATGATGGAATTCTCATGAAAACAAGGTCTTATTTTGTCAATTAAGATAGCCAAAAATGAGAAACAAAATTACCAAACAAAAAATATATATGTTATATAAAACTCATATATAGGTTAAAAAAATGCATGGACATCTCAAGATGCTTTATAAAACTGAGCAAAGGTTCAAGACTGGAACTAGTGCTAGTATTTGTCTGGACTATCTAGTTTCAGCTGTGGTTATAAAAATGATACTATTTGTTTGAAAAATGGTTCTGTGCAAGCTGACTTTCACTGCAGGAATTTAAATGAGATAATATGATATTTGACTGCAGTTTTTTGAGAGTGTTGCATGCCAAAGTCTAAGGCTTCATACAATAAACCTACAAATTCAGTTGTTCTGAGGTCTCACAAGTTTAGGAAAAAGTGCAGCCTTTATGCTGTCCTGCTGAAAGTGATTATTACCTAGACGTTTTTCAGAGCAAGTTTCATTCTTCCATTGCTCACAACAGTCTGTGAAAGTTTAGCTCATACACAAGTTTTCCTTGTAATTTATGACTAAGATAGCTTTAGTGTTAATCTTTGTATCAGATTCTTCATTTCTTCTGTTTAGACAAGCAACCTATTCACTAAGTATTTCTTCTGTCTTCCTCCCTGAAGTAAAATACAGATACACATTGAAATGTCTATTAAGATATGTTGTAACAGATGGAATATTTTCTAATGATAACAAATTTTTGTGCTATTGTGATGGTATAATATATGACCTCTGTGTTTATACATATTATATCTTTAGGGCATATATTATTGCTTCACTTTATTTATGTTCCTCTCAGCCTCACTGTACATTACAAACACCCTTTCTTGCTAATTAACTCCAGTGATCCCTTTAAGTCCTGATTAAGTTCTATTATTAAATTATTAAGATCTTTCCCTAGTGTCCCACATTTTTCCCTCTCTAATTTTAGAGGGCTTTCTGAAGCAATAAATATTCTTATGAAGTGATTTTTCCCTCTTATTTTCTCTGTACATATTTTAAGAATATCAAGTTGGCAAATGATCAGAGCTCATAAAGCAAGGGATTTCACATGGAATATCTTTAGGAGATGCACATAGTTATATTTTTGTATTCTAAGTTATCTAACATTATCCAAGAGATTGTAGCAAAATTTGGATTCCCAAGGAAATCAAAGAAACTCCTGACATCCTTTCCAAAACCAAAGAATTTGCTGCAAAATAAATATAATTTTATTTTTCAAATGAATGTGCTATATTTTTCATATGATATTATACTATGGCACATATTTTCTTTCAGTTCTTCATTTATTGTTTATGCAATAGCCTTGTAGAAAGTGCAGATTTGTACATCTGTGGGGGAGAAATAAAAGAAAAAGACGTGCTATGAAAATGCACACACACTTACGGTATTTGACAGTAAAACATGATTCAACCATGTAGGAAGATGAGGGTTTTGCAGAAGAATTAGTCTCAGGTTTCCTCTTTGGCTATTGCTTTTAGCAGTTCTTTCATTTAAAGGTGACTTTTTTATCTAATGCAAATACGGATAGGAGGCATATATTTTGCAGTTAGATTCTAGAAGAGAAAAAATCTTCTCCATTATCATAATAGGGGCTAGTTCAACATCAAGTATTTTCAGACATTTCTACACCAGCTTAAAAAGATGTATGATGTATTGTAAATAATACATTTGCAATGATATAAATCATATGTCTAATACGTTCCAACATTTAAATGCTCCTTCTCTCTGGCTCTTGCTTACTTTTGCTTTTCATGATTATCTAATCATAGAATCATTATGGTTGAAAAAGACCTTCAAGATCACTGAGTCCCACCATAAACTCTTCAACATCATACCTGCTAAACCATGTCCCCAAGTGCTTCATCTACACGTTTCTTGAACACTGCCAGAGATGGTGGCTCCACCACTCCCCTGGACAGCCTGTTCCAATGCTTCACCACTCTTTCTGTGTATAAATTCTTCCTAACATCTAACCTGAACCTCCCCTGGCACAACTTGAGGCCATTTCCTCTTGTTCTATCTGTAGTTATCATCTTTAGTATATATGTATATAGTATATGTAGTTATTATCTTTAGTTTTTGCCTAAAAGTCATGCACTATATGTTCAAATGAGCAGTGGTATAAAAGCTGCATCTGAAGTAACCGGAGGAAACGTTTCATTCTTTCCATGATATCTCCCTAGCCTTCATTAAGTTTCTGCTTGCCTGCATCACCATGCTATAACATCTTTTCTTTCTGTTTAGCAATAAGTTGTGGATATGGAAAGCAAAGTTTCCCCATATCCACTGGGGATATCCTGCACATTCAAGCACCATTTATGTACTTCAGGAAGGATTGCACAGGTAATGGTTTATTCAGTATTTTGTCACTACTGTGGCTCCCAACTCCCAAAAAATCATAATCTATTTTGCAGCCCAGACTTTTTGTATGATACAGTCCATGAGTTAATTGTGTTTGAATGAGGATTAAAGCACAAGCACATCCCGTTTCCACCCTGACAGGAAAAAACTTCTTCCTCATGTGCAGAAGACATTCCTGTTTAAATTTGTACCCGTTACCCCTTGTCCTGTCACTGGCCACCACCAAGAAGAGTTCGACCTCATCCTCTTTACATCCTCACCTCAGATATTTGTACATGTTCCTAATTAAGATGAATTGCCTCGATCCATTTGAAATGCATTTGAATTTGAACCTGGGCTTACTGAAGGAAAAGGTATAAAAGAATGCAATTTCAAAATTTGTTCTTCCTGATTAAATACTATATTATTTCCAGGAGGAAACCTACCCCATGAAGTATATGAATTGTCCTTTTGAGCTATATACCTGTCACCTGTCTCTGCTTATCATAAGAGGATCTTAAGTCATATGTCCATGCTGGGCACCTTAAATTTGGCATTTGGTGTGAAAATTTACTTTTTGGCATATGTAGTCATGAACTGGATCATCATTTATTTATTTATTGCTTTTTGCAAAGAGTTTTAGAAATTATTTGAAATAAAGCATTTGATATAGATTAACAGAATCATTCTTTAGTATTGACTTCACCTGTTTGCATAATATAACAATGATAATGCACATTTTGATGATAAAGTGAACCTTTTATGCTCTAGAGAGACTATGCATCAGTTTTTGGATAAAGCTATAGGAGAAATCAGAATTATTCTAGCTTCCCAAACTTTGAATAAGATGCCCTATAATACACAAAGGTTACCCTCCAGGCAGCACATAAAGTCATTATAAAGCATAAAATAAAACAGTTTAACTGAATTTAGAATTAATAAAGAACATCTGTTTTCCTGTAGTGGAATGGTAACACATGCTGGCTGAACATAATCATGAAGCAGAACCATCTATACGCAAAACTTAAATTCACACAACCAAGTAATCTGATTGACCAAATACAACTATATGATTTAGTGTGTCTTTTTTTTTTTTTTTTTAGTTTGTGTAATCCACTCCCCTTACCTTATTTTTGCTTGCAGAAATGGCAAAAATACACTTTTGAATTTAAGGATGCATCATGTAATGAGAAAGAGTGTATGATTGTGTAATTCAGAAACACAACAGCACTGGGGATACTTAGTAATATTTATTTCTTATTCTTTACAGTGATATTCATCTTAGCAATAGTGTTGCTTAGACATTCTTATCTTCAGTATAATGAATGCAACAACTTCGCATTGCAGGTATCTCTAGCTGCTATATATATCTTAGCCACTAAAAGGAGTGGCTTGTTTGACCAACATAACCCCACAGTTACTCGTCTAAACTGCAAGTCTGACATAGTCCAATTGGATGCATGCTAGTGGGCCAATACAATAACAGTGAATTATTACAGCTGCATTTTTTTCTGTGTATTATGTACAGTAACTTTGGGGAGCAAAATTTTCTCTTTATTTTCTTTTTCATTCCGAGAAATTAATATAAGGTTAATAAAGGTGTTCACAAATTCCCATTTCTAATTATTTAGTTACTAGTACCATTGATTTCCTAGGAGACTAGCAAGGTATGAATGCATTGGATTTTTTTTTACTTAAGTATTTGTGCTGGTGTTTCTCTAATCTGAGTAAATTCTACTTAGTGTCTACAAAATAAGCTTGTTCCAAAGTATATTTTATATAGTTTTTTTACTATAGTATAGTTTTATAGTATTTGTTTTTCTTTTTACTGTTAACACTTTCTGAGTCTGTAAATGATTAATGAAATTTAATAATATAGTTTTAATACTGTCCCTTGCTTTTTAGATGTCATAGTCTAGGAATTTCTATACTTCAGTAGACTGTTTTCCTGATCAGTGTTTTCCTGAAACGGTTTATATGGAAAGGAATGTTAAACCTTCAAAGAGGCAGGATAAGCAGCTCTGCCAGTGATTTCATGGATAAGAACCATTTTGAAAAATGCCGTTTTTCTACTTCTTTTAGATGGATTAGAAGTTGGTATTACTCAATAGCAACAGACACCATTCTGAGTCTGCTTTGTTAATTTTGTGTTTGATTATGATACATCTAGGTGCACACATCTGTATACATGTATAGTTAAGTAATTTTTTTATTGTATTGTAAGTAAGTTGGAAACCTGAGCATGATGCAATGAGCCAGTTCACCTTGCAAGCGCCGTTCATTTCTTGGGCTCACATTTTCTACTTGAAAACATGGAAAGATTCCACTCCTGCTTTTTAAATATAGTTGTATAAAGCTTTTAAAATGGCTGGCTGACCCCTTGATTGAAAGGCTAATAGAGATAGGAATGCTAAAATCCCCTTCATATGAATGACTTTTTAAGAAGGCTGTACACATTTAAGTGAAACATCAGAAAGTAAGGGTAGCTACTAGCACCTGCTCTTTCTGCTTTGTATACCTGTATTCTGCAAACTAAAATGCTAAAACTGGCAGAGCCCAGAAGGTGGTGATAAATGAGGCTGAGTCTAGCTGGAGGCCTGTGGCCAGTCATGTCCCACAAGGGTCAGTGCTGGGCCCGGTGCTCTTCAACTTGGAAGAGGACAAGGGCACAGAGTGCACCCTCAGCAAGTTTGCGGATGACACCAAACTGGGAGGAGTGGCTTCAGAGGGCTGTGCCGCCAATCAGAGGGGCCTAGACAGGATGGAGAGTTGGGCAGAGAAGAACCTCATGAAGTTCAACAAGGACAAGTGCAGGGTCCTGCACGTGGGGAGGAATAACCCCAGACACCAGTACAGATTAGGGGTTGACCTGCTGGAAAGCAGATCCGCAGAGAGGGATTTGGGAGTCCTTGTTGACAAAAAGTTAACCATGAGTCAGCAGTATGCTCTTGTAGCCAAGAAGGCCAACAGGATCCTGGCCTGCATCAAGAGGAGTGTTGCCAGCAGGTTGAGGGAGGTGGTCCTCTCACTCTACTTACCTCTGGTGTGACCGCACCTGGAGTATTGGGTGTGGTTCTGAGCTCCCCAGTACAAGAATGACATTGAGCTTCTAGAGAAGATGATTAAGGGACTGGAGCATCTGTCATATGAGGAAAGACTAGACGAGCTGGGCCTGTTTAGTCTGGAGAAGAGAAGACTGAGAGGAGATTTGATCAACATGTACAAGTATGTGAGGGATGATTGTAGGGAGGGTGGGGCCAGGCTCTTCTTGGTGGTGGCCAGTGACAGGACAGGGTGTAAATTGAAACATAGGAAGTTTAATCTCTATATGAGGAAGAACTTCTTTACTGTGAGGGTGACAGAGCCCTGGAGCAGGCTGCCCAGAGAGGTTGTGGAGTCTCCTTTTCTGGAGATCTTCCAAACCCGGCTGGATGCCACCCTGTGCCACGTGCTCTAGGTGTCCCTGCTTGAGCAGGTGGGTTGGACTAGATGATCTCTAGAGGTCCCGTCCAACCTTAACCATTCTGTGATTCTGTGTGATTCTGTGATTATATATAAAAATAATAAGAAAATAACTCAGAAAAGATTTCAGGCCAAGGATATCTTTTCATGGAACATGAGATGAATCATATTTTGCAGCTGTGTATATTTTTCATTGACTATAAAGAAAAGCCTAGAATAAATTGCCTGCGTGTTGGTATCTACACTGACAGGTGATTGGGGTGCAGTCCGGAAGTATGAATTGTTAAACAATTCAATGTGTTGGTATTCACATTGTGCTACTTAACTCCCTATTTAACAAGAAACTATTTGGTTTGTATATCTTACAATTTTGATCAATATCAATTAGTTGAGATTTCCTGGTTAAATAATTTCTGTTTATTTAGTTTTATTATAGTATCAGATTAGTGTCTCATTCTTTTTAGAAGCATAAATTATTTACTATTCTTCTTCAGTTATATGATGTTATATGCTGATCTGAACATTTCAAAGCATATCAAATCTTGATTTGCTTTCATTTTTATATTCTTGACTTATTTAGGATAACACTTAATTGAGATAATGCTTCAAGGTGATTGTATCATCCCAAACTCTAGAGAATATTTTTCATTCAATAGTACTTCTGTATAAGCCAGTTCATAGACTCAAATGTGAGATTTTTTTTTTGGGGGGGGTGCTTTTTACTGTTTGCTTTAATGCTTATTGGATTCTAAAATCCCTCAAGTGCAATACTCTTCCATCATTACTTTCTCCTCTTCTTGTCTTATACATGTCACATGAATTCAATAACCTGATTCTCACACAGTTTGGAGTATTTGTAAAAATCATTCTGTTGACAGACAAATTGACATCAAAGCCTATGCATAATTTTAGAAAATCAATCAAACGTGTCCTATACAGCAAAGTTTACTCAGTCCTTTTTTTTTTCAATTAATTTCAATTAACAAGCTCCCATACAGCTAAGATGAGCCAAGATGACTCAGCCCTCAACATTAAGCAGACAATGATTTAAAGAGAGAGAGAAAATAACAGCAAGGTGTAATGGCATGATGAAAGTCATTATAGAAGATGAAGGTCTTATGAAAAGACTTTTGATCTGTTATTTGGATTTTTCACTATTTAGAAACAGATCTTGGTCCTCTTGTACTAGACCTCGCCATAAAGGCGAGGTTCCATGTTCCAGTTCTGTAATAACTCTCCTGATGTGAATTCTTCTATGTCCCAAAGTCATAGAGCATTGACAAGGCTTCTCTCTTTAGCTAGTTTAGACAGGTTGGAAAATCATAGCCTCTACTGAATTATAGCTGCAGCTCCACTACTTCACCTGAGGAGTCATCTTTCCTGCAAACAGTATTCTTGCTTTGTGGTGCCAGGTCAAGGAGATATGTGAGGTAGCAGGCTTTGTAGTAGTGGTAAGGACAAGTGAAGGATATACAGAAATCAAAGACAGTACGGATTCAGGAGTCCCATCCTTCAACTGCGCTGGAGATACAAGTAGAGCTTGTGCCTTGCAGGACACTCAGTAGTAACTTCAAGGAGAGTAAAAGCTGGAAGTTGCTGACTTCTCTCATACCAGGAAGGTTTTTGCTCCTCCTAAAGTCTTGCAGTTACTGAATGCTCTTGAACATGAATAGGAGCTGGACTTTTGAATGCTTTTGAGTGAAACATCTGGGCCAGCAAACCCTGAGCCACAAAAGAGGATCCAAAGGAAGCCCAAAGGAAGTGGCAGTGGCAATAGTGGATTACTCCCTGTTGCAAGGGACAGAAGCACCCACCTACTTATCTGACCTGCTGTCTAGAGAGATGTCCAGTGCCAGGCTCCCCATTTTAAGAGACATTGTGTAGGTTGTTCAGAGAGTCTCCATCCTTGGAGATATCCAAAAGCCATTTGGACAGGATCCTGGACTACTATCTTGAGCAGAGGGAGATGGATGTGATGATCTCTAAAGGTCCTTCCAACCTCAACCATTCTGTGATTCTGTGAAAGTCAGTGAGTGTCCCAGGATCCTCAGAAGCCCTTGAAGCAATTGGAAAGCAATTCCACATGGTAATGCTCCTCTGGATGAGCATTTAATGGAATTTCCTTAAAGAATACATTTGAAAAAGAGAACATTGCTCCATTAGGATTACAGAAATTGCTAGCTTTCACAAAACTCTACAAATCATGGTATTTTACATTTACAATTGGATCTGGATAACATATCAGTTATAATGAGAGACTGCTTGTCTTTTTCCATCTTTATTTTCCCCTACATGTATAATTTCCACAAAACCAAAATTGACATTCTTAGTACCAGAATTATTCTCATTTTCCTTATTTCTTTCTCAAAGCAGTATTTTATTTTATAAGGAAAATGCCAATGACTTATGTAAAGTTATCTAAACATTGTTCAAGCTGGTTTTAGGATTGAAGAAAATAGACAAATGTTCTAGTTTCCCTTCAGTGTGCCTCAGTCCTGTGTGAAGTAAAAAGCCATTAAGTACTTGGTGCAGAAGTGGGAAGATCTTATACCTTGTCTTCTCTGCACAAATCTATTTTAGGTTCTGGTCACTATTTCTCATTTGATTTAAAAAAAAAAAAAAAAGTGTTGCTGGTAAAAAAAAAAAAAGAGGGAGAGAGATGGGGAGAGAGAAGAATGTTATTTCACTGTCAGAAAAGCATAGTAAGATATGATTCGCTGTAAGAACTATGTGTCCAATTGCCATTGCCCTTGTTCTTTTAGAACCTGTGTATTTGTGTTTATTATTATTATTGTTATTACTATTGTTGTTATTATTATTTGTCTTTGGCTTTTACATTGAAAAGACTTTTCCTCCTCATTGTAGAAGATGATGATTCAGTAAAGAGTATTCTGTGTAAATTCTTTGCTGACATGGTTAAAAGCTTTGATTATATTCATGACCTCAACAAGAGACTGTCCCAGAAATGTCCCTGAATTTAAAACAGCTTTTTTTCTTTCTTTTGTAGCATTATTTTTTTTTCAATGACTATTTATATAAATATTTGTATGTACATATATATACACTAGAGTGCTTTCTTTCAATATTTTCAAGTGCTTCAATGTTTATATTTCAATGAGTTTCTGCAAGATCCATATAAAGATAGCCCTGACTTCTGGAGCTTTCATGGACGTCTTATGTTGTTACTCATTAACTGCTGCAGAACCCAAAGACTAACCTATTTTACTGCAGAGTTTGGATCTAGAGCACAATTGATTAATATCTCAGCAAGCTAAATGAATTGTCTGACATACTAACTATGCCCTTTATGTACACTCATAGAACACAAGTCATGAATATCTTGCATTTCACGGATGTTTCCTAAAATGATAAGAAATGTAGGCAATATAAGATATTATCAAAGAAAGCTAGATAAGGAAAATAAAAGTCAAGAGAAAGCTCTGGATCCTGATTAGCCATGCTGTTCAACAGTTAGTTGGCTCCGCAGCTCAATCTCTGAACTGCTCCAAGCACTTAAATCTACCACAGGGAGGGCAAGGATGTGATCTAGCTGAGATCAGTTAGTTGAGGTATTTTGTTTAGCAAAAGAGATGCTACCTTTTGCAGCATTTTTGTTTATTATAATGTTGTGTAGATTGCTTCTTTGTTTAACAGATAGTCTTTTTAGAGAATGAATGAATGAATGAAGAAAAAGATGAATCTGAAAAGCTAAGGGAAATTCTACTTATTTATAGGAAGTATCAGGAAAGTGGAGTAAAACACTATTCCCATCTGCAGTACATGCATCAGCCTTGATTCAAAAAGGCCCTCAGGCCCATACTAACTTTAACCCCTCTAAAATAGATATAGTTAGATTATTTGGATGTCTCTGGCTGTAATGTGGCACAGTAGCCTTTCACTGCATCTGAAAGAGATACACTAAAAAAAAAGGGTAAAAAAAAGCAAAAGAAAAACAATAGTATCTGCAGAAATGCTTGCAGTCATGGGCCTAAAAAACAGTACAGAATTCATTTCCCAGCTGCCTGTGTTGTCTCACAGGAGCTCTTGTTTGGAGAGCTAATCTCCTTGTTCTTTCCCATGGGCTACTGTGTATGTGTGCCTGAATGATACCTCCCAGGAACAACTCTGTCTCCTGCTACGGCAAACGCATATCCCTGATCATGTACTTCAGAGATAGGCTCCATGTAAGGGCGCAGATGTGACAGTGTTACTTCTTTCTTATCATGCTTCACAGCACTCATGCTGCTGTCAGGCATGACAGGCAGCAACCCCCTTGGTAAATCCCTATCCTGAAAGTTAGTTCAGTCCTAAGGAAGCTGCTTTGGGGGGGTGCGTGTATTTATTGACTTTTTGTATCCAGTATTTGTCTTGAACCTGCTAAAGTTCCAGATAAATATCTAAATTTAAGCTTATCATTTGCCTCGTGTTTATCTCAGATATAGCATATGAGTATATATTAGACATAGAAGTTTCCTGCTACTCTGTATTTCTTCGTGCTTCAGATATATAAACTGTTGCTTTTAATAGGAGGAAATTATATCTGGTGAAACTCTGTTAATGGCATTAGTGAGAGGTTAATTTGCTATTGCAATTTTCATTGGGGACTTATTGAAATCAGCATAGAAGGGAGTCCTGTTGTTTAACAGCTTTGACTGTCTTTGTTGAAGAATTAGGGAAAAGCTTTTCCTTTCCACCCTAATTTGTTTTGCTATGGGAGGAGCAGGGACATCTGTTGCAATGCATACAAGTTTTTGCTCCAGAAAACTACAAAAAAAGAAAACAAAGGTAGAAGCAACAGTGAATTAGATAACCTTTTAATCTATTTATCAAAGGAGCTGAAGTTCTATTTCAAAGAAGGTTAAGGAATACGTATTGAACTCAGAAAATGAATCTACCTCTACAGCACTGAGATAACCAAAAAAAAGGAGAACGAAATCAGTGCAAACCTGTTAGCACATGCCAACTCTTATTAAGAGATTAGAGTGCTTAAAAAGACAGAGAGCAGTTCAATATTTCCTTTTAAGTTTCTCTCAGCTGATTTCTTGTGTGCACGGCTGTGCGCTGCAGTGAAGCAAACAGGTCATATTTCAGCTGTGAAAGCTCTCCATGGCGTGAAGAGCTGAGCAACTCTTTTTCAGGCTTTATGAGATTTCTTTAAACAATCTCCCTCTGCAGTACCCAAACGAGCGACGCTTAGAAAGTTGAGTAAGGGTGTGCATTGCTAAGAAACGTAACTTTCTCACAGGCTAGAAAATGTGACAGTGGACTTGCTTCATACATGAATGCTGAACAATTTAGGAATTGTTCCCAGTTACACTGTGTTATTCTAGATCTCCTCCCACCCCGCTTTAATCAGAGGAACACAAGGTTTACAAACAGACATACTGTGAAACATTAATGAAAACAGGTTAGTAGCTATGCAGAGCCGAGAGCATAATACAAATCCCAGTGAGGCTAATAGAAATATAGACAGAGTTTTTAAAAAAAGGACAGAGCTATTTCTGTCAGAAATAGATTCTCCCTCTGACCCATGCAGTGCTAATTTACAGAGGGAAAGGCCTTCACTCAGCCTTGTTTCAAGCCACATGCTGCTTGCGAGGAGGCACTCACAACTCATTACACTTTCTGCTTTGTCCCTTTTCAGTCTTATTCAAGGTTAGACCAAAACTAGGTTTTAGGGAGATACTATTCAGGAAGAGTTGCTAGATGATAGAAGGCTAGATGGCAGATGGCATTTATTTCTGGTGGGAGGCAGAGCAGGGCAGTGCTCTGATACCAAGTATCAGAGAAGTGGGGCTTGCAGACCCCTGATGCTACTGGGATGGGACTGGGCAAACACACAAGGGTCATTCTCACACAGTCAGAGAGGAGTGAATCTCTTCTCCCCCCCCCCCCTTTTTTTTTTCTTTTTGTCCCCCTGCCCCGTTCCAGAAGTCAGAAATCCAGGAAAACTCCCAGAGTCACAATAATTGGGCTGAACATGACTAATCCCAAATTATTCTTCTTTGGGTCATTTAGAACACAAATATTTGATTAACCTGAGTGAACAGTGATGTCCATTAAGGCGTCTTGGTGTTCCACATGTTGCTGCATTTTGACCTTCCCTCTACCTCCCACAGCTTCCTCCTTCCAGGAAGTTTCTCAAATTTTAAAGTGCTTCTATTGGCTTTACTCACCATCTAAGTGATATAATCAATTTTACTTAAAATCACAAGTAAATGAATGAGTAGGAGTCTGCTTGACCACAGGTCTTATACACATATAAAGCACACTTGCACAGAAAATATGGTTGAAAGAAAAAAAAAGTTTCAGAGCAAGTAGAGGAGTTCTGCAGAGAGGGAAAAAAAATCATTAAGTGTTTTGAAACATCCTGGCAGTACTGGGAACTGAAAAGAACTCATTAGTGTCAATTGAAGAAACAGGTTTGGTATAGGTGGCATATATGACACAGATTAGCTTCGGTTTTTGTTTCCTCCATCCCTACTCTATACTTCAAAGGTGCACTACAGAGAAGATTTAACTCTCAGCTTTCCCACTGATCTTTTAGTGCTGAGATAAGCCAAAAATGGCCACTTTAGGAGAAAAAGGAAATATGACCTTATTCAGAGTCACAGGGACAATGCAAAACATTTAGAAACTGAATCGTTTTATGAATGCATTCACACTCTGAAGAATAGGTTTGAATATACTTCATAATGAGAACACTATATGTTCTTTGTAGGAGGGATGTAGAAACTCCTCAGTGAAAGTGACAATCAGGGCTTCTGATTCAGGTCTGTTAAATGGAAAGCTATTGATCACCACCTTAATGTGCCAATGTGATTTCATGCTTGGATAATGGCCAGAGTGTGTTGTTGGTCCTAAAAGCAGAACAATACAATGTTATTTATTTCCTGGCATGTCTCATCCTTTACTTAGGGCAAACCCACATTTTTCCACAAGAACAAACTGCAATTAAGCATTAATTTAACATACAATATTGATCTAAGCTGCAAAGGAGTTTAGCAAATTTCTGTAAATTTGCTTTCAGTCACCTTATACTCATTTTAATTAATTAAATTGTGTGCCCTCAGCACTTCTCTCATTAATTAAAATACAACAGAATAATCTCTTTAAAATCTTGCTCTGCATCTTGTAACCTTATTTATGGAAAAGACTTTATAAGCAGATTCAGCCATTGTGAATGAAACAGCAATCTGCTCCTTCTTTGGTAGTATGCATATTAATTTAATATTAGGCTTCCATATTTATATCTGTTAATCTTTTGTTCTCTACTTCTGTTTACATATTTGTCAAATCGTTTTTCCTGTGCCCAGTAAGTGGTAAGGCTTAACCAATGTTGATAACATCTTCAAGAACCATCAATAATAAAATATCTATACTGAATTGTATTGTACTACTATTTATTATCACGAAACATCTTCTTTAACTTCTGTGACAGAATTACAATTTAAATTAACAACACAATATGGCCTATGATTGTTAGTGCCACATGTTTTATCTTTGCCTGTCCATTCCTGCTATTTGTTTCCCTGCTCATGAAGAACTTTCCCAAACTAAAAATATTCCTTTGTCTTCCTTATGAACGGAACGTATTGGAAAAGATTATAATGGAACATGTTGCATTTACCACAAGTTCCAACTTTTTTTCCAGAGTCATGAAATCTGAAATTATACTCATGTGAGAATTACCAAATACTGTGATGAGAATCTCCTCTCTTGTTTAAAAACAGTGTTTTCTAGGTTACAGAGGAGTTTAGCGAATGTTATTAAATATGCTTACCATTTTCTGGAGTCTTTTTCTTTACTTCGTACCTGTACTCAGTCCTTTTCTCATAGAGTAGCATATAAGGAAGAAAAAATAGTTTTTATGAAACCTTGAAAAATATAAATGATGAAAACCCAGAAGCAAACTGATAGATCAAACTACTGATCACTGAGTCCAAAGCCTCTAAGCATGATCCATAACAAACAGTTAGGAAAGAGCAAGTATAGACTGATATCTTCTCTGAGGTTTAAGGGCCTAAAAGCAGTCTAGCAGTATCTTCAGGAAGGTCTTTGAGAAGACGGAGCCAAAAAAATCTTTTTGAAATAAGATTCTCAACGGACTCTTCTTTTTGTAAAGTTGAATCATGACATTTTATTTTGTAAAATGATCTCTGTGACTTGGTGAATCTGAGTCCTGATTTTTGAAGGTTTGGAGTAGGTCATGTCAAGACATGAAATTAGAAGAATATACAGCTGCCGCATTCCAGGAGAGCACCGTGTTTTGCTTTGTTTTTTAGCCGAAGGAAATAATAATAAAAAAAAGCAAATCATAAAATCAAGTGAATGATTCATTCTGTGGTCCAGTGAAGCAAGGAATTAAATAAAAATGTGTTTTCAACCTTTGAGTTCACTTTAAAAATGACAAAAGTTGAGGAGATGAGAAAATAAAACAATAATCATAGGTAACCAAGTATATAAAAATAAAAGCATCATTTTGTGCTTTTACTTAACATTTCTTACCAATTTTTATTATGCTTTTAATTCCCATCTCTCCCTCCTGTCTTTGCTTATAGGCTATTTCACTGTGAATAGGAACAGGATGAATGAATGAGCTATCACCCCTGTCTCACCCCCCGCCAAAAAAATCTACTCATCATCACATTGAAATTCATTCCTGTCTTTGACTGTCCTTCAGCAAAAAATTAATCAACTGTCTTCATTATAAGATTTGTCAGCATGATAGAGCTAATATTAACGCATTTTAGATTGAAAATAAATAGCAGAATTGACATCTATGCACAACACTAGAATGTGGCAGGATGCTGTATGCAATGTGTCATTGGTGATACAGCCTGAACACATTAACCACAGCATTCATTTTGTGCATAAATCAGTGTAATTATTTAATCTTTAATTTTAAACAACTAGCACTTTGCTCTAGCTCCAGCATTTCATTGTACTGGAGTAAAAAGGACAGTAGAATTATTTCCATAGCTGACAAAAAGGACTTCCTGATGGGGGAAATTACATAGCAAATTTTGACAAGGAATTACTTTGTATATGGTTTGCTGTAAAGTCCTTGGCCTGTCTTTTAACGGGTCATATTCAATTCAACAGCAGAATAGACTACCAAAACAGTTCTTGAATTCCTGATTTTGGGCTACAGCACTTTTTGGAATTAGGATTTTCCAGCGCTGCGCTGGCCAACTTCTAATATGTTTTTGAGCTATTTAGCAGAAGCTAAACGTTTGGACATATGCATCCTCTTCTCTCACCTGTCTCCATATATAAATCAATAGAACACAAAGAACGCACAAAGAGTATGGATTTATACTCTTTAGTAGAACAACCATTTTTCAGCCATGAAGTCAAATTTCACAGTGATTTAGTTTTCCTAGTACAGGCTTGTCTTTTTAGGGTGAATGATTGCCACATTTCCCAAATATAGACTTCACAGCACATTCTGTAATATACTCATACCATGATTTGCGGATAGAAAATAAGATTTCTTAGTAAAATTCATGTTAATAACCTTCCTTTACTTATTTTGGGTCTATCTTCCTATCTTTAAAATCAGTAAAAGTTTATCCATAAAATATAAATTATTTATATCCCCTAATGTAGGAATTTAGAGGAGGGAATGATAAACTCCTTAATTGTATTCTTACTGGAAATCACTGGAAATTCTTACTGGAATAGGTGCTCATCCAGCAAGTAGGAACCAATCTGTCTATATAAATCATACAGAAACCCTAAGGAAAGAAGCCTCTGGCATATGAAGCTCCCAGAGTTAGTAGTATTTCATTGCTATTAAAGTAGGTATGATCTTCATTTTATGTCCAAAGAGTATCAGAGAAAGTGTGGTCATGCCATACATGACCTGAGCTTCAGTTAAAAACTAGACTTTCTTGTAAAAACTTTAAGGCATGAATTCTTCTGACACTTCTGTTGACTGATATTTGAGACAGCAGTCTTCTAAGGAGTACTTGTAGACAGAATGATTTTGCCTTAAAACAATATAATCAAATTTAACAAAAGAGATCCAAAATGAGTGAATAAAAAAGTTATGAGTAGAGACTTAAAACATTAAGTATTTAAATTATTACATCACAGTAGAATAAAATAGTCTGTTTAGTCGCTTTTCATTTCTGGTGGAACATTTTAGTCAGCAGAAGTGAGGGAACATCAACCTAGCTGGAATGGAGGTAAGGAAGTATCTCTTGATATTCTGAAATTATTATGCCAAGAAATCAAATATAGCTGCAGGGAAAGGAAAAGAGGCCATCACATACACCACAGTATTTAGTAATCCTCAACCCATTTCTTTTTTCTTTCTCTATGGTATCCTTCTTCTTAATTCTGCTAACAGACTGTACATTAAAAACAAAACAAACAATAAAAAAAATCGTGCTCTTGAGAACTACACTTTTGGATGCAGTTCATGAAAGATCCTTCACAAACCGACCCCTATAGGATTTACAAATTCTAGCTCTTATTCAGCTTGCAATAACTCATGCAAAGCCCTGGCAATAGAGACTGTTTTACTGAAAGTGTGCTGTGGGATCCATACACCTAGACATCTGCACTACTGTGCAGACAGGTTATACAGGTTATATAGCTTTTTGTTTTGTATTTCATATAGCACTGAGCATCACAGGTGCAGCATTTCAGTATTGGTATCAGATGGAAAGCCATATGGAAGGACATAAGGCCATGACTAACTGCAACTGACCCTCTGATCAAGTCCTGTACCTGCCTCTTCCTTCCCGGCCTAGACTCTCCCAACACAGGCCCATCCCTAACTCTGATTTGAACCATTTCTCTTTCCCTTAGATCTGGCCTTGTTTTCTTGGGTTTTCTATCACTCATGGTTCCTCTATCTCCACATCATACTCCAAACAAGAATTTTCCACAAATGGAATTTTCATTAAGGATAATTAATGCAGGGATTTTTTTCCTTTAGCTGTGTACCCCATTGCTGGTTCTAGCAGAGGAGAGATACAACACTAGACAAAACTACTACATGAAAGCCCTTCCTTTAGTCCAAGTGTCAAGAAGTGATAAGAAATGGTACAGCTCCTGCTATGATAGACTTCCTCCATTAGAATGATTTACTGCGACATCTTCTAAGAATAGATTGTAATGATCCTTCAAAATGAATGCTGAGCCACAGACCTCTATTCACGATCAATTCTGATTACAGTGCACTGTAACTCTCTAAATCATTACATAATGTGACTGCATATTATGATACTGCTTGCTTACTTGAGGAGTAACAGTTCTGGAAACAAATATAGTAAAAAGAATTTCTAGCTAGTATCACACCAACTTTTCTTTTATTACCATATAAAGAGCAGAGCAATAGCAACAAAATGGGCATTTTCATCTACAGCAAAACCACTGAAGCTTAGCTTCAGGTTTTGGGTTAAACTCCAGGGTGGCATCTTTCATGTTAAATGAGGATTAAGTTTTCATTTTGATCCCTCTCTCAGCTGTGTTTCTTTACTGTATTCAGTGATCTACTTTTACAAACCTGTGGCAAATTCAGTATATCTGCATCTTTAACCCTTGTGACCAGTTTGCCTGCACCATTTTAACTGTGCAAAGGCAGCTTCGTTTGTAAGAAAGTCAGAATTATAAATTCAGTTGCATTCAATGGGATCCGTGGCACTTAAGCACGTCTAAAAGCTAACTGCTGTAAACAAGATTTGTTTTTTAAACTTCAGCCCTAGACTATTCAGTAGTCTGCTCCAGTGTTATACTTGGCACATTGCAATTAATTCCTAAATAGCACAACTGGGTCCTTATTTTGTCCAGGAACTGTGGCATCTAGAGAAGGTTGTAATCAAATAGTAATTTAATATCAGTGCATTTAGTGTCGGTGAACAAGCAAAGGAAATGAAAGCAAAATGTTAAGTTAAAAATATATTTATATATATGTATAGCTAGCATAGTATAGCTGGAAACTAATTTAGTATAAATAAGTCATTAAGATGGGAAGAAAAAAAAAAAAAAAGTAGACGGGTGATTTGCTAAGTTTCCAAGCAGCTTGTTAGCATTCATGAGAATGGATCTTCAAGAATTATCATGTCACACATTTAGTTCATAGCCTAGATGAAGGATTTTGTATGTCAATCAATGAAATTGTAATCATCCAAAAAAAGACATCTGAGGCTGGTTCCCAAGATTAACCAAATTTGAAGGAATTTAGAAATTTAAAGGCAAAAGAGCACAGGAGCTTAATGTATTATTTCCTCATTCTGCTAAAGAGAAGAACTTCTTAAGAGGACACACAAGCTTCACATTGTAAATATTGTTATTGCTAAGGGTGAAATTCACAACATAAAAATGAGCAGTATGAACATATTTGGTTCTGTGCTCTTTTCATATTCCATATTGCACAAAATATCATGTACAGCAAACAGGTTGACAGACTATGCTACCAAGGCCAACTTTCTAAGATGTCTTTGACATTTATAAAGATGGCATCTTCATTAAAAAATAAATAAAACCTGTCAATATGGGAAGAAGTAAAAGGATAATTAACTAGGTCACAGGCTAGCAAAGAAAGATTAGCAATTATTGCATTGAGTGCATTTGGGAAAGATACATTTTGACAAAAAGTCACAGCAGAGCTTCCAGACATAACAATGCTTGATTGAGGAACAAAAAATAATCACAAAATGACAGTTAAAAGTTAAAAATAGCAATGTATTCAAAAGTTTTAAAGCATGTCAGGTTTCCAAATAGCAACTTATAGATCAAAAATAACACGTGGCCTAATTTTAACTAAAGAGATGTTAATGACCCTGCTTAAAAAAGAAAAAAAAAAGCTTTTCCTATTAAACCATTTTGAATAATTTTCCTATGTTTTTCTGTACGTTTTTTTTCTTTGTTTCAATCATTGCTGAGGGAATGTAAAACAGAAGACATAGTCTGTCCTTTTAAGGCTCGTGCTAGTCAGAAACATCTAATCATCTAAAGATTTAGATTCCACAGTCACTTAAAGTCTGTAAATGCACAGGCCTGCACAGAAAAAGTGAGGGCTTCCTTTACTCCTTATTCCCACCGCGTATCTTCTGACAGGCTTGTAATTCAAAAGTCTATTGGGATGGATTGGAGGTCTACTCTGCTAAAAGTAATTCAGTAAAGATCTAGTCTGTTTTAGCATAGCATTATTGCCAGTACAAGGGCAGTACCAGGAGTGGGCCTCTAGGACAAAAATGTGTGCAGGTCCAGCTGTTTTAACAATGGCTTCTATTTAGTTGACTTAAAGAACCTCATTCTCAACTAAGTATTTGCATAATTAAATAAAAAATCTTTTGCAATTTATTCTTTAGTATTTTTAACATTTATTTTTTACTTTTACTACAATAAACACATATCTTTTCACCTTCTCTTCACATATATTCTCACTTTTTAATAAAAGGTGTGGGTAAATTAGACCAAATGTTTACAATGAGTGCTTTTACAGGACTATTCCTGACTTTGGAGGGTATGGGTATTCTGTACTTATTCTGTACTATGAAAAGCTAATGGCATTTTCTGAGCTTGTCCTGTGTTGTGGGGCATACTTCAATGAAACTGAAACAGGATCTATTCATGCTGCTTGCCTCAAAAAGTTGTCACTTATTCACAAGAAGACAGCATGTGCCACCCACGACCTTATCAGTAAGTCTCTCAGTTCACTATCTTATTTCCACAGTAGTCAGTGATAGGCCTTGCACAGGAATAAGCCACAAAATTCAAGGTGGGCAGCATCACAAATATTTCCTAATCTTTAAATCTGAAAGCTAGAGACTTTCTTGAAGACTTAAACACTTGGCTTGTAAACAAAAATATTCTGCTCTCCCAAAGCAAGTACGAATGACTTTATTCAAGAGCAAGAAATGGCTACAGAGTCCGCAAAGAGAAATCCAGTCCCTCTCTATGAAGTATCTGTGGAGGACTCAGTTTTGCTCCCTGAAGGCTTTCAAAAAGGGGAACATACAGATTTACTTTAGAAAGATCATTGTTTGAATCATGCTTTCTTGCTCTCACAAAAATGCTCTTGTAATATATGTTAACTGTAGGCCTAGCATGGAAAAAATATTTCCTGCTATTATTTTGAAATTGAGAGTCTTCAGTTTTATTATTTCTTTTCTCCCCTCCCTTCCTGGTTCTTCGACATATGTCCTTACTCTTTACCACTATTCCCATTTTATATATCCTGCTCCTTCTTACTCATCTCCTCTTTAAAGTCTCTTGATCAGTCTTTCCTCAGACGCCTCAGTCATGGAGCTCCCTTCTGACTTTCCCTAATCTTATGCCTCCTTTTTGGGGGTGAGATTAGCTATTTCTGGGCAGAACATTCCAGGTGACTGTGTGTCATTGACTATTCAGGAGACTGAGCTTTTTTCTCTCTAGTTTCCTAGCATTTATATATCCATCTGTTGCCTTTTCTTGGCTGTAACTACACAGATATCTGCTCTGAACATCACTGAACAGCAAGACCCAGATTATTTTCTTGGTATATTAAATGGAAAATCCCTTAAGGTATATAAGCAGTTAAAATTTTCTTCTCAAAGGTCTGTTACTTTCAGGTTGTCAGCACTGAACTTCGCTGTTCATTCTCCAAGTTTTAAGTTCTTCTGAAATTCTTAATGTCCTTTTTGTACTTGATTAATCTTTCCTCTTTCTGTCCATTTGCTTCTGTGTTGTTTAACCCTTTTGCTAATTCATTAATATGTTACTAAACAAAATATAACGAACGTGAAAAACTCATGCACTCCACTTTTGACCTTTTGTACTGATGAAAATTGATTCCTTTTTCCATTCTTTTGTTTCCCCTTACCCAGCTTTTATACATGACAGTATGCTACTCTCAAGCAATAAAAGTTTAATTCATTTATTATCCTTTTGAGAGACCTTCTGAATGAATTTTCGCAGAGCTAAATAAGTTGCCACCAGCACTGCATTTTCATTGTTATACACTGAAAGAATTCCGAGTCATTAAAGAGACAATTTACCTTTGCAGAAATCAGGCTGGTTAGCCTTGTCATGTTACCATCTGCAGTATGTTTTATTATTCCACTTCAAAATATTATTTTAACCAGCTTATTAGCTTCCAAATATATCTGTGGCTTAGCTGTTAGAGAATTTCTGGGTGACTAAGGTAATCATTCTGAAATATAAACTAGAATATTTTCTACTCTTAATCCATCCAATCTATTAACTCTTTTTAATGACACATTGTATATTTTCAGTAGCAGTCCTGATTTTTTGTTCTCAAGCTCTTTAGTATCTTTCCAAATTTGTCTTCTATTTGCTGAACAAGCTATAGCAACAATAAATGAAAGCAAATATGAAAGACAAAACTCTTCATCTAATATTTTCTTTCCCACTGATGTTAGTGACTTATGCAAATTGTATGAAGTGTCAGCAAATATTTGCATTCCAATTTGATCCTCATGTAGCATATAAAATAATCCAAGAAAAACTGCAATGAAGTAAATATTTAGAAACAACAATTTTGTCCAGAGACAAAAGAGAAAAGAATGCTTCCCTCAACAGGAAGAAAAAAATGGCACAAAAATAATTCATCAATAAGTGAAAACATTTTGACATGTCATATAAAAATACATTTTGTTCTGATACTATTAAAGAGGATGGAAATAGGCAGAAGAAAAACAAGGACTACTTCTTTTTGTGGAGACTGCAGCTGGTACAACTCTCACAGAGTAGTGTTACACATATTATAAAACTGTGCAAAGCTCTTTTACCAGCTGAAAACGGTACCTGGTGTGATGTCTTGCAATTTCCACTCCAAATGGCCTCATGAGACTATTACATATCAAAACCCTTTTCTCTGGACTAGGCATCCAGAATCTATCCCAGCATTAGTCAGGCATTTTGAAGATCAAAATAATCCAATACTTAGGATGTATATAATATATATTATTAAAATCAGCTGTTTCATCTGCAGAATGGCATAGTAATGCTGAAATCTTGCCCTCCTTCAAATAGAATTGCTGGGAGATTCTTTGGTAAGTGTAATATGCTTTATAAAAGAATTGGACCTATTTTTGTATTCCAAATGTTGCTAGGCTTCCAGATATGAGAAGATGTTATACCACAATGAACATTAAAAGAGGAATGGGAAAAGTGAAAAAGATAAATTAAAAGGTCATTGTGGAACATTCTGTAGGCAGTTTGCACAGGTCCTTACACAGAAACTTGGTGGTTCCTGCTCTTCTGGGAAATCAGAGGTCAAAAGCTTTTGTTCTAGTCCTTATGCGGCTGATTGCCAAATTTGTCGGTGAGAGAGGGATATATATATAAATTTGCCTTGTTGCTCTGCACTTTCCAGCCAGTCTTTCAATAATATGTTTCGTTCTGCTGTGGCAAATGCCACAGAGCTTGCAGAGCTTCCCACAACTGGGAAACTCCCCTTTGTGCCACCAGCTTCTGGTGCAGAGCTGATGTCCTCTCCTAGAGAATATGATTTATGGACTGTGTGATCACAAGCTGGGGTCAGGGCCCTGAACTCAACGTCCTTCCACCACCACTACTGGCCCAGGAAGAGTTTGGCTGCTTGGGTCCAAAACAGCTTTTGGAGCAGCTGTCTGCCTTTGAATCAGAGCTGTATGAGAAAGACTGCAAGAAATGGAGATGAACCTCCTTTGCTCAGAAGCTGCTGTTAAGCTCAGGACTTTGCCCTCCTTGGATGTCTCTGTGTTTTTCATCAATGCCAGAGTAACAATGCTCAGTCTGAAGGTGTTATCAAAAAATGTGCATTAAATGTAAGGAAAGGAAGTTGCACAACTTGAGGGCACTGAATATGTAGCAATGTAGATTAGCGCAGGGGCTACCTGGGTCCAAAAGTGTCTTAAGTATAAAGTGAGTTCCATCTACTTGGTCTACTTGGATAGTTTTTAAGTACAAATAAAGTTTAAAATGACCATGAGTAAAATAAATTTTCCTGGGTGATACAAATGACAATATTTTTTGTTTTGTTTTATTTTGTTTTGGAAGAGTTTTCATATTCTAAAACACTTGCCTTGTTCCTCATACCATATATTTCCCATATTTGCTAGACTCATTTGCTTCTCATTTTGAGACTTTGTCAGATTATCTGTTGACTTTTCAGTTGCTTATTTGGATTTAGACAAAGCGTTCTTAAGTCTAAGTGAATAAGATGAAAATTCAGTATCTAAGCTTAATAAATGCTAAAGAGTTTACAATTCCAGATAGAAAAAGAAACTTAAGAAATGGAAAACTATATACCTGTGTACAATTGTATCAGCTTTTGGCAACTCCCCTCATCTTTTAAGAGCCTGTAATAGCTGTTGGATCTTGATTGGATATTTTGGGGGCAATCAGTGAATTCTCTTCTGAACTCTTCTAAACATCACTAGATATTAGGTCAAAACAAACAAACAAACAACAACAACAAGCACATGTCCTTGACTTGAGAAAGTAGAAGAGAGAGTAACTTTGTCTAATGCACATCGGTAGCATGATAGTAAACAGTACCAGTCTTTAGAGCAATGGGATGTTGAGCTGATTTATATGCAATACCATCACTTTAAAAAGTGATTGAGAGCAGAATCAAACATAAAGACTTTCCAGCCTTGACAGGTTCATGAATTCAAATGTATTTTTAAAGAATATAAAACTCTAAGAGATTGAGAAATGACTCCAAGTTAGTGGTCCTAGGATGGGCCAGATTGGATACTTTAGGCATTATTGATTTATTTTACTTTAATCCTATCTCATTTGAACATTTTACTATAATATTTGATTAGATGGAGTATTATTAGACTCACAAAATCAAAGGCTAGTCACCAGCTTTTACCAGTCTACAATCACTTATTAATTTTCAGTTTCCTTTAAACTTACCGAAAGAGATATTTATGATCTTCAGAAGTAAGTTTCTTTGTAATATTAAGAGCTAATTCAGATGATTAGTTCAGGTATTAAAGTATTAAGAAACAACAATGAAGTTAACCGTTATGATGACCCTAGTTGCCTGGATGGCTAATCACCATAAAGATAGGGCTGGTAGATTTGGGGGTTTTTTTGCACAATATTTGTTCCTTCCAAGAACTTGATTTATTTTGGCATATAAAAACATTGTAGAAATCTTGTATGTGTGTCTAATTCCCTTAAAGAATACCAAAGTGTTAAAGAGACACTGATACCATCTCCATTTCAGTAATTTCTCCATAATCAAAGAAACATTTATATTAGTAGCTGGCATATCTGCATTTTTCTAGTCATTTCTACCAACATAAACAACAAAGACGTGAGAAGAGAAGCTTGTCATTCCTCCCATTTCTATTTGGTTGGAAGAAATCTTATTATGTAGTATGCAAACTGAAGCTAAGATCAATAATGTTCTGGCAAATAAATTTCGACTTTGGTTTACCTTTCTTTTATTATTGCTTTTTGGAATTCACAACTTTCATATCAAAATATTTGCATGAGATATTAAAGTTTAATCTTCTAGTAAAACAGAAAGAGAGGAAAAAAAAGTTTCCCTATTTAATTTAATCTCATTTAGGAAACACAAAAAGATTTTGTCCCTTTGTATTCACTGGCATCAAGTTCTTCTAGATAAAGAAAATATTTATCTCATGTTATTCCAACCATGCACATAAAGTATTAATTATAATAAAATATAAATGAAATCAAAGGTCAAAATAGCCAACAGACAGCTGTGTTTGTCCTCAAATTACTGTGAATTTCAGGCATTAGTTTCACTAATATGAAACAGGCATTCTCATTTCCTAGTGTAGTCTTTTAATAGAAGTTAAAACATCTGTGTAGAATGGAATAGCAGGAAAATATAATGTCTGCTCTGCAGGATGTTCAGATTCTAATTTGTTTTCATTCTGATCATAAAAAAAACCACTCTCAGAGCAAAGATTCATGTGTGTGTGTGTGTGTGTTTGTGATTTGTGTGCATTTATAAACAAACTTTTCCACAAAGTAGAATAGTTTGAGTTAATAAAGTAATATGATTTAAAAAAAAAAAAAAGTTACGTGCATAAAATTAAAAATACTGTAATGTGCATTTAAATTAAAATTTAATGTGCCATGTTTTTCTGTGTAAATAGATGACAATGATTTTTGGAACATAAATATTTCAACTTTATTGAAAAAGTATATTTCACCATTTTGACAGTGCAAAAATCAAATGGAAACCATGACGTTTTTACCCATTGAAAATGTCAAGACAATCAATTTGTTCCTATGAAATATGTTACTTTCAGCAACCAGCATTTCCCAAAGCCACAATTCTGTTGATGGTTGCAACTTAATAAAATGAGGACTGTTTAATCACCTGGCTCTACTGCCAGCTCTCATTGGCAATATCTCCTTTGGAAACTTGATGCTTTCTATCAGATTATTACTTATGCACTATTTGTTTGTTTAGCCAGCTCTATTCTAAGACTACCTCTGGTTTCAGAACATAACTGAGAAAAAAGGCCAATGGCAGAGAAATGCCATCAGCAGTCCAGCTGCAGTCCTTTTATGAAGAGGGCTCTCTATAGGATGTGATTTTTATGCTGCAGCACACATGCAAAATATAGTTTTCCTGAAGTCAGATAGTCCTTACTGCTCAAAACTGACAAAGTTCCTGGGGGAGTTCACATTTGTAACAGTACCCTTGTCAGATTTAATCAGATCTTGTTGCAGTTAGCCATTATATTTTGGGCGTGTAGTCTGTATAAAATACACTTGTAAGCTATCTAAAAGACATCTCTGCTTGTACAGTAGGATATCTCAAGTTTTGATGCCCAAAGCAGACACTGAGGTTGACCCATGTGTTTCATAAAAAGCAGCACTGTCACTCAAAACAACACATAATACTCTGGTGTTCCAAATGTAAAAAAGCTTTTTAGAGGCTGCACTGCTCAGACAGTGGGTTAGCTAAAAGGTGGCAGTAGCTATTACCTCCCTTCTATATATCATACATAAAATCTAAAGTGAATTTTATTGCAAAACCACTGTCAAAAAAGGAAGTAAGCATATTCTTCTGAGGTATTGCATTGCTGGCATGGAATCCATAATGAAATGTTCCTCTTATTCCTAGATATTCTTTGATACATTTGTCTTTGCTTGGCTAATGTACATCTACAGTGGTGGATATCTTTTGTAACTTGATCTAGACAAACAAAGGTTTACAAAGTTTTTCAGAGTTTATCAGTAGCTTACCTCTGATTTTGTTATTAACAATATCAGAATTTATGAAGAGAAAGGTTATTGTTTTTAATTTTCTAATATGCCTAGTAACTCTGCCCTGTAGGGATATGGGAACCCGAAACAAACTAAAATGAGGTAAAGGGGTAGTAAAGAGGAATAAATGCTGAAATAGATGTTTTTAAAATGTTTCAAATAAAGGTTGATGTGGTAACTCTGAGAAAGATAGCATTATTGGTAGTGGAAACATCCCAGAATAACTGACATAGGCAACAATTCATCCACATTCAAAAAGAAATAAAGTAAGGGACTTAAACATATGCCCTAGCTTTAAATGTATGTATAATGTCTTTAGATAATTCATATATCCCTCTCTCCACAAATCAGGCAGGCATTAAACATGTAAAGCAGGCATCACTCATTGCATACAGGAAATGTGTTGCATACAAGAATCTTTAAGGTTAGTTTCGGCTACAGGGAATTACATGCTAAAATTGAGGCTAGTGAGAAGAGAAGAAAGGATTTTCTTTGCTCATTGTTGTCAATATCAGCGTGAGCTAAGGACCACTGAGGTAGAACAGTACAGTAAATTGTTGAAAGGCCACATCATTATTTTGTCATGTAAAAATAATGTTTTAAAAATGAGTGCTGTTCCAGGGTCCAGTTATGTTAGAAAAGTTCAACTCATGGAGTAGCTTATTTCATGAATATTCTTGTAAAAATCAATGGATTAGTCAACCACAGCCTGAGTATGCAGAAGGACTACAGCATTAAACTGTAATCACAATAATAATCACAAGTTTTGGTGGTAGCTCAACTGCAAGCATATCATACAGTTTTAAGGCAATATTATTAATGCCTTTATCACAATAAAAGATACTTACTTGACATGTTTCAAAAATGTCAATGAACAGAATGCTTGTGAAGTTTGTTTGTGAGAAGCCTCTTCCTTTTCAATCATTACGTGATATTTTAAGTTGTTCTCTGAAGACCTCAGCTTTGTACTGAAGAATGAATATGGTAAAAGTTCAATATAAAGCAGTCAAAATTGTTTTGATTCAGAAAATTTGCTACTTTGAAGACAATTTATGTTCTGACTTCTCTCTTCCTACGTTCTTTCCTTCCCTACATCCTCCACATCTACACAATAAGAACTCTTTAAGGATTTCTCAACTCCCTTTTGTTATATTATTTTGACAATCCAGCCAGTAAGATTTTTGTTCAGTCAGAAAAAAAGAAGCAAAAATGATTTTCATTCACTGGGAAGAGCTAAATAAACACTTCCTTTCCTTGAAATGTCACACTGTTCATTTAGAAATGTGATGATAACAGGTCAGGATTGAAAGGGGAAAGGGTGGGAGAAGAGCTCTGAATTCATGCCTTGAAAACTATGAAGAATTGGTAGCAATAGAGAATGAAACTGATTGAGCTTTTCCTCTTAGTTCTACTGATACATCTCATGCAGTGTGACTCAGATGATTCAGGCTCCGTATTCAATATATTTTGACAGAAATTAGGCTATTCAGAAGCCTGTGTATTGTGCATGTATGAGTGTGCGAGAGTGAGAAAGACTGTGGGCATAGATGCATAGTAAATACAGCTTTAACTTATCATTTTTGCAGTCTTTTTTTTTTCAGTAAATACTAGTCATATGATTAAACTGAGCTTTGTGCCATTGTGCAGCAAGTTGCAAGTCTTCTAATATTATGTCTAGGGTTATGACCAGTTAACACAGTCTAGTCTGTGCACACTGAAGGGAAAAACTTCTGGATCCCCTCCAGGAAAATCATGCAGCCAGTTTAGCTAATAGCTCTGTCTGATGGCCTTTCAAGATCAGAAGGAATAGCTCTGAGACACAGTCTAATCACACATGTGATGAAGACAATATCCAGACTTTGAGTGCCTGCAGTTCTATTGATGGCAATCTTTCACAGCAGAACAGGAAAGCTAGAAAGAGATGCACATTGGGAACTCAACTCAAATGCCTCTAGGTAAATGCATGCAGCATGGGGAATAAACAGGGGGAAATGAAGATGTATGTACAGTAGCAGGGCCATGATCTCATCGCAATTGCTGAGACATGGTGGGACTGCTGTCTGACTGGAACGTGGCCATGGATGGCTTTGTGCTTTTTAGGAAAGACACACCAGGAAGGGACGGTAGTGGAGTTGCTCTTTATGTGAGACAGCTGGATATGTATCGAGCTGTATGGATACTGGAATGTATCGAGCTCAGCAAAGGGGAGGACAAAGCTCAAGTCAAGAGCCTGTGATCAGGACTAAAGAGCAGATCAACAGGGGCAACACTGTGGTAGGTGTTTACTACAGGCTTCATTGAAGTAGCCTCACAGTCACAGGAGCTGGTCTTCATGGGGATTTGAACCACTCTGATTTCTGCTGGGATGACCACACAGCTCGGAAGACATGGTCCGGGAGGTTCCTGCAGAACACTGCAGGTAACTTCTTGATGAAGGTAGAAGATGAGTCAATGAGGAGTGGGGCGCTGGTCGATCTGGTACTAACAAAGAGAGATGGTATAGTTGGAAATGTGAAGGATGGGGGCAGTCTTGGTGTTGCAGTTGGGTGGGGAGGCAAATTTGTTAAGAGATGAATCCGCTTGCGTTCCAGCCGATCCTCAAAGGTTAGAGGGACTGGAGGCGGCTCGACTCATCTCTTAATAGGGATACCAAATACTGTGTTAGCTATATGCCCAACTCTGGCAGTATCAGATTCACCAACGGTTTGCTGAGACCATCGGTCCGATCACCTTCCTAGGAGCGAGTCAAGTTCCCAAATAGTGCGATCAACTATCAGCTCGACTATGGCACTATTGAATTCACCAATACTCTGTTGATTATAGGTCCGATGACTGCCTTCAAAACAAGTGGCCGGGTTCACAAATAGCACAATTTATTCAAACGCAACATTTGGAAAACAAGTTTCAGATGTCATTATAGGAAATTCTCTACTACAGAGTTGAGTTCTTAGCTAGTGCCTAGTGTACAAATACGCAATCGTCACTCACCCAGAAGATGGGAGAGGGCTCTCAATCTTGAGGAGTCTCCTCAGGAAGTGTCCTGACCCGAGGGGAGGAGAGGGGTTCAGCCTGTCGACTGATCCAGAAGTTACGATGGAATCTTCCCTCTCTTCTCTTCCTTCTTCCTTAGTTCCTCTTCCTCCATTCTTACCGTCCCTTTCTTCCTTCCTAGTTCTTACCTCTCCATTCTTCCTTTCTAGTTTGCCTTTTATATATTTTCTTTTACATTTAGGTGGAGCTTGAGTGACTCTAGTCTTATTTACTTTCAGTATTCATTGATTTAAAAAAGTCTCCCGAGCTAATTGAAAATCTAGAGAGCATTCTCAGTGAGATGAGGTTGTGTATTGGTAGGCGAAGTTTGAGCAAAGTCTATTGGAAGGGACTGATCTGCCACCATTGTTGGCCCAGCACCAGACATCACACTATGTGGGTTATCAGCTGCATGGTACAACCAGGTTGCCACCTCTGCAGGGAGTACAACACAGTTTGGCTGCAGTGTCTTCACTCCCCTCCACGCTCCATTCACTCGTCGTCTGCACAGCACCATCAGATTATCCCCTCCACAGGGAAGCCAACAAAGTTGGGCCATGGTGTCTCCATTCTGCTCCACTCTTCATTTACTCTTATTATTGTGTGCTAGGAGGGCAGACTGTGTTGCCAAAGGAATCATGGGGAAGTGGACTCTGTACATATGAGCCATCCTGGAAGTGGTAACTGTCTCTCACCTCAAGCAAGCCTCTGTAATGCCATAACTTCTGTTAGACTCTGGTGTTCTCTAAGAGTCCCTTTCTCAAGGAGTTCTCTCACACTTGGCTGCAGGGATTACGAGATGTTGGAATTCATGATCCTGCAAGGAGGAAGCTGGGCAAGAAGTAGGATTTCAACCCTGGACTTCAAGAGAGCTGTCTCTGACCTCTTTAGGGACCTATTTGGATGAATCCCCTGATGCAGGGGCCTAGAAGGAAAGGGAGTCCAGGAGAGTTGGCTATTATTCAAGCACCACTTTCTCCAAGCTCAAGATCAGAGACAAGAAGTCAAGCAAGGAGGGCAGGAGACCTGCATGGAGAGGCAAGGAGTTCTTGGAAAACTTAATCAGAAAAAGAGACTATGCATATTTTGGAAGAGGGGTCAGACCATGTGGGAACAATATAAGAATATTACCAGAGAATGCAGGCATGTGTAAAGGAAGGCCAACACCCATTTGGAATTAGAGTTAGCAAGAGATGTCAGGGACAACAGGAAGGGCAAATACACCAGCAGCAAGAGGAAGACTAGGGACAATGTGGGCCTGCTGCTGAACAGGATGGGTGCCTTGGTGACAGATGTTGCAGAGACGGTAGAGTTACTAAATGCCTTCTTTGCTTCTGTCTTTATTCCTAAGGTTAGTCCCCATGAACTACAGAGCCCGGAGACAAGAGAGAAAATTGGGAGATAGGAAGACTTTCCCCTAGTTGAGGAGGGGGGAGGATTGAGAGTTAGAGATAATTTAGGCAAACCTGACACCCATTAATCAATGGACCTGGATGGGATGCACCAAAGAGTGCTGAGAGAACTGGGAAGCTATTGCTGAGCCACTCTTCATCATCTTCAAGAGATCATGACGACTGCAGGAGGTACCTGAGGACTGGAAGAAAGCCAGTGTCACTCCTGTCTTCAAAAAGGGCAAGAAGGAGGACCCAGGAAACTACAGGCTGGTCAGCTTCATCTCTTTCTCTGGAAAGATGATGGAGCAGCTCATCCTAGAGACCATATCTAGATATGTCAAGGAAAAGAAGGTGATCAGGAGTAGTCAGCATGGATTCACCAAGGGAAAGTCATGTTTGATGAACCTGAGAGCATTCTGCAATGGAATGACCTGCTGGATGGATGATGGGAGAGCCATGGGTGTTGTCTTCCTTGACTTCAGCAAGGCTTTTGACACTGTCTCCCATAACATCCTCCTGGGGAAGCTCAGGAAGTGTGGATTAGATGAGTGGACAGTGAGGTGGGTTGAGAATTGGCTGCATAGCAGAGCTCAGAGGGTTGTGATAAATGGGGCCGAGCCCAGCTGGAGACCTGTGGCTAATGGTGTCCCCCAGGGCCCAGGGCTGTTAACTTTATTCGACAGTGACTTGGATAAGGGGACAGAGTGCAGCCTCAGTAAGTTTGCAGATGATACCAAACTAGGTAGAGCAGCTGACACTCCAAGGGCCCAGGGCTGCCATTCAGAGGGACCTAGACTGGTTGAAGAGTTGGGCAGAGAGGAACCTCATGAGGTTCAAGAAAGGTAAGTGCAGGATCATGCACCTGAGGAGGAATAACCCCAGAGACCAGTGCAAATTAGGGGTGGACCTGCTGGAAAGCAGCTCTGCGGAGAAGGATTTGGGAGTCCTGGTTGACAAGTTAACCATGAGTCAGCAATGTGCCCTCTTAGCCAATAAGGCCAATGGGATCCTGGTCTGCATTAGGAGGAGTGATGCCAGCAGGTGATCTTGCCCCTCTACTCAGCTCTGGTGAGGCCAGAGTATTGTGTGCAGTTCTTGGCTTCTCAGTACAAGAGGGACGTGGAACTTCTTGAGAGGGTCTAGCATAGAGTGACAAAGATGATTAAGGGACTGCAGCATCTGTCCTATGAGGAAAGACTAAGTGAGCTGGGCCTGTTTAGCCGGTAGAAGAGAGGATTGAGAGGTGATCTGATCAACAGGTACGAATACCTGAAGGGAGAATGTAAAGAGGATGGGGTCAAGCTCTTCTTGGTGGTGACCAGTGACAGGAGAAGGGGTAATGGGTACAAATTAAAATGCAGGAAGTTCCATCTCCATGTGAGGAAGAACTTTGTTACTGTGAGGAGGACAGAGCCCAGGAACAGGCTGCCCAGAGAGGTTGTGGAGTCTCCTTCTTTGGAAATGTTCAAAACACACCTGGATGTGATCTTGTGTCATGTGCTCCAGTTGTCCCTGCTTGAGCAGGGGATTTCGACTAGATGATCTCTAGAGGTCCCTTCCAACTTGAACTATTCTGTGATTCTGTGATCTTATCCCTTTGCTACATAGACAAATCAAAGATATTTAGCTAAATATATGTATTTACTGTATGTATGCTACTACACTAATTTGCCAATAACCCAGCTATCTTATCTCCAAGCATGTTTTTCCTTGCAAAACAAATAAAATTAAAAACAGTAAAACTTGGAGGTTTTTGCATTCTGTGATGTTGGTCTGTCAGGTTTCTGATTAGGAACTGATCAATAATTTTCCAAAGGCTTTCAAGTTCTCCCAAAACATCTGGAAACAATTTCATTTTTTTTGAATGCATATTAATATATTTATATAATACATGAAATCTACATACAAGATCATAATATGCAGCAGGAAATCTGTATTTCAGAAATCCCAAAGTTATGCTGACATTTTTTTTCTTTCATAGCTTTTTGGCGATTTCACTTTCATAGTTTTTTGGTGATATAGCTATTAATAAAAAAGATGCTTTTATATCCAGAAGTTTTGAGTTAATATGAGAATCACTAAAGATTTCTTCTTCTTTCTTGAAAAACCTTCGGTAGCTGCATTTTCTTTTGTTTTGTTTCTACATTATGTATCTTTGCTATATTATCACATAGCCACAGAATCCCCGATGCCTCAGCTCAGTTCATGTAACAGGAAGTTAGTTTCTCCCTCTCCGTTTTCTTTTTTGTCTTTTTAATTGAGGATACCATAAAATGAATATCCCCAAAAAGAGGCTTTCTACAAGCCCTCTTTGCTTTCCATGGAATGTGATACAAGGCATATGTTTTATTGACTCAAATCTTAAGACTATGCATATTTTGGAGAAACAAGAATTTGGTTCTACAGATCATTACTTAAAGTAAAACCTGGAGGACTTTACCTCTGGCTATCTGACACTCCCTAATCCCCCTTCATTTTTATTCCAACTTTGGAAGAAATCTCAACTTAATAGTGAGGAGCAGAATAAAAGAAGCAGCCAGAAAACAGTATTGTAATGTCACTTGTAATCTGAGTGAATGTATATCATCATAAAACAGAAAGCAGAAAATATATGGACCTTTATGAATTTTTCTTTAGTTTCTATGAATTTTACTGTTCAAAGCATCATGTATCAACTATACTTTGTGATATTGTCTTTTAACTGAATAGCTGTTGACTTTAGAGAAGAAGGATGGGGTTTAGAAGTTTAGTAGTGAGTGACCTCACACAGTTTTTGAGTGTTTTCCTGGATTTCTCCATATAAGGCAGATTAACCTTTTTCTAAGTGAAACATAAAATCACTATGGGTGGGAAAGACCATCAAGACCAACTGTAATGAACACACAGACGCAAATGCAATCTTTTGATGCCTAAATGTGATCAATGTTTCATGATAGCCAGCTAATAAGTTAAAGAAAATGATATCGTTCTAGGTTTGGGGTTTGTTTTTTAATTCTTTTGTTTAACTTTCTTTCTTTCTTTTTTTTTGTTTTTTTTTTGTTTGTTTGTTTGTTTGTTTTGATTTGGAGCAATCACACCTGCTTAAGAACAAAAGCTTTATTTTGATAATGATTATGTCAACAGGGAAAAGCAGATATTTTATTGCCCTAACCAACATCCTCAAACAAGATATTCTATATCTTTAATCAGTGACCCATAATTTGCTGAAGCCACTGCAAAGACTTCTCACAAATGTCCATTAGGCTCCATTGCTACAGTGAGAGCGAGCTTCTTCATTTTTACAGGAGTGAAAGTTATTTATATGTCTGAACATGCTGTCAAACTATGTAAGAAAGATTCTGTTGATGCTTGAATCTAGGATGCATTGTTTGTAAGGTTGCTAGGTTGCTAGTGTGAAGTACTGACATGGAAGAGGACAGGAGTATTTTATTTAAGAAAAGTCCTTTCTTCATTTTTTGCCAATATGAAAGTCTCCCTTTTATTTTTCACAGATTTCTAGGAATTGGTCAACACAATATTTTATATTGTATAATTCAGAACAGATGTGAACAGAGGTTAAGTAAGAGCTATGTGAAATAAAAAGCAATTTTTATTACAGAAAGAGTAGAAAGAAAGAAAACAAAAGACTGCTTTCACAATGGTCATGTAAAAAGTTTGTACTTCAATAAGATAACAACATCATGGCTTTTACTAGACATGAACAATTTAATATACATAACATTTTTGCTATCCAGACGAGCATTATTCATCTGACAATTTCAGATGATACAATGAAAATGGTATGGGAAAATATTAATACTAAATGCAACTAATACTTTGAACTCTTTATATATAATAAATATTAAGAGAACATTTGCTATGAGGGTAAAACTTTGTATTTAGCCACTAATGTCCTTTAAAAAAAATCAAAACATAGTTACAAAATTCATACTATACTCATTATACAAGCCAAAACCTATTGTCATTGATGGTTTTAGCCTTTATTATAATGTGCGTGTTTTAAGATTATGAAGATCAGCATTTTGGATTTGCTTGTAGTTAGAGCAACATTCCTAACTAATACTAGCTAATCAAAGGGCATAAAATATCTATTTTGTAGTTAGGAAAATTAAGAAAATTTCAGTGAACTGCAGTTCCAAATCACAGGCTTCTAACATTTAAGCTAAATAAGCCTCTTTCTGCCACCACTGATTCTAAGATTCCCCCAACGAGACAGGAGCTCTGAATCTACTTAATCAGTTTGGTCAATCATGGGCCTTATGCAAAGGGTACTTGGTAATGAGTGTTGTACAGCAATAAGAAATCAGTTTAAATACTTTCTGCTGGGTAGAACATCTGTAGGTACATAAAACTTTGTTTTATATAAAACCTGTGCTGCCTAGAACTTCTGAAATGTCTGAGCAGGGCAGGAGAGATTACTGTGGATCTTTGCTGTGAAAGTAGGCAGTTAGATCATGTCTCTTCTAGTAAATAAGAGTGGACAGTGACTGCTCTCTGGTCAAGAGGCCATATAGACCAGAACAGTTCTGCACTCATTTGCATTTTCTCCTTTTCCTTCAAAAAGTAAAAAAAAAAAGCTATATCAAAACCACTGACCGGGAGCGGTCGCAACAACATGACTTTCATGACTTTTCCCAAATTTATTCCTTATTTAGATGTGACTTTTAATTCCAACTCAGCTGGTGGAAGTGATTAGTTGATTAGTTACAAGTGTTAGTTTGGCAATTTTCCACCCCCTTCACTCCTTCAAATGCTCAGAGGTTCTCATGCCAATCCATGGGGAGGCCTGAGAAAAAAAAAAAGGGGGCACCACTGTAGGAAGGGCTGCAGACCAGTAGTCCTGAATTAGGTTGCTTTGATGCACACGCCTAGAGCTTCACCCACTACTTCTTGGAGCTGCTGGAGCATTCTGCAGATGTAATTTGATCCACAAGCTTAAAGTTTATTTGGAAGAAGCCAGAGCATGGGGGTAGAAAGACTGATAAGTACCAGTATCTCATCACGGAATTGGTTATGACATTAACTGCATATTCAGACAGAACATTGAAAATCTTCTCAGGTTTTCTGTAATCTGAGCATAGTTTACAAAAATGGAACCAGCATACTAAAAATCTTGACAAAAATTGTAGGCAAGAGAGAGAGAGAAGTTATATTATGGGACGATATAGAGTAGGAGGTGCTTATCTGAGAAACAGATCTCAGAAGGAGGTATACTCAAGCAATCTCCAAACATACAGACAATAGTTCAAATGCGATTTTCAGTCGAAGCCTGAGGGCTTGTCAAAAGATCAGAGCAGGAAGATGGTATGTGTGAACCGCAAGTGGATACATAAAAATGCTCATGGAAGCCTATGATCAGGCTACTTCTGTTCTTGAATAAAAATTAATTTCCTGCTTATGTAGACATTGAGTTTATCTGTTATCTTATTGTTGTTAGGTGCTGTTCCAAATACTCCCTATAAGCTGATGTAAATTTTTAAATATTATTCATAAGCTACCTTATGATTCTTATGTCAATCTTATTTTGTAAGGAATAAATGTGGGTCCATTTTAATTGCATCTAGAGTGTTAGACATCAGAAAGAAGCATTTGTGAAGACATATCTGTTCTCAGAGCCAAAGTTCCTGCTTCCAACCAGTAGATTACGCTCGCTGACTAATTAAAAACAGAAAACAATTACTTTACTTCTTTCATTATTGCAAATGTCAATAGAGAAACTGAACCATTAAAATATGATGGGGTGAACAGTTAACACTAGGAAAAACAATCGCTGCTTAGATGTAGCTTATTTAAGAACAAAAAGTACACATTATCACCTACTCTTATGTCTCATTAATCATTTATTGCAGAGAAGAACCCCGTGTAAGCAATTAAAATTGAATTTGTAATGAAAACATGCTTGTCCTATAGAGTGCAATAGGTAAAAGCTACTATAAAGAGGTAATCATAAACCATAGATTAGTGATAATGGGTTCACTTTATCACCTAGCAACATCACCCATACCTGCTGCCACTGCAAACAAGCTATGGTAAAAGTTTTGTGATTCTGGAACCACTACACTAGAATTAATTATACAACTTAAACCTTTACCTACAATAAAAAAAATTACAACTGACAGGATAAAATGTGATGAAATTGTAGCAAACCCTTTACTAATTTGCTCTTTTCAGGTGTCAGTTGAAATTTCAGCACTAAAAAATATGTTCTTTATTAAAAACATATGTAGAAAGAAAGAAAACAATCAGCTAACTATACTGCTTTTCAGCCTGTGATAAAAGCTGAATTTCAGAAGCTATTAAGCTGCTCTGAATGAATGCAGAGAGGAAGTTCACATTATATAACAACCTAGATAGCAACTACCTAGCCATTAAATGAGGTACTTCAAAACAGATAAGTGGAAGATAAAAATGTAGAACAAGCAAGTTTCTGTTGTACTTATACTTAGTCATACAGATGTATTATCACCTTGGTTTACTGGTGTGCGTTCTACTTTTGTATGATCCCGCATGTGAAGCACATCTGTGTTTCAAAGACTCAGCTGAAGTCTTATGAGAATCGTGCTGCTCAGAAGACAGTTGGATAAAGAAATCAAAGTCAATGTATTTATTATGTTCTTTGTTTAAACAATGACAAAGATGATAGTAATAATCACAGCTTTCTATACCATGTCTATACAGTGTGCATTTTTGCCCCCAGATGTATGTGTTGTCCCTCACTGCTATGGATTTAGTCTAGATTCTAGTCTAAAGCCATTGGTGTTCAGGCACCCTAATGGTATGGACTGCACAGAGCTCAATTTGAAGAGAAGTAGCACCATCTATCGTGACCTGAAGGCTTAGCTTTACACAATATTCACTAAGCAGGCCTGAGCTCAGTCTGAAATTCTTTTTTACACATGTATTTCTATTTTTCCCCCAAAGAATTCCAAATGCGATTAGGACCATGGTTTATCTATGAAGATAAAATGCTAGAGGGGTATTGTCTGTGTGTGTGTGTGTGCGTGCGTGTGTGTGCAATGGAAAGCTGTAATTTAGACAGATACCTGTCTGCAAACAAAGATAAAATACTAGCGTAGCCTTGGGTTATTGTTGCTTTTAAATAGCTATAATTTTAAACAGCTTGGCTGGAGCTTTCAGTTTTGAAACAGGTTCGTAGTCAAATTTTAGGGTTTGTTTAATCAGGTGATATTCTCTTAGAACTTGGCTTCAGAAGGAATATTAATGTAGGTGTGCTGTACAACACGTGCTTCTAATAATGGCAGTACTGTTGTCATCCATCTATACTTCTGATTCTTCTCTTTTCCAGACTGTCTACAAAGCCTGGCTCTGTTCCCAGTATTTTGAAGTCACACAGTTTCACTGCAGCAACAGAATTCCTTGCAAGCAATACTGTTTGGAGGTTCAGACAAGGTGTCCCTTTATATTACCCGACAACGATGATGTCATCTATGGAGGACTATCAAGTTTCATCTGTACAGGTATAGTACAGAAAATCTCATTTCACTTATTTTTGTAAGTTTAAATGTGAAGTGGAATGTGGACAATGTTTCCTGTAGTAGTTTTAATTACGAGACCCAGAACATTTTCCTTATGGTAAAGATTCTCAGAGGTACTAGAATTTGAGCCCAGATATAGTTAGGCAAATTTTCGCTTCAGCTTGCCACAGACATTAACTATGCAAAACAAAATTACTAAATAAATTTTCTCTGGCTATCTTTTATGTTTATTAATTTGCTGAAAGCTTCTGGTAGCTGCGTGTCATGAGCTAAGAGAAAGAGTCAAGATCTGTTTTTACAGTATTCACCTTTCTTCACTAATACTTTTCTATCAGACAAGCAAAGAATCTGAGAAGTAGCTTGCAAGACTGTGCAGCAGCTCCTGGACAGTGAATGTGGATGGAAAGGGCTTTCATTAGAGAGGAATTATAAGGATTAAATGTTCTCCTGTGAAGAACTCATCCTTTCATCTCTTCTTCACTCTTGTTACATTCTGGGAGTATTTTTAATAAAATAATATTGTTAATATAGGTCTACATATGGTTATTAAAGTAGTTTCCATTCTCTTTCAAGCAGACTCAGAGAGGTCTCAGGTCTCACAACTCTATGTGCTCAACATTGACTGAATACTCATTCACAAAAAACTTTACATCGCAGAATCACAGAATCACAGAATGTTTGAGATTGGAAGGGAAACTCTAGAGATTATCTAGCCCAGTGCCCCTGCTCAAGCCCAGACACCTAGAGCACATGGCACAGGGTGGCATCCGGGTGGATTTTGAAGATCTCCAGAGAAGGAGACTCCACAACCTCTCTGGGCAGCCTGTTCCAGGGCTCTGTCACCCTCACAGGAAAAAGTTCTTCCTCATATGGAGATGGAACTTCCTGTCTTTAAATTTGTATATATTACCCCTTGTCCTGTCACTGGCCACCACCGAGAAGAGTTTAACCCTATCCTCTTTACATTCTCCCTTCAGGTATTTGTACATATTCATCAGATCCCCTCTCAGTCTTCTCTTCTCCAAGGCTAAACGGGCCCAGCTCGCTTAGTCTTTCCTCTAGATAGATGCTGGCATCTGTTAATCATTTTTGTAGCTCTTTGCTGGACCCTCTGGACAAGTTGCATGTCCCTCTTGTACTGGGAAGCACAGAATGTCATCTGCAGGATCTTGGTGCCTGTATCACCCCACAATCTCAAAGATATTTAGGCATTTTATTCCCAGTAAACCAATCAAAAGAGATTTCAGCTCCTAGATTATTAAACAGCATGACGTGAATACCTAAAATTAGGCATCGTCTGCTTTAAATTATGGCTGCACAGGAAACCTTGACACTAAATGAGTTGTTCAATGTCAGCTAGTTAAAACTGAGTAAACAATAAAACATCGAGAATATTCTATACCAGGCAAGCATCGTGGCTGTGGCAACTCCCTGCGCCTTATAGTCTGTGTTTCAATTTAAGTGGATTTTGATAGTAAGATATATATAGTCCTACTTGAAGATTAAAAGTCCACTGTACAAAATCCAGCAATACCCATCCATATGCAAAAGACATTGTAACAAAATGTAAGTTGAATTCTAATTTGGTAGTCATCAATAGGGTAATAGTACTCAACATTTGTCTTCAATGCATTTCATAAATATTAATTCCCTTCCAATATGAATACAGAGCAAACAAATGAGGATTATTTTCCATTTTAAGATAGGACTGTACAAGCTGTAGTGAGAGATGGAGGACATTTAAACATATAACAGTGTGTGCATGTGCAGAGGGACAAAGAATAAAAATCTAATAAAAAAAAAAACGTTTTAGCACTTATTCCAGAAGATCTCTTAAGAAATACATATCCACTTCTTCATTTTATCTCCAGGTCCAGAAGCATTCCTTATTTATTTGTTTATTTATTTATTTATACTTATATATATATAAAAAAGTATATATATATATATTTATACTTGTATATATATATATAAAATTTTTGAATTTTCAAAGTTTCAAGGATTCCCAACAGTTATTATCACCAAGTTCTTAGAGAAGGATTAAATTCCCTTTATTGAAGATAAAGTGTAAATGTCTACATATGAACTCTACAATTAAGCTCCCAATACAGTCAGTGATGATGTGGTATGAGAGCTATTTATTTCATGTTAAGGAGGTGCGTGTGTGTATATATATATATATATATATGCTCTCTCTATATATAGAGAGAGAGAGACTGTCTCTCTAGACCCCATTGACTGTACTGGCTACACATTTTGGGCTGTAGCTGGCTTTAGTTACTAAGGTCTTATTGCTGGTATTTAAAATCCAGGCGATCTGAGACTCATTCTTAGACTCAGCAGCGCACTAAAAAATGTTTTTTTCTCTGCTTGAACTCCAGTGTCAGTGGGACAGAACACATACCCATAAATCCATAGGAGGCAGCATACTGATAGTAGGCAATTGTGTGCAAGAAAAGATGTTGAGGAATTGAGGTTCCAGTTCAAACTTTTGCCAGGATACAGATCCATATCCACCATGTTTTTAAGCAGTAACATGGAGTATAAGCATATCCAGCCATAGAACAGTGAGAACTTAGACTAATACTTTCTGCAAGACTAAAGAATTTAAATTTTATGCTGCTTAATGAAAATAGAATTGTTTCATGTAAACTCAAGTGTACATCAACAGCCTGGCAGTTAAGTTGGCTTTTGTTTGCAGAAAAATTCATGAAAGCAGGTCTCCCGCATCTTGAGGGATCTTTTCTCCTGATGTACTTTCTGTGAATTCCTGACCAGTAGACCTGTCCTGGGAATTTAAATTTGTTGATCTTGCCATTGCCTAGCTGCATGAATTTTATTACCAAAAAAAAAAAAAAAAAGTCAGGCTGGAGGTATTTCTATTTAGGATTTGGATATTATCACAGGTTTTCTGGTCTCCCCATTTGACTGAAGTTTACCATGTAACTGGCCATTGTGCTCCACTACTGTAAATGAAGCAGGAGTAAATTTTGTTTTCAGGGATTCTATATGTACTGTATTTTGCCACTAATCCTCAGCCACTTATATCAGGCCTGGACATCTCTTTTCCTCCTTACTGTGATAATTTTCCACAAAGAGCAGAATCCTGCCTGTTCTTTTTCAAACCCCTAACTTACACTTTTAGAGGGATCCAGCAGGAACTGAGTTAGGTTGTGCTGGAATAAGATTTTTTTTTCCACTATAAACAAATGAAAGACTGGCTGGCTGGCTAAGGAATACTGTTAATTATAAAATTGGAGAGAAAAGACTCCTGCTTTTGAGATGATTTCTCTCTGCTAAATTTCAAGAATTTGTAGATCCTTGTTTTCAACAATAACATCTTAGAAGCAACAGTTTTATAATCAGGACTTCTCTTCCTTCTCTCCATGGTAACAGACTATTTCCTCTAAGGTCCAGTAGAGATTTAGGTTAATGGAAAGACAGAAGATGGGTTCCTATAAAATGATTCAATGCACTGTAGAAAGCGAGTGAGATAAAAAGGTGTATTGGCTATAGCTCTTTTTACCTGACATTGAATCAAGAACAAAGGATGTAAATGTTACATGCTGTTTTCCAACTGCAGCTAGATAAGAGGTCAAGAGCTGTTGCGATACCAAATTTTTACCTTCCCTGTATAGCTGCAAAGTGATTTGTAGTGGCAAGGCAGAGACACCTAGTGGAAACAGAGGGACAAATCCACATTGCCAAAAATAAGCCAGGTCGCTTTCCTTCCTTGAAAATATTATCTCATGGTGAAATTAATAAATATCAGTCCATCTTAAAAATAGTAGAAAAGTATGACAAGAAACTCATATACTATTTTTTTCTCCTAGAGCAGTATTTTCTAAAGGCTGCAGGCTGTAGAAAAAGTACTGGAGTCCTTAAAAAGCAATGATAAAAACTTTTATTCTTCCTTGGAAGGTCCATGTAATAATAAAAGAGTATAGGAATGCCTATCTTTCTTCCCCAAGCAATTTTAAAATCATTATAATCTTATAATTCCTAAATGGATGTATTGTAAAATGCTTCAAAAAACTTCAAAAAGGAAAAAGGATTATAGGAAGAGTCACTGCAGGTGGCAGGCTGTAGACACAGGCTGCTAAGTCACATATGGTAGTGGTATTCCTGTTCTTTTCCAGTTCTTTGACAGTGTTAAATCAAATCCAGCAGGATTTGAAGAGGCATGATGCTTGTAGTTTCTGATATGAATTAATAATGACTTCCTGAACTCCCGTAGGATTGGTATAATAGATAAGATGCACTTAGGCTGAGAAAGTCATACCTGTATACCTCCAGTGAAAGCACACGGGGAATAGTGGGAATAGATACTAGTTCTGTATCACTGTGACTTGTCTTTCAGAGAAATGCATGTGGGGCTGTGAGAGAACTGTGGTGCGAAAGAAAGTACCTGGGTCATTAATCAAAACAATCAGAATCGCAGTGTGGGTCTGATTATAGGGAACATGCAGTTAGCTAGGAAAAAAGCTTTTTTTTTTTTTCTCATTTTTCTTATCTTCTAGGAAATAGAAAGAAGTGTCTGAGTTTTTCTGTCAGGCACCATTCTGGAATACATAGTTTGTCATATTCATTAATATTGAATGCTTGCTACAAATTTAGACCTTTGGAGTGTACACCCATATGATTAAAGTTTCCAGTAGTTCTATCTAACATTTCTTTGTGTGGCTCAGAGCAGAGTCTTATATAAGGGGGATAATAATACTATTTAGGCATATGTGCACTTACACAGGAATACGACTGTGTCCCAAGCAAAGTTCCAGGAAAAGTTTTTAATTGGAGACTTCTATGAAAACAATGTGAATACCAGTGGGACTGTCTTATTTCATAGACCAGTCATCTTTTCCCTCCGCTTTTCTTTTCCCCAAAGTGAAAGGTGTATGTGAAATATTTCTTCCACAAATGCTCCTGGGATGTGAAAAGAGAGCTGAAAAATGAAAGGTTGCCTATGCACAGAGCTCTGAGAAGAGACTACTAATACCTCCCATTTCCTTCTTTTACCATGCCTTTCAGAGCAGTGTGGTCCATGGACTGGTCCATGATCTGCTTCTGTCTGCCACCAGACTGCAGAGACAAAGTAGCCATAAATGCAGAAAATGTCACAGCCAAAATCATCCTCTCAGGCCTGCAGTTTGCTCAGCCCAGAAAATGCAAGAGTTAGTAACTATCCAACAAGCAGTAGAGACTGCCAGAGAGAGGGGGGGAAACATTATTTCTCCCCCGCATGCTTGGCTCTTCCCGAGTAACTGGAATATGCCATGGCCACCAACACAGTAGCTGTGTCTACACTGGCATTCTAGCTCAGATCAGGAGCTCATTTTTTTGAATCTCCTCTTCATATTTCCTGCTGTTTGTTTTGCACTGAGGAGAGGACTCAAGGGATACAAACTGGGTTCGTTTTGGATGAAACTAAAGAGGAAGGTGAGCTGCGGGACTGTCTAGTACACTCTAACCACTAATGAGCATTTCGTCTACAGGATTAGACCAGAGAGGTTGAGGTAAAGTCCCTGAAACTACATCAGCTCTGTATGTTTTCCTCCATGTTTTTTTTTCCTTTTGCACAAAACTATTTGTTAATACAGACACAGCCAACCCTGACTGCTGGGAGAGCAGGCTCAAACTTGATATCTGCATGCTATGTCTGGCCAACATTAGAGTTCAGAATTAGAGCTACTTGTATTGCTAAAGGTTTTCTTTGCCTTGAACAAGATTTTGGGCCTCTTTATGCTTTGTGTTATACTGGGGCCATCAGCCATCAACAAGCATCAGGCATTAAATCCCAGCCTTGTCCTCACTCTCTCTACCCCTACAATAGATTTTAGGGAGTTTAACTGAGCACTCAAGTTCCCCTATCAAGGACAAGACATATGTTGAGTAGCAATATGGAGGTGATGTGTTACAACAGCTTTGTCCAACTGCAGCGTGACACCCTCAGGAGTTCCCTTGGGCCAGTATCATCAGAATAAGGCTGCTGCCACCAAGACGAAAGTCATATTTTTCTGTCTTCTTCTTTCCTATGCTGATACTGTTTAATTTAGAAGAGGAAAACAAGGGAGGGACAAGGTGGGAAAAGAGGTAATTCAGGTGCTTTGAAACACTCAGATCTGTCCATTAGCTATATACTAATTAGGCTCCAACTTTATCTTCTCTGAATAAAATCTCAGTTGCTTGGAAGTCATGGTGTGAATACTCTTCCATATATGTATATATATATTTTTTCAAATATGTAACATATGTTTAACTTCTCTGCGCAAATTAGCACTTCTTCAGAAACTCCTTTTTTTACTATGATGAAGACTATTCATCACAAAAAAAAAACTATCATCAGTGGCATTTGACGGCATACAATGATATTTCTAAGAATGTAGTGAGAATTATTACACAGATCTAATTTTCACCAATCTGTAGTAGGAATTAGTTGACTATCAAAGATCAACAAAGGTATTGTGAGGATTTCTTTAAATTACAGCTACCTCTCAAGGGGAGGTTGTGTATCTATGTAGCATATTTAGCTAAGAAATGTTTGCTCCAAAAGAATCTTCCTGAATTCAGTAAAATCTGAAAAGCAATTTCCTTGAGGAATTGTGATATATGGCTTGCCTCACGACTTATTCTTTCTTTGTAGAATTCAAGAAGAGATAATCTCTGAATCCAGTCTCCTTTTTGTTATTCTTTTCACATTCCCAATATATAGATATACTCAATACAAATTCTTACTCTAAAAATAATTCACAATGATCTATCATTTGCCTCCTGCCTACACCTCTTAGTAGGTCCTAAAATACCAGAGCGTTAAGACACAGACAGCAGGACAAATCCATTTATGTTTGACAAGCATGATTTAAATCATTACTAGCTATGGATCTGCTTACAAAGAAAATTTGACATGACTTTACAGTAGAATCTGACAATTAAATACCTCATCTTTTATAATCCAGCCTTCATCTAGAAACCTGAGTGTTGTGGCTTTCCCTTGAAGCAAGTCCCATGGCATAATTGCCTTATTACTTGCAAACCCATTCTTCTTCATTAAAAATAACCATGACAATTAACCTATTGTTGTCCCTGAACTTTCTAAGGCGACACAATGTGTATATACATATGATCTTTTCCTTTCCTATCATGCCATTTCATCAACAGCTATAGAATAAAAACTGGAGGGAACTGGAGAAAGCCACATGCTCGCTAGAAGCAAACTATCTGAATCTTGTCCTATCTCTCAACATAGCACAGATAAAAAAGCCACTTGTGTTACCTTGAGAGTCAGCTAGTTATTTTTCTGTCTTACATCAGGTTAGTTGGTTTTACAGGGATAACATTGCTTTAAAGAAGCATGGGGAAAATGATCCTGTATATATTTTAGTAAAACAATGTAGATATAGTGAAGAAACTGTGATTTTTTTTTTCTTGAATGTGTACACATACACAGAAGAAAATGCTCCAGAAACAGCTGCCTGAAGTATTCTCCAACATATAATGATAAAATAAAATTAAAACACAGCAATCCAAATCTCCTCTGACAAGCTTGTAATAGGAATAGAGTATGAAATGCAAATTAACTTTTTAAAAAACATAAACAACAGTCTTCACCACTTTAAGAATAATCTGACTAAACGACAACTTATTTATCTTTAAGCCTTCTTCCATGTTTCATTTTATTACTTTTTGTAATAGGAAGAATATAAAATATTTGTCTAAACAGAAGAATCATAATGTGCCACAGGCACAGCAATTTAGCAATTGAGGCGACCATCTGGATAAGATCAGAGAGATGCCTTCCACATCAAATTTAAGCAGGCAGTGAAATCTAGTCATGTAACATGTAATGTGTTTCCTTCCCTTCTGTTGCTAGAAAATGCTAGTATTGAACTCTCAGAAATAATTCCTCATTAACTGAAATGTCATAAATTGTGTTGGCATTCTCTAATACAATTATGTCACTTCTGGATGGATCATTCTTGGCAGACATTATGTACCTTGCACTTTGTTACAAAATGGAGCACTCAGAACTTCTGGTAAACCAAAAGAAGAATCCATTTCCCTGGATTTATTTTCTTGTTCATGTTCTTCTCTTCAAGTAAAGAAGCTTGGTATATGTCTAAAAATAAATCAGGAATCTATGTAAAAAGGACTTTAATTCCAAGTTCTACCATAAGAAAATGAGAGAGAAGGAAAAAAAAAAACAAAAACAAAACAAAACAAACCTCCATTTTAACTGTTTTGGCTTTCCAAAATACTTATCATTCAAATTACAACAACCAGTATATCAATCACAACGATTTTCTTTGATGGTGAATGGAAGATGGATATGACTATGGTTCCATGGTTTCTTTTGCACCAAAGAAACCAACAAGTGGTCAAACCCAGGTCAACCAAGAGATCCAGCTATATGCATAACTAACATCCGGACTGTAGTGGTGTGAGACCTACAAATGCAACAAACCCTTTTTCATACTGATGTCTATGCAAAAGAAATGCATACAGAAACCACAGCTCTGAGTTAGCTGGTGACCTAGCAGGCTAGCAGACCGTGCATGATCCTTACAGTTTTCATTCCTTTATAACAATAGATGTTTTGTTGCATTTCCCATAAACCTGATGCTTATGTCATCATACCTATTTCTTTCAGTATGATTCACCTGGGTAGGATACATGGAATTGATCTGCAGTCATGTCTCATTAACATAATCTCAGTCAAATGAGTAGCCTTAATTCTTTTATTAGGTGCAGCAACGCACTCCCTACAGATATGGCTGTTGAGTTGCTGATCAGAATGTTGCATGTGGAAGTGTCTTGTTACAACAAAAAAGATTGCTTTTGTATGACCTTCGTGAATCAGGACATATCTGCCTGCAGAGTGGTTTGATATTACAATGATCTTTTCAAATTCTAGATCTTTGATTAAGATCAGGTTTCAAAATTCAAGATCTTGTCTGGTGAAACTCTAGAGAGGGTTGGGGAAAATTAGAGAATGGATATCCAGAAGTGATGCAGTGAGAAATGTAAGCAAAAATATATGAAAAGCAAAGTAAGATTCCAGTCATGAAAAGTATCCAGTCTCAGAAATATAATTATCAAGCACCTAGCATGACAGAAAAATGACATCCACAAGCTGAGCTGTAAAGACAGAAGCAGATAATGTGAGTGTTCATTCCTTGCCCCAAACTCTGTTCAAGTATAGAAAGTTTGAATAGAACCCTTTTTTTTTTTTTTCTCTCACTTCTGTTTTCCCAGACTCATGTCTGCGAAATGTAATGCAGGGCCTCTGATAAAGTCACATATTTGTAAACCTTTGAAATAATAGGCTAACTGATTAGCTCAAGGAGGCCAAAGATGATAGTATGACAGCAAGGCACAGTAATGAAGTTTTATTATTTCTAAGCAAAAGTCTTGAAAAAAAATGCTAAATGCTGTGAAACTGTCATACAAAGACAGACTCTGTAGTTAATTAATTATGAAACATGTAACTGTAAATTCAGAGACTGAATTCAATTGCTGAATTGAAGTACTGAGCAAATTCAATTTTGTAGTAAGGAACAAAATGTAGCTTTGAATAAGGTGCTCCATTGAATTTATTCATAATTCATTAACTCTATATGAACAATTTAAATACCTTTTGATTGCTAACTTGTATATTTAGAGAGTCTTTGATTTCAAAGGATGTCTGGGTTATCTTATAATGAGAAAAGTAGGAAATATAGTTGGAATAGCAAACAAGCCTCAATAGGATCAAAACATTAACCATCTTCTATGTCTCTTCAATTATCGCTAACAGTTTGAGCTACTGCAGTCACAGAACAGATTGCATAACTATTTACTTTCGGGGGTATTATGTACATTATGATGCAAAAAAACACACTACAAACACAGCAAAATATTCTCTCAGAAAATAAGAAGTTAGCAGTAAAACTGTTTTGTAGTATTTGAAATAAACAATTGATGACAAGCCCCAAAATGTAATAGATTTCTTTTTCAAAAAACACAAAACATATTTAGCCATGATCTGAAAGAGAATAAATTATTTATAAGTGTTTTTATCTAGCATTAAATGTCTGGCTGCATATCTATAAAATGGCATGATTTCCTACATATTTCCTGGCTTTACAGGAAATTAAACAAGCTGTTTTAACTTCTGAATCTCTAAAAATTTAGCTGAATTCAAAAAGAAATGAAACTTTTTGGGGGCTCGTGTAAAATAACAGGCTGTTAAGGGGTTTATTCAGATATGTAAAAAAGTATCAGTCTATACTTTAAAATACTCAGTGTACTCACTCTTATTTTAATTGCAGATCAGTATTATGGAAAAGGAATGAAAGAGTTGAGTTTTACTTCATTTTAAGCTGTGCTGTTTCATTTACAAGGTACTCATGAAGTGTAAGCAGTGTGATTCCTGGACCTAAGAATGTTATGACTAAATGGTAGGCAGTGTGTTGCGGTTTGATGGGGTGGGCAAATTTGGTAAGAGATGAATCCCCTTGCGTTCCAGCCAATTCTCAAAGGTTAGAGGGACTGGGGGCGGCTGGACTCATCTCTTAATAGGGATATCAAATACTATGTTAGCTATATATCCAACTCTGGCAGTATCAGATTCACCAACAGTCTGTTGACTGTAGGTCCGATTGCCTTCAAAACAAGTGGTCGAGTTCACAAATAGCACAATTTATTCAAACGCAACATTTGGAAGACAAGTTTCAGATGTCATTATAGGAAATTCTCTACTATAGAGTTGAGTTCTTAGCTAGTGCCTAGTGTACAAATATGCAATCATCACTCACCCAGAAGATGGGAGAGGGCTCTCAATCTTGAGAAGTCTCCTCAGGCAGTGCCCAAGGGGAGGAGAGGGCTTCGGCCTGCCGACTGATCCAGAAGTTGCAATGGAATCTTCCCTCTCTCCTTTTTGTTCTTCCTTAGTTCCTCTTCCTCCATTCCTACTGTCCCATTCTTCCTTCCTAGTTCTTAACCCATTCTCCCTCCTTAGTTCACCTCTTATATAGAATAATAGAATCATTAAGGTTGGAAGGGACCTCTAGAGATCATCTAGTCCAACCCCCCTGCACATGCAGGCTCGCCTAGAGCACATGGCACAGGATTGCATCCAAATCTAATATTTTCTTTTACATTTAGGTGGAGCTTGAGTGACTCTAGTTATACTTACTTTCAGTATTCATTGATTTAAAAGAGTCTCCCAAGTTAATCAAAAATCTAGAGAGCATGCTCAGTGAGATGCGATTGTGTATTGGTATTATGATGAGATTAGAAGGAGGAGAAGTTTGAGCAAAGTCTATCAGAAGGGACTGATCTGCCACCACTGTTGGCCCAGCACCAGTCATCACACTATGTGGGTTATCAGCTGTGAGGTATCACCAGGTTGCCACTTCTGCAGGGAGTACAACACAGTTTGGCTGCAGTGTCTTCACTCCGCTCTACCCTCCATTCACTCGTCATCTGCATGGCACCATCAGAGTATCCCCTTCACAGGGAAGCCAACAAAGTTGGGCCATGGTGTCTCCATTCTGCTCCACTCTTCATTTACTCTTATTATTGTGTGCTAGGAGGGCAGACTGTGTTACCAAAGGAATCATGGGGAAGTGGACTCTGTACATACGAGCCATCCTGGAAGTGGTAACTGTCTCTCACCTCAAGCAAGCCTCTGTAATGCCATAACTTCTGTTAGACTCTGGTGTTCTCTAAGAGCCCTTTCTCGAGGAATTCTCTCACACAGTGCTTTTTGAAATTGCCAAGATACTTGGCAATGACTTGTGATTGCCAAGATACTTTAGAAAAAGATCTAATTCTTTCTCCTAGAAGCACAGTCACTTCAAAAAATATGTTGATCATGCCTTTTTTCTCAAAATCTTGGTCTTAATATTTCAACCCAGGTAAGTTATTTTCTAGCAAAACCTAGAACTATCGTAGAGCAAATATTTACTCAAAATTTATTCCAGCATCAGTTTAAGTAGAATAGCTTAATATTTGTCCATTAAGTTGGAATTCTTGCATTTAACCTCTAATTAAGAATCCTAAGTTTGGTTCTTTTAATTTATAGTTAAGAAGAATGTATGAGAAGTAAACTTGTCATATTACTGTTGCATAGATTAATGTAGAGAGCATTGGTGATTTCTAAAGTGATAATTGTGGTCTTTGGAAAGGTTGGAATTCCTTTAACTATTTTAAAATATATAATTGGATCAGACGGAGGAATTTAATATGTTTGAAGGGCAGAAATGGCCTAGCTGCAGAGTAAGAAATATCAAGAGACCCAATTATTATACAGGAAGGAAAGACTTTGCACATTTGGGATATACACAGAAGAACATCTCAGCCATAGGTACTTAGTTAAAACAGGGTAAACAGGCGAACTCAGAACAGCTCTCTTTGGAAAGTCCTCCTGTGAAATTGTTCTGAAGCTGTACTGATCTAACACCAATTCATTTCGTCTTTAATGTCAAACTTCCCATGCACAGTGTTATGAGTATGTTCCTCACAGACTGAGGAAGTATTTCAAGAAGATCTTGGCAAATTTTCTGAAAATGTCCAGTTTAGTTTCTTATTGTTTGAGTCATCTGAAATAGGGAAGAAGTTTATGTTTCAGTTTTACTACTAGAGGAACTCAAAAACTGTTTGGCAACTCCATATCTTTACACAATCACATTCAGGTTCATACTACTATTGAATAATTTTTTGATGCTATTTCGTGTGTTTCCTTCCTGTTGGACTGAATGTCTGACTGGATTCAACTATCATTAGACTAACTAACATTAGACTAACTAACATTAGACAAAATGGATTGAATTCAACAATACTTACTATGCAAAAATGGCAAGTGTTTTGAAGGCCTCAAACTAACTCAGAGATCTAGACTGAATAGCTCAGCTTAAATGCATTCTTTTCCATTGAACTGCCAATATTTGCAAACCTTATTCTGTGGGATATTAATTTTTGCTTGTGTTTATCCTACAGGGCTCTATGAAAACTTTCCAACCAATGCAGAACCAGAATGCTGTGATGTCAGATGGGGACTATTATCAGATCATCAATCCAAAGGGACTATAAAAACAAGTGGCTCAACAATGTGTCACAGGACATCACTCACAGTTTCATCAGCATCAAGACTGTGTAACAGCAGACTTAAACTGTGTGTTCTTGTATTAATTCTCTTACATACAGTACTTACAGTCTCAGCAGCACAGAACTCAACAGGACTGGGCTTTGGAGGCATAACAACTTTGGAAGATAATTCAACCAATGAGGAATAAAAGACAGGAATCGTCTTATATGATAGAAACACAACAGGCCCAAAGGACTACAGTCTAATATAACAAATACTGAGTGCTTTGCCCTCAGATCTCTTCATGAATGACCTTTTGGGTAAAATAAAAAGATTGGGCCACTACCCAAAAAACAAGGACACATGAACACAGCTTTTTATTGACTAAAAGGCTGTATGGTGACTTAAATTTCTCACACCATTTTATACACTGTGTTTTAATGTTTGGAGTTTCTTTTTTTGTTTGTTTTTTGCACTTGTTAATACAGGATTTTATTTTTGGGACGGTTTCTCAAAGCTAAATTAAGTCTTTTCTCTGTCGATATATTTCTAGTCATCGTGTGTGTTCATCTGATAGTTCTGTCTTTTATGTCCTGTCAGTTTCTATTAGAGGAATGACTGCTATGATTTCATGACATAGCAAAAACTAAACACAAAAAAAAAACACAAAAAGACAAAAAAAAAACAACAACAAAAATGAACAAAACAAAATACAAAAAAAAAAGAAAAAGAAAAAAAAAAAGCAGCAACAAAAAGTAAACCGAACTGTCCTCTTACCCATGGGAATCATTCATCTCCTTTCCCCTCCCCATCTCCCTCAGCAGACAACCTGCATTTGCTTCTGTCTATGTAATCACAATGAATGGGTACACCATGCCTGTGTGCCTCTGCCAGTGTTGCACAAACCAGTTGACTGAGCAAACCCAAAAGGAGCATGAAGGAGGTTCCTTTTAGCTGAATGAATAAGTGCTCTCCTTATAAGGTGGGATTGGACAGTTAAAAAAAGTTTATGTAAAGAAACGATATATAACAAACTGTTGCTCCAATACCTGTTTTGAAGAAGTCCAGTCCTTTCTCACTGGTCAGTTGAACAGGAGCAGCCTTTTTTGGGACACAATGTGTATAACCAGTTATGCTCAGCAAGTTCAATAGTTGGGAAGCCTTCATATTGGAGGTGAAGGATTGGCATTCATTGTGAATTACGTTTTGAGTTTCTCCTGCTGTCTCATAACCAGCAGCTTTACATAAGGAATGGAAGCAAAGAGCTTCCAAAATTCAAGTCTTTTTGTCTCAGCAAAATTACATAGAAGCCTTTGAGCATCTACTACAGAAAGTATCTATTTGGTTTTGAACCCATTGTTTTTTTTTCTAATATATGCGTGTTGTTGAAAGTTACTCTAGTTATTAAGGGTGCACAAGAATGTGTTAGCACAGATAAAGAAATTATTTTATTTTAAATACTTAGGACAACAATTTTAATAAATGTGCAATAAAACAGTAAAGAATATACTAGGATATGAGTAGTCAAGAGAAAAGATTGTAATCTGATTGCTGATTTTTCATTTTTTGGGGTGGTTTTTATTTTGTTTACTTATATGGGAACATTTCACCTGCTGAGTGTATGAGAATTTGCTTTTTAAAAAGGCCTTTTAGAGTTTACAGTAGAATCAATGGAAGGAAAAGTTAATAAGGGCTGTTTTTAAAAACTTTACATTCCTTCCTATTCTCTAACTACACTTGGAAAGTGCACTTTAGAGATGTATGTTGTGTAGCTGGGAGATGAAGGAAATCTATAGGAAATGTTCTCTTAGGAAATAAAATATAGTTACCTACTTTCTAGCTATGAAATACCCCTTGATAAATATTGATGTTGTAAGAACATTTAATCACTGGTGCATAATACGCGTTTTTGTATACAGTTTATGGTCTGTTCAATTCTGGAGATAAAAAAGAAGATAGTCATACTGCTTAAGCAGTTCAAGATGCACATGTTAAGCTGTGAGAGCTCTAATATTTTGCAAGAGTATTTGTTTTGATAGTGTTTTACTATAATCCAAAATGAGGAGCCTAAAATGATCTGTGCAGATATGACAAAAACAAAAAGCACCAACTAATGCAAAGTTCTTCAGCACTGGTTTGTTTCTATATTTTTTGCCCTTCCCTTCCTTGCACATGCTATATTTTGTTCAATAAAACATGGTGCTTTTTAGTTATTTTATTTTCTGTTAGAGACACATGTATTAATTATGTTGAAATTATGCAAAAAGTGGGGAAAATGTAGAATTGTAATTGAAAAAGCCTTAACAAATGGTAGAATGTAGATTTTTGAAAGGATAGAGATGTTATTGAGAAGTGATGGAGCAATAACTGGGCAGTGCTCTGGTACTGTACAACAGCTGATGAGTCACACTACTGAGAAAGCTCTTACTGGGTGAGCTCTTGTTCAACTGACCTCTTAATTCTAGTAAGTGTGTATGGTCAGTAAACAGTTTGTTATAACCTTTATCTACCTCTGCTGTGCAAAGGCCATCCAACATCCATTCTGTGATGTCCCTCGTGTTTTGTTCACATCATTATACACTGTCATCTATTTTTACACTGTACCAATACAGTAGCAAGTCCGGTACATCCCAGTTGAATTGGCACATGAAGAAGAGTTATCGTTCCTGGTTTGCCTCATGGTGAGGCATGGTAGAGAGCTATCTTTAAGACATTTTGTTTTTTCTCTCCTACTTGTCCTCAACCTTCATTCTTTATTTTTCTATCAAATGTTTTCAATTGGTGTCAGTGAAAAATATGACTCCTCCACTGCTTGGCAACACCCGGTCATGTGTCATGCAATCTGAGAAATGTATGAGAAACAGACAGGAGGAAAAACAGTGACAACATCATCACAGGCATGAAGTAGCCAAATTAAAGGTGGGCAAAATGAAACAGGAAGCAGTTACCGACTTCTAGTTATTAAGTATGAGTTGTAAGAAATTCCACCCTTTCCTTTCCCCACCTGAAGTCAGTGCCTGCAGTTCAAAGGTCTGTGAATTTTCTCTGTCATCTTTTTGAGATCTATTTCTTTCATTTCTAAAACAAAGAGTCATGTTCCAGAGGCAACTGCTGCTGGGGTACTGTTGCCATTTTGACTCCAGTAGTGTGGCATGCAGCTTCCCTTGGTGGCACCTGGGACATCAGTAGACAAAGACTCTTCTGTGAAGTTAAGCAACACGTAATCATGTATGATGCAAAATTTCATTTCATCCATTTCTCATTCGTAATAGTTTTCCCGGCACAAACTTAAGCATGCTTGATATTGTGCACATATTACTTTTTTGCCAGAATAAATTTGCATCTTGCCACTGCTATAAACTGCCATCTTGTTCCATTTCTCCTTGTACTGTATGCCTAATACATACATGATAAAGAACTGGCTTCACAAACAATTAATATCAAAATATTTCTTAAAATGAGTGACAAAAAGAAAAAGAGAAAAAAGAAAATAATATTTATTTTGAGAAATATTTCTCATGTCTTTTATCATCTTATTTTCTGCAACAGGGAAAATGCAGATTTTGTGCAATATGTTAATACTGCTAAGCCAAATGTCATATAACATAACCAGAGCTATATGTTATTTCTTATTACATTTACATTCGGTAATACATTATATTGACGTTTTTCTTTCATTAAAGAGACACTATCTTTTTATATATATATAAATATATATATATAGCAGGTGAAGGCTGTCCTTCTGCACACCATAATTCAAAGAAAACAAACAAACAAACAAAAAGCTAGAACAAAGTTTTAGTTCTATAAATGATGAAACCAAGCCATCAGCTGCCAAAGAATCTGTGGAACAATAGAAAAAAAAAACCAAAAGTAGGCTTTCAAGAAATTCCTTCTTGAGGGTTATAAATTATGTTATTCTAACTGACTGAAAAGGGGAAGAATGAGCTGTATATCAAATAGCAGAGATGGCAGGTTTCGTCTGGTATGCGATGTGACTCTTAAGCTGGTATAGTTATATTCTTTTATTAAAAAGTGAGGGGCAAGGCATTGTCTTCTGCTTTCTCTGTATCTATGATAATCAGTGTCATTTTTGTAAACATTGCATCTGAACACAGAAGATACCTGCTTATCATGAGAAATGAAGCCAGCCTGTACACATGCACACACAAATTTACACAGTGAAACCTACCATAAGTGACCATTGAAACCAAAAGCAGAATTTGTTTACCTAGCAGGGACAGCTTTAACTATAGTGACATGACTTTTGTCTTGGGAACCTTGAAGATACCTGTAAATGCTCCCTTACACAAGGCATCTCTGTAGAGACTGGTCCTTACCGCAGCTTTCACTGTGTATCTATCTCATCAGTGCCACAGCCCGGCGATGCATTTGGGCAGATTTCTGGCTGTGCTCAGAGTCATGCTGACTTCAGTGGGCCTCGACACAGGTTCAAGCATGCACCCACAGCAAATTCAGTGTAGCGTTTATGGCCAAATTCGTCATCTCACAATCTTTACTCAGGAATTCCTCGAGGGTGTAGAGTGCCAACAAAGGAGCTTTGGATTCAGACCTAGCAAATAATAACTTAACAACATATTCCCAATGGTACATTGTGAACAAATCCATTTTATTTTATTTTATTTTATTTTGAGAATGGTTTTAAAACTGAGCTAAGAGTATAGGAGAAGAATTAACAGAAATCTCATCACTGTTGAGAGGGAAATAAATAGTATCTTTGAGGTTAAAAGAGCTTCTACCATTTGCCAGTAGCTGTCAGGAAATAGCAGTATTAAGAAAAAAAAAAAAACTTGGGAAATGATTTATTCAGTTCTGAATGTGGTAGATTTCATTAGTGCTAGATTTTTGGATGGCAAGTAGAACTGGAGCACACATCATCACTGCTAAGGGATTTAATTTGTAAACATACATAATCTGCAAGAAGTCTGAAGAATCGGCTTTCCTGAACACCTTTAGCTTTTCAAGCATTTTTTTCAATTGTTAACAGGGTTAATTTATCCCTGCAGAGGGAAGAGGGGAGAGAGAACTACTCTGAGTGAGGAAATAATAATAATAAAATAATAGAGTCAACTTGAGAAAATTCATCTGAGAAACAAGCTATAAAGCTTAAAAATATATGCTAGAAATGAAAAAAAAAAAAAAAAGATGCTATGTATAAATAGTTATCTCTTTTGAGAGATAAATTCAAACAGACGTTCACCACAAATACTAAGAATATAGCATACTGTATGAATAAAAACACCAAAGATAAGATTTGTAAAATAAATAGGGCAAAACTACTGTATTAATATTCATACTATGGAGTGTGAATTTCCACACAGAATTTCAGCAGCATTTTTTTTTTTTTTTTTGTAATACAAAAACTAAAAAATTTGGGGGAAGTGGGTAAAAAACATATTTGGATATTCAGTCCATGAATCTGAATCCTGATCCAGGATACTTATTATTTCTTTCTGAACTTTTCCCTTAAAACCTTGACTTTTGCTTAAAATTCTCAGGGGAGACTACATTCCCCTGATTTCAGGGAGGTGCCAGTAGCACAACAGGAATCAGTTACAGATCAGAAGGGAGAGAAGTCTCTGTTCAAAGCACTGATTTTGCTTCAGTTCAAATCTCCAGACTCTCTCACTCTGCAAATACTAAATTTATTTCCTGGATACACAAAATGAATTTCTTTTTTCGGAGGTACAGTACTTGCCCTGCTTACATCCTCAGTCTCAGCTAAGGCCCCACTGCTATGTTCAAAAGAACTGCCAAAAGGCTTTAAGAAAAATATGCATGCTGTTCTCCCTCTGGAAATAAAAATAAAAATAAAAATAAAAATAAAAATAAAAATAAAAATAAAAATAAAAATAAAAATAAAAATAAAATGCAAGCTTTGCAATCATCCCTCTGAGTAAGGCTGAAGATTGCACCAGCAGTGTATATCTTCAAATCCTTTTGATATTCTTTCATGAAGGGCTAACTTAGCAGAGGGACAAATGACTGGACTACAAAACATTGTTAAGTCTCTCTAAAAGCCAAAATGTTTCCAATCCCAGCTGTCCCCTCATGATTTTGCCAGGATTCCTTGCCCTGGAGTAGTACCAGAAGAAGAGAATGTATGAAGTCTCCCTTCAGTGCAAGCTGAGGAGGAGCTGGCTGAAGACAAGGCTGGGAATTGGGACATGGTAACACAGACACAAGTACCTTTCTCTTGAGTCTGTAATGGTGGGAGAAATTCAAGAAAGGGAATACTTTCTGTCAGAGGGGTAAAGCAGGCGGCAGAGGGAAAAATGTCTGAAATGTGCTGCAATGCTTAACCGAGTGTAGTGAGGACAGCACCAAGCTTTGTAGCACCGAACTCTCGTATATCTTACAGTTGGTGAATATACTCTCCTATGTGTGGTGGATTAAGCATAGCAGACATGAGGAATCAGCCATATGAAAAAGGGAAGCTTCTGAGGAAGGTACCACCTAAATAAACCAGCAGTCTACACTGAGTAGTGTTACTTAAGTCTCGTCTTCTCAGAGACTGAAAAATGTGTCTCTGAGCACCAAGCCTGTACCTGTCTACAATTAGGTTTCTTCTGGATTTAGGCTTCTACTCCAGCTCTTTATCACAAAATATAGAGGAAGGTAAGGTGATAATGCTATACCAGTTAGGTGAACCCCTTTCTTTCGAGTGCACATCAGTGCTCTAATCAGCAAGCTATATTTCTGAAGGTGAAAGAAAAGATTTCTATCAGTCCCTTTTCAGATATTGTTGCAGCTAATACAAATTAATGAACTACTCATCAGCCCAGTGAAAACATTCAATATCTGGTTACCACACTCCTGAGTTAGAGAGATGCTCTTTTTCCTGCTCTGTGGAATGCTGACAGAATATATGCTAAGCAGGCAATAACATGGTGGTATTACCTGATTTTTACATTTCTTATAATTTTCATAGGGAATGTGCATTTCAACCAAATGTGTTCAGTTTTATTTATTTATTGGATAGCAAAGAGCACCTAGCTCTTTACAGGATCAAGTTCCTATCATACTCACCTATCCTGAACTCCTAATCAGCTTTCTAGGAAACCTGCTGAAAGGAAAGCAGAGCAACTACATCCCCTGGAAGATGTCTGTCATGTGAATAATGGAAAAATAGTCACTAGTTACTTGTGTTTTTTTTTTTTTTTTAAAAGAAGACCAGTAAAATCAAAGAAAAATAAAATTGTCTTTTCATTCTCCTTTTATTTATTTATTTATTTTCTCCTCTATCTTCTCCTTTCTCTGACAAAGTCACCGGTCTGGTCTAGGGCATGTTTTAGCCTCAAGCCCTCTGAAATATTAAATATGTTTTGATAAGATGTAATATTCTCCTACTTTATATTTTGCTATGTATGCAGAAAAAATATATATATTTATTTTTTCATTCACAGGGAGATATTGTTCTCCTATCAGTTTTCTATCACTAGTCCAGGTCCACTGAATTCAATGGAACTCTTGCTTATCATTTTTGGAGCTAGGACTAATGCCATGGATCAAAACCTGCCAATTTCAGTGCAAGTCTTTCCACTGACTTCAAGGAGCATTTGGAAAGGCCAAAGACCCCTTGAGCACATACAAACTCGCATGGATAGTATAAATAAGTATGTGAACATCTGAAAGATTGAAATGTTGCGAAGGTTTGTCCAAGTGGTTGGTCAAGTAATTAGCTGCAGCTCTATGCAAAAGTCATGTTGAGCCAAAGCTTTGAGCTTTGATTTGATAGACCTTTCTTTTTCTGAAATCTAACAAGCTTCATTCAGGGTTTGAATATGCAAAAACACAGGATTATAAATACAAGTAAAAATATTGAAAAATCTGAAAAGAATATCAGTTCTACAAGTGAAAATAAAATTAAAGAATTCTTATAATTACTTTTTTTTTAATTAGCCCTTAATAACAATTTATTTATGTAGTTCAGAAGCTGCTGGGTTTCATTAGTTTATTTACTTTATTTTGCTTTCTTAAAAACTATGTTTTGGCCTTTTTAAGATTCATATTGATCTATGCAGCTGCAAAATACATCCTTATGTTAACAGATTTGCGATTAAAAGTATTCTACTATTCTGTTATTCCCAAATTGTATGAACAGAAAGCTCATGTTAAAAGCAAATTTAATTAACTCTGTTTAGTCTTGTTTCCATTTTCTTTTCCTTTTTCTTTTTTTTTTCTTTCTTCAAAGTTAGGACTGGATATTATTTGAAATAGGCTAAATTGACATCAGTGTTTTTTAACTATATGGAATGTCCTATGATTCTTAGCATTGAAAAGAGGGCTAAATGGTCCTGTCAGAAAAAAAAAAAAAAAAAAAGATGTAAATTGTAATAATATATATTAAATATTGTATTATTATAGCAACTTTAGTTAAGTAACTAATACTATCTTTAATTTTTTACAGAGAACTTTGATGAAATAATTTATTACAATGACTCACAGAAAAACTTGTTTTCAAAATGACAGGAGAAACTGTTGAAGATTGTGAAAAAAAAATACTAAAAAAACGATGCTCTACTAAGAATAAATTTAAAGATGAAAACAGTGAGTCTGACTTTTTGAGTACTAGAGATTTGTGAATAAAATTAAACCTAAGTTGTTGGGAAGGGGGGTGATAACGATTTTTAAATGCAGATTACATTTAAACGACTTTCTTTTTCCTCAAAAGAAAAAAAAATAAAAAGAGAAGAACTTATATTCTGATATGGACTACAGCTACCTATTTTGTAAAATACTTCTGATAACAATACAAAGACTGATAAAATTTCCTCTTATTAACTGCATTGCCATTTTATGTCATATAACACAACAGCAGCACTGTTACAGCTCATAATCTCAAATTGTTTACAAGAAAAAGAAAACAAATAGAAGAAAAGAAAAACATTTTATTTTTATGTCACACATATATCAAATTTGAGTAGTATGAAATCTGAAAAATAAATGTATTATCTATGGGTCATTTAGTAGCTTACAACAAAGATTGAATTAATAAGTGTCATCAGATATTAATCTGTCCGGTCTTTCAAGGATTTGTCTTTGTCAAGTGGGATTGAGAGAGAAACAACAGATTAAAGGGGTAAGTACAGAACAGTTTACAAGATAGATGTCAAATATTTCAAAAACTATTTTGAATGGCAGTAAAGGATGGCAACGTGTCTATAGAAATCAATACTGAAGGCTCCTCACAAGATGAGCCAAAATAAGGTGAAGCTGTCATAAGGTATGATACTGAAAGAGGAAAAACCATTTATGATGATCATCGGAGCCTTCACCAGTGAATAAATAAACCACAAGCTTCTCTACCCGCACTTTCACAGTCATTCACTTTTATGATCTGCTCATCTGCTCACAAAGGTAGGTGCATACAATGTATAAGTGAAGCCTACCACAAATGGTTTGTTTCAACATATAGTCTGTGAATAAAATTAAACCTAAAATGTTGGATGTTACAAACTCCTTCTGCATTTTGCTATAGTATGAAGCTTGATTTTGCATGTCATGAATAGCTACAGACACTATAAATGAGAGCAATTACACTGCTTCAGTAGATTAAAATTATTGGATCACTGAAGCAGGTTCATAATTAAGCAGTCTGCTTCTAAAGAGTAGGGTTGATTGTCTTCATTTTAAATTTGTAGTCAAATTCTCACTGACTGCAGCAAGACCAAGGTTTCACTTTAGGTATTTCAGCTTCATCAGGTATAAAATAAATGCAAGTTAAATATGGTTCCTATTTTAGGAAAAGCATTTGGAACATAGGATGAAGTATTTTCTCTGACTGGCTATTATTCATGTGTAGATGAGAAGAAGGAAATTGAGTATGTGTAAACCAAAGTAAAACTCATTATGTTCTTGATATATATAATGCTATTTCAGGAACTCGGCTTTTCTTTTTTTTTTTTTTTTTTTCTTTTTTTTTCCTATATAACTTATTTTCCATCTTTCTTAGTTTAAGGCTCAGTTGTTCCACTTTTCTTAATAAAGCTTCACTAGACTATAGTAGTCTAGACTGAAAGCGACAGACTATGTTCTTCAAAAGTAAATGCATTTACCAGACACACTGGGCAGAAAATTTTTCAACCATGTGTTCATCACACTTAACCCTTTGGCTTACCTAGCCTTGTTCCATGCCTTCTTGCTTTCTATTGCTTCCTGACTAATTCCTTCAACATTTGTGCCCTTCGAAGTCCATATGGATATTTTCAAAATGCAACTACCTATCTTCATGTCAGATGCATTAAGTCTTCATCATGACATATTTTTAATCCAACATGATCAGACATTTTTCTTACAAGAACAGTTAAGCTAGAGAAATATGTATAATTAGCCATTTGACTATACCTGTGTTATTCCTCAGATACTTCAGACGGGCCTTCAGGTCCAAACCAGGTTTAGGAAGCCACAGGAAACTCAACTCTTCCGCTTATGAAGATTCATAGAAAGCATATTTTTCTACAAGCCCTTTTTAATCTGTGTCTTGATTTCCTGCATAGGGGATAGGTTGGAAAAGGGTTGTACTTTGGGAAACATTTTGTGCTTCACATATTCTCTGGTTATAGAAATCTTCCTTGAGCTGTCTGTGGTTTCTTCAGTAGAGTCTTTCCCCCAGTAAATCAACCAAGAGCTATATGAGAGCTTAAATCTGTTTGAAAATTCAAATTTCAGAAATAGCTAAAATTGCACATGCTGTTGAGAATTTTACAAAGATAGATACATTCTCAAACACCAGGTGAAGGGCTAGAAACACAGTCCTGTGTGAATTTAATATCATAAGTTGGAAGCAATGAAAAGTCTAGTGGAAGTTTATGTTTGGCAATATTAGCTGGTGAAAGCAAAATTTCCCAAACAAATTAGGAGCTGGATCATGCGGTTAGTATTATTTTGTTGTTATAAGAATCAATTTTCTTTATAAAGTGACCAATCCTCTTGTCTCCTGCAGCACAGTGTCCTGAGAGTATGCTTATTAAAAAAAAAAAAGAAACAAACAAAAACCTATAATCCCCCACATTAATTATTCCGAAAAAAATAAAATTCCAGTTTCATTTCTGTATCAAAGCAAAAAAGCCAGCCGCACATTAATCTCATCTTCTAGGCCATTAACAAAAAAAGAAATACACAAGGAGTGGATGGAAGACCACAAAAAAGCTGTTGCAGTGCTCCACTAAGAACTGAGAATACTCAAAAGCAAGGAGTCATAATAGACTTACTTTTGAATGATACAAATGATAGGGAATATACCTTTATGGTCAATAAATATGTTCACACAATGAAAGTGTGTCAGCTTGAATTATGTCTGGTTTTCATATGAGTTTGCAGATCAGTGTATTGTTATTTCAAGAAAATTACGTATAAATATGTATTTTCTTCAAGATATCTTAAAAATATGGATGCATTTTAAAAATGTAAGTCTTCCATACATAGCTGTAAAGGTCAGTTGTACAAAAAATCAGAATATTTATTAAGAACTGCATTCAAATCCCATTGTTACGAATTATCAAATAATACATCGTAGTCATACTGTCAGTTTAGACTATTGTGGCTAATAAAACCTCTCAGTTCATGTCAAGTTTTAAGGAAGTAGAAGGAAACTCTATTCATGGTTGGTTTAGTACAGAAGCTGCTGCACAATTAACTTCCTCCAATTATAAAATTCAGTTGTGCACTCACTGTAACCCCTTTTGATTGGGGGTAAGAGGAGCAAAGTTGTTCTCACTTCTCAGGAGTAAATCATCCTGGAACTTTTTGCACTCTTCTAACCCCGCTGCGTGGGTATTGGCTACATTAATTTTTTGACATTCTACTCATAGATGTAGGCAGTTTGGCCACTGAAGGAATTAGTACATTGAGTATGAGGAATCCTGCCATGATCAAGAAGTAGCTCAATAGCTACTGTGAGAAGATTGTCCAGGTTCTGTTAATTTAATGATTAGCTTTTACTTTATCGTTATGGCTGTTGATACTACATCTTCCAAGGAGCATAGAATTTGGGGCAGAATTTGTCCATAGGATAGCAGTACTGAATTGTTTCTTTATGGTGAGCCAGAATATTAACTTTAAAAGCAACATCAGTGTGATCTGCATTTGAACTTATATTATCATTTGATATGTTTAAAGCAGAGATGGACATGAAACTATTGCTCCCGAGGGGTTGAACAAGTTCTTTCTTAATAAGGTTTTACATTTTAGAAACTGGGAACTGAATTTTACTGCTGGCCCCTGCACTATGTAGAGTCAAATCAAAGACCCAGATCTGAACAACTCTGTCTTCTCTGATCTTTTGGTGAGCAAAATTCATAATCAGATGCTGATGTTCTGAGTCATTCATAATTCAGAACACATTTCACCTTTTAAAAGCTGTCCCTGAAGTGTCAAATTCTAAAACTAAACAAATAAAATTCTATCATAAATACATGAAGAAATAAGCCTATTATAGGCATAGTGGATTAAACATACAATAGGTTTAAGGCAACCTGTCAGTGACTAGCTGACATCTAGCATTTCTACAGAAAATCTGTAGTACAGATAATCTCTCAGTTAGGTGAGCAGGCCCTGAAAATTCTGTGGAGAAAGTAACATGCTTCAGCATGGAATATAAAAATTCTTAGCAAACAAGTCAAGCTACTCAAAGGAATATAAAACTCTTCTATTATCCACAGTCATAAAAAACTTGATATTCTTAATTTTTTTTCTTCCCAGGACTTGGACACCATATGCAAGAATAAGAAAGGAAGAAAATAATTCCTCTCTTTTGTGAGGTAACACTTTTTCTCCAAGTGCTAAAGTTCTGAACTGAAATGAGGAAGAGGTGATGTAGAAGTCTTCACGAATTAAGAGGGGAAAATAGTTAATCCCTTCAAAAGTTAATCTTTTTCTCCTTCTTCCTTCCCTTTGCCCCTGTGTGTTGCTATGCACTCTCATGTTTTTTTTTATTATTATTATTTTTATTCCTTTTTTTTTTCTAAATAGTTAAGCAAGTAAAGTACATGCATCATATGAATAACAATGATTCAACTTCTCTCTGTGGCTGAGATCTACATTTTTATGTGAGTCTTCTTGCTTTTAGATAGGTGGGCACTCTTCCTCTGCTCTTTCTGCTCTCTGCCACCTTGGAATTTCAGCTCCAAGTCAATGGGGATAGAAAGGGAGAGGTTGCAACAAGAGTGAAATAGTTAGGAGGGAAGGTAAATTTGCTTGCTCTGTGCTCTTATTCTCCTCCAGGGCTCAGTTTCTTGCTGTAATGCATTTCACATGATCCATCACATCCAGGTACCTGATGATTAATCATTACTTTTTCTTTCCAAAAGGTGATCCTCCAGGGATGTATCTGCTTAGGACACCTGCACATGGAGGAGAAAGGTAATGTCAGACATTCCACCTGCCATTAGGCATAGGATTTACAAAGCCAGATATTTTGATTGTATTCACAACTTTTCATGCTCTTTTTTTAATCATAAGGGGGAAAAAATCTAACCAGTTCTAGCTACTTTCAAATGGCATAGTGAGCCCACAACCCTGAATTTCATTTTCTGTAAGTAAAAGTACTATTAGCCTGTTATTTGAAACAGTTGGGCATTTGCTGGTGACTAAGTAATGCAATTTCCTTTAATTTTCCATTAACATAAGACTGAAAAGTCAGTGTTACTGAATATATCATAAGTCAAAAGGAAGATTTTTTAACCTCCCATTAGTGTGCCTCTATTTTCTCCTTGCTTCCCTGATGGATATTTCTATAATAGAAGCTCCCCTAGAAACTACTTCCAAATGTAGAACAAACAACAAATGCAGGAAGTTAAGTTTGTGAGTTTTGTGTAGCATTACTGTCTATAAATAAGTTTTACTCCAAAAAAATTCAAGCAGTTAAGGAAAAAATTACCCAAACTACCCTTTGAGACCTGTCATTACTTGAGGTAAATGCTTCTTTACCTCGCCAAATCAGCTCCTTCTCTGAAGTCATTTCTGTGTACATAGATTAATGAATGCTTTTAATACTCTTGATGTAAAATAGAATTAAGACATGAATATAGAAGCTTATAGCACTGAAACAATGGGAAAAACAAAGGCACCTCTATAAAGGCAGAGACAATTTTATAAAACAAATAGTCTCATCACCATACAATAACTCCAGAAAAGACTTGGGACTGGGAGTTTAGCTTGTCCACTTTTTAAATGAAACTCAAGGCTAAAACTTTTCCAGCATTTCTTGCATTTCTCTGACTAATTTCAAATATCCTTTCCACAAGATACTACCTGAATTTTCAGAAATGCATATTTTACTAAGATATTTTCCGTACTGCTGTTCCTCTATAACTAATTTCCAAAATGGAAATTCCTATGGATTTTCTCCAGCAGCCACCAGGTGGCAATCATAAACTTAGCCAGCTCCATGGACCCTTGGGAAGTAGCTACTGTGAGCTGAGAATGTGCTGTAACAGAAAGCAAAAATAGGTATCTCCATGGTGACTATTATACTATGTTGTTTGTCATGGGTGTAATTAGATGAAACCATGCTCATGCTTCTAAATTACATATTTCCTCTCATTAAGTCCTGAGCAGCTAACCTTGAAAAAATGTCTTCTACTGAAAGATGCAGTTTAGCTCGGAAAAAAAAAAAAAAAAGTAGATAGCTTATTGTCCATGTGGTGTGGCATTTCCAGCCTTCTGGGCAGTCACCATAATGAACATTCCTGCAAAAATTCTACATGATTTTTAAAATTACCTTCATCACCCCAGCAAAGTATCCAATTTAGTAAAAATTTGACCTAAAGCATTTGTTTTTCTCTGTTTTCTCTGTCACCTGTCAGGGCATGGAGTGAAACATTGAGTAGGCAGGCAGAAAAAGAGATTCTGCACTTTCCTCTCTCGTATCACCTGGCTTTTAAAGAGCTGGGAGCCCTGTAACAGCAGGTCTGTTTTCAACACCAGCCTAGCAGACTGGGAAGCACCGGTCCATACACGTGTTTCATTATGAACCTCGCTGTTCAGACATAGATAAAGGTCAGTAGATCTTTCTTTCCAAAATGTTCTGAACTCCTAAAATCCCCTTGACTTTTGGCAGGAGAAGCTCTTTGGACCAAATGAAAACCTCACCCCTTTCTGGTTTGTTCTTTTTGCTGTTGTTTGTTTCTTTGTGTTTGTTTGGTGTTCTTTGTTGTTATTGTTTGTTTATTTTGTTTGTCTGTTTGTTTTGGGGGGCTGCAGTGAAAGGACGTTATTCTTCTCTGAAACTTACTGCGTTTATATCTGTTCCTATAAGATCTTTTAATCTTATTTCCTATCCCTTTGATTCACTTGAATTGTGCTCAGTTTCATTTTGATTAACTGGAAAACAGGACAGCAAAATACTGTTGTAAATGATAGATTTTTTTTCTAATATGATAGGATTATATATTTTGATTATGACACAAACACACACAAAAAAGGACATGACAGAAAGCAAAGAGAGTTAAAACCAGATAATGAAAATAGAGACACAATAGGACTGCTTAGAAAAGGAAAAGCTGAATAATTGGAAATAATAAGAAAAAATACAGAGAAAAGAACAGAAGAGGAGATGATGGAAGCCACTTAACCAGGCATAGAGGAAAAAAAATGCCTGAAATGCAACTTTAAAATATGGAAATAAGAAATTTTTGTGCACAACGTGTTGTCAGCCAGTGATGGTCAATTTCATTTAAGAGCAATGAGAATGAAAGTTTAACAGGGTGTGAAAAAAAATAATGTTAATGAGACCATCTCAATTCACATGAGACAGAGTAAAAGCATAAAACACAATGTTATACATTTACCCCTTCAACAAGTTAGCTATATGCCCTGTTAAGTATTCCTCGGCATGTCTCAGTAGCACGTGCTCAGTACAAGATAGCAAACTCAAAGTGGGTGATTTGATGCAAAAACTCCTGCACTCATGGGATGTGTTCATGAGTTCTCAGAATGGCTGAGGTTGGAAGGGACCTCTGGAGATCACGTAGTCCATCCCCCCTTGCTCAAGCAGGCTTTCCCTTCAATGCCTTTCATCCTACACACAGTCTTGTATCTCATCCCTGGGCACAGCAGCGTTTCTGAAGACAAGTACATAATGTTTTTACCCTCTGCTCTTTCATCCCAAAATTCAAAGTAAATTTCACTGCCTACAGTCAAATTAAGAACAAGTGCACAGGTTTATCATTATTCCTTGCAAAAACAAATCAGGTACTTTTTATTTAAGAAAAACAAAAATGTACAGCCTACCTTTCTGGTACTTTAAAAATTCTTAGAGTCTGTATATTCTTCATGAAGCTAAGGTGTTTTCTTGTGATTCTCCATAGGAGCAATTAGATGGCAGTGTTGTTTCACCATTCAGATCGATTTTCTTTTATTTCAGGATTTGTCAGAAACCATCATTTCAATCCAGCATTACAAAGTCAAAGCATAATTACCACTAATGCTCCCCCTCTCTTGAGCAATGCCATCAGAGTATATCCTGCAAATGAATGGAAACTGTTAATTATAATTATATTAAACACCCATATTGTACATTTCAGCAGTGCTGGTGTCGTCTTTGAATCTTTGTTTATCATTACACAGGAGATATTAAAATAAAAGGATGAAGGCCAGAGTGACAACACTCCTTTATAGCATGAATTTTATGAATTCCATTTCACTAACAGGTTTATTAGTTCTGATCACAAAATTGAACATGCTTGTAATTTGATTATTCTGTAGCTATATTTTTGCATATACATCACAAAAAGGAAAATGTTTTATTCATATCTTTTTCTTTTTTCAATCTAATTAATATTTCTTCAGTCATTTATAAAGTAATAATATTTCATATTCATTTCATCTTGAAGAAATATATCTTCATTTTCACTCGAGCCTCTAGAGAAATGCTTCAAGTAGAGTTGTAATATGTGTACAGCATAAAATTCCTGATTATGAAGAAACTCTGGCATAAAGTTTAGACTTTCTTAGCTCCTCATCCTTTCTTCTTCATAACAATTTTCCTAGTTCCTTTTCCCTATCTGCAGAAACTTAGCTTAATCTTATTTTTCTGGCCTTTCCAGAAGTTGTCATCTCTCTCTCTCTCTCTCTTTGCGTTTTTTAAGGAAACTTCCACTTTCTATTTAGTGCACCTTCCTGAGATTCTTCAACTTTAGCATTTTTTACTCATTGCTGTACTGATTCTAAAGGTGTGTAGATTCTACCAGAATTTGTCTGAAATTTAATATCATGAAAGTTTCACCTTAACTGTCAAGCAGCACATACATTTACACCAGTTTAATTATGCCCATTTGTCTACAGGTCTAAAATGCAAACCCTTGAAGGGATCATGCAATTATATTACTGTAAAAGACCTTCCTCTAGTTGTGATCATAACTTCCAGGTATAGCAGTGTTGAGTAAGTAGTTGCTGCTTGCAACAGATTCTTAGATCCAGCTCAGAACCTGTAGTTCTTTCTTTTCCTAATGATCTGGATAAGAAGCTCGTGCAGGCACTAACATGTCTCAGTCAAAATGAGCCAAACCTACAATGATCAGTCGAACAAGCATGCAATTTCTGCCTAATCACGTCATGATGGAACACTAGTAAAGAGCCATCTTACAAAGGTGCAAAACACAGAAATTCAGCTATGGTTTCTTTGTAACCAATAGCAGGTTTCTGCTTGAAAAGTCTTTTCCCACTGACAACCATACTTAAAGTGCTTCATATTTTTATCTGTTTCAAGGCATATGGATGATTTGTTCAACAGTTATGGAGCTCATTATCTACAGGGATAAATGAGACTTCTTTGCTGGCATAAAAACATAAATAAATAAATAATAACAAGTCCTATGTCATCTGTCTAGCTCATTGAAATTTCTCCAAGAATGGAAAAGTCCTGGATATTAATCATTTTATTGACATATAGTTTGTTAGAACTTTGGGTATCTCAGATGTACAGTAGGGAACCTGGAAGCCTTCACTGGAGGCAGAATTCCTGAACTTCCGTAGGTTACAAGCTCCCTAGTAGCTTACCATGTGGAATGCCAAGGAAGAAAAAATCCATATGTTAATCAAAAAGATTTTTCCTGAGAAACTTTCCCAGATACATTTGGGAAATTAGAAGAATTTGACGTGTTTTGGTGGAACATTTGAAATGTTGTTGAACGTGCATTTCCCTGTGGAATGTTTCCAGGCAGCTGTCACAAATGCAGGCTAAGAGAGATAAACAAGCAAACCAAAGACACCATAACCATTCTCTTTTCTTTTTTGCACTGATGACTCAGAAGTTCATTTGCAATTAAATCTTTTGAGTGTATTCTTTATCTGAACTTAGAGACAATTATGTCGACATTTTGCCACTCTTTAGATAGAAAATATCTTCCAGAAAAAGAGATAGGGATTCTTCATGAATACATGACAAATTTCACTTAATTCATCTACAACATCAAGGCAGAAAATATCTATTCTGCACATTAGCAATTAGTCATAAGCAGTTATTAGATCAACGTACACATTGCCAGCCTATTCTGAGTCAACTCCTACATCCTCTCTGTGTCCCAGAGGCATAGACAGGTAGATCTTCATGCATGAAACTCATGAGAAAGCAAATTAGGGAACAGAAATGACAATGGTGTATTTATAACATCCATCATTATGGACAAAATAACTAAAAGCATCCTAAAGTTATGTATCACAGCCTGACTTTGTCATCCCGGGTTTGCTACTGATAGAATTAGAAAGTGCTTGAATGATTCATCTCACTCTCTACTCCCAATATAGAAACATCTAAGATGGGTCAGAAAAACTTCAGTCTAAGGGTGTTTGTTTCTCAATTGTGAACAAATGCTGAGAGAGTAGGTCTGGCTTGGGCATCTAACTCTGGTGACAAAAAGCCAGGTGAAGTGCATGCCAGTCCCATATGGACCATAAAGGTCCCTCTTTTGTCCAAAAGAAATTGAACAACTGAAAAAAAGAAAGAAATTTGCATCAAACTTGCCACAGAAAAGACATGAGATCACATCTGCACAGTATCTTGGTGACCAGGCCAATAGATGAGTAGAGGTCCGAATCAGTTCCATAGCTCCATATAACTTTGCAGCAGACATTTTAGATGACTCTATGGTGTATATAATTATACTACAAAACTGAATAAAGCAAAAAGGCTTACAAGACATTATGAAAGGCAAACAGAAAATGGTTAATGAAGAGATTTCAAATCTCTTCATTGTGATTACCCAGTCTAAGAATGTGCAGGTGTTTATGTGTGTTTAATTAGCTGGCAACACCACATTTAAAATCCCTCTTCAAGTAGATACTATCTATCTCAGTTGCGAACAACAGCAAGGAAGAATATGTTAAATACATTTCAGTAAAGCCAAAAATTCTCTCCTCATCTCAAAACTTCTCTTATTTTCTCCAGGAGTCTCCCAGTCCCCTTAGTTTCTAATTTGCCCTGGCTGCTACAGTTTATTGGCCACTCTAGTCCAGATAACCTCAACTGAAGCAAGACCTCTCAAGAAACCCTCTTGTCTACTGTCCAATGCATTGGTATTAAACAGTATAATGAGGATATATTGTAGTGAACAATATAGCCGTAATAACAGAGTAATTGGGGATGGAGTTAGGAGAAAGGCTCATTTCAGTCCTCTCACATTTTAATCAGACAGGATTTTTGTTTTTTTTTTAATCTCTCCCTTCAGTTTCCCGAGCCCTCCTCCCTTCATCTGATGAGCTGGATAATTTAATCTAGTGGTGAAAAAAAAATCTAATTGGGTGCTGCTTTGTTCACCTGATTGTTTTTTTCAATGCAAAAGGAAACTAAGCCAATGAAGAGCTGTGAGAGAGAGTGCAGGGCAAGTAGAGCACAGAGGTTTAAAAGCTGCCTTTATTTTTCCCTTCTTCTACTTCAGGCACTGAGTAGCTCCCAGTTGTGTTTGTCAAAATAAAACAAAACTGACAAGACAGCCGGGTGAGAGAAATAAGACTGTACATATGTGAAGGAGACGGAGTAGTCAGAGATAGAGTTTAGAGTGAAGAAACAGGATCACAGAATTCTACAGGAATGCTCATGTTATAAAATAACAGGAAAAGAAAACTTATAAATGTGTTGGATTGTTCATGGTATTGCTTAGCAAAGTTCTCTCAAGGCTAAAATTCTCTAAAATCTTTGATTTCAGGATTTGATCGTGAGGACTTGAGTGATATAAAAGTAATAAGGTAGACCTTTTATTATAAATTTCAAAAGACCAATCCTAAGAAAATATTTTTTAAACAGGAAAACCAAATGGATTACTATAGCAATAGGGACAAGACCATGTCCATCCAAAAAACCAGGAGCAGGCAGAATCAGCAGATTAGTGTACAGGCAATGCCAAAACCTCCCGATATGTCAGGTTTGCTTTCTCCAGCTGCCTAGCCATCAAGCTTATTCTCCAACTTAAAGCGCAATACCAGCTAACCTGTCCTGCCAGACTCTGACGCTGGAGTCTTTCAGGAAGAAGGTTAAGGCCGCGGCATTTATCACAAGCCCGGCACTTTAAAAGGTAGGTAAATAAGGTCCTTAATGCCTAGTAGAAATGTAATGGTATCAACCAGCAGAGGTATAAAGCAAACAGGGGTGCATATTAAGCTGCATCAAAGGCTGTTTAAACTTAAAACTAGATAACAGTGCTTTCTTAGCTGGAGCAAGTGGCAAAGAGAAGGAAATTTCCCATGGGAGCTGGTATGACAAACGGCTGGCACCAGAGATCTTTAAGGAAGATTGATATTCCTCTGCTTGTTTACCACAACCAAATCGTTTTCTTACTACCATGCAAGGAAAGTTTTAATTCCATTTAATTCGTAACTGCCCACAGGTCCAGCTCCCTCCTGGACCTACTTTTCAGGGAGGAAGCAGCAGGAAGTGAAGGTGCCCCATGTTGCACGTTGCACTCAAAAACAGTGAGTGTGAATTTCAGGAAGAAATGTCTTTCAATATCTGTCAGGTCCAACTCCCCCTTGTCTTGAACATTCTTTTAGAATGAAAAGAAATGGAAAAATTATACACAGGAAGCATTACCACATAATTACCTTATTCTTCCCACATTTCTGCTGCTGGCAACAGCCAGAGACCAGATTCTGAACTGGGTGGAATTTTGTTCCGTTTCAGGATATCCATATTTACATTCATTTATATCCATATATTCATATAGGGGTAGTAGAGGTCTCAAGACCATGTGACACTTTATGCTTAAGAATATTTCCAGTAACTCAAAAAATGTCTATACCATTGACTGTTACCCTTCTCTCTGACCGATCTGGTGAGTCAGGAAGACAAGTGTTACCCCCAGGAACAGTGTGTGGAAAACAGAGAGTTTAAACAAATTAGTCCTTGAAATGCTAAAAGATAATATCAAGTATGAGTATTTACAATATTAACACCTGTTTCTTGAAGGTTGTTTCTTTGCTGTTGGAGAGTGTTACTGCCTAAGAGTTAATTTCTGTTACTGTGAAATACAGGGGTATCCACAGACCAACATTGCAAATGGGGATTCAGTGACTGTCACTGTTTGCCTGAAGAGTCATATATTTCCTTACTTTTTATCCTCCCAAACAAATTTTTCCAGGAGAAAAAAAAAAGAAAGAAAGGAAAGAAAACAGTAATATAATTACAGATTGTGTGGTACTATAATTTGTAGGAAAAAAAGCTTCCAGAAAGTGAATTTGCATTTTAGGAAGAATAAAGATACTGGGCAAAATGTGTTATTGCTAAATATTTTAAAACAGTGTAGAAGCTGTTCAAATGTGTATACTGAGTAACACATACCACCTGTTACATCCTTGAGTAATGAATAATATCCAATTGAGCATTGTTTCTGAAGTTTCAGATAGATGCTGTGCTGTCCTTAGTTAACTTAATCAGGTTATGAGAAGTAAACAGTTGTAAATAAATGCAGTAGGTACCACGCCTACTTTCTCAACTTTTCCTAACACTCATTTAGATTCCAAATGAAGAATTCTCCATTAGTCATGAGAAGTAATAGGCTTATAAATTCATTAATTTTGGATAGACTTTTTATTTCCTAGCAAGTTAATAAACACAATTTTCAGTTAGTTTCCTGTCTTTCTTTAAGCAGATAGGAAAGAGCTGGTTCCATTACATTTTGTCTCAATTTAATCCCCTGCTGTTACAAGAAGTGGAAAATGCAATTAAATGCACTTCTGAAACCTTTCCCCAGAGTGCTGCTTAGAATATTGCCTGCATTAAGCGGTCCATGCAAGGTGATGCATCTGCTCTTCCATGTTAGCTTTGAGAAACTCAAAAAAAACTCACATTATTAGAGTTAAAGAAGAGAAATATTTTCCCACCCCAAAACCTCAGCCTCCTGTTATCGTATTAAAAGATGTTTATCAAGAAATGCTAATGTGAAACACGGACTTATGCCAAATTTACAAGAGATCATTTTCAAATGAGCCGGAACTTTTGTTCTCATATTGTTTTTTTTGTTTTATCAAAAGAACTGTAAACTTGTGGGAGATTTAATTTGTCCACATAAAAATCATATACTTGCAATTTTTCCTATATATTCATTCATTCAAAGAAAAAAAAAGGCTGTGATGTTGCCATCGAATATATTTTCTCCTCATACAAACTCTGTCTAGGTAAGTGAGATGAAATACAGCTGTAGAAATCTACATCCAATGTTCTTTTTTTTTATTGGGAAAAAAGGCAGAATTTTTAATGATTATCTATCTGACCTGTTTTAAGCCTTGTATCTTAGTTAAGGATGAATTATATCTGTCTGTTGAAAAGTTAGTCCCTTAAATTGTCCTATGTCTATGTCTGCAGTCATAATATTAAATCCCCAAATCACTAGCTGTTTTTGAAAATCTTGGCTATCTAGTGTAAAATTATTCAAAACACAAGTTTGTCACTCTACTGAGTTATATATCAGTTTCCCACAAAACTTTTTTAGAGCAGAGGAATTGAGATCGATGATGACAATACAACACTACCTGCCCTTAATAAAGTCAAGAGAAACAAAATCCTCAACAGGAAAGCAGCACAAGTTATCTAATATATTGCCATTAATTTTCTACACAAGCCTCTGTCAAAGGCTCCTAACTAAGAAATAATATATTTTTTTTTCAAATTTAAATGAGGTCAGCTTGTACTGGTACTGGTTCCCAGGAAGCAAGTTATTGCCTTTTTTTTTCAGCTTCATATGAATATATATGTTTGATTTCCTGCATATTTATTATCTGCTCCTATTTTTTCTTGATCCTTGTTTATGTTAGGTTGTATAGTGTACGTGATACACTATACTTCTTTTACAGATTCAGGGTCACGGAAGGATATTACTAGCTGTTACAAGCCGTTACAAGCCATTACAATATGTGAATAAATCCATTAAATTTACTTCTGGGATCTTCCCTGCCTTCTTGGAAAAAGATGGAAGTATTTTTGAAACACTGTCTGAGACAGTGAAGATCCTCGTCCAGTAGGAGGAAAATATGTAATAATGTAAAATTATACTGTACACATTTTTTCCCTGAAGGTATCCATATGCACAAAATCTCTGCCTGGAAATAATTGTGTAGAGTGTATTTTTGCTCTCTTCTCTAGCATATCATGTCCTTTGGGCCATGAAATGTAACTAGGAGTTAGGAAGACTGTTCTGTAGGAGGGTGCCTTCTGTGAACCCTGATTTTTTTTTTTTTTTTAGCTTTTTATTTTTCTTCATAGACTTTCTGTATCTGTGAGTGTCTTCTGCTATTAATGTAAAAAGGAAAAGCAAAAAATGACCTGATCTGATTATGTTCATAAGTCAAAAGTGTTTTGTCCTAAACTACAATTCTAATGTCCTTTCTTTAATGTCATAACGTTCTTTTCTTAAAATAATTTGAGAAAAGTTGGTATGCAAGCTTTTTTAACAGCAAATATTAATACCATATCAAAAATCATATGGGAATGGAACTTCAAAAACCATCCTCCAAGAACAAATAAGGAAGACGCACAATTTTAAACTACTGCAAGCCTAAGATTCATTGAGAGGTTTTCATTTTTCAGGGAAAAAAATCATTTTGGGAGGACAGAAAATGAAAAGAATGAAAGCATAGCAGGATCATCTACCCTCTTGGCATTTGAGAAAGCCCTCTCAGTACAGGGTAGTTCAATTCCCTCCCAATTGTTCAGCTGTCTCTATCATTAACCCTGCAGCCCAGAGAGTAAACAGAGCAATAGCTCTAAGACTGCCTTTCAGTGCCATGAGGAATTCAGTCTGATGTCCCGACAATTACCGCCACCACTACACATCCTGGGGAGAAGTGTTTTTACAAGTCTGGGTTGCTAGGACTCCATGGGAGGAAAACTGACCTTCAGTATGTTGTTTGGTGCAACTGGGCTGACTCACTTTTGCTTCTTTGCTAGCATCTCTTGCACCCAGGTTTGACCAGCTAGATTACAGGTTTTATTTTTTAGCAATCTGAAAGCAGCCTGTTTGTTTTGCTTCTGTTTCTATGTATGTTTGTACAGTTTACCTTTTGTTTCACTGTTTTTATTACTAGGTAAAATAGTGATAAGAGTGTGTTGATTGCCATTCCCAAAAAGGAAGCCTATAACAAAGCTTTGCCTACAGGAAGCCTTGTTTGAATAAGGATTAACTGATTCAATCTGTCAACATTTTGGCAAGTAAAATAAGAATAAAGAACACCTCATCACTCCAATCAACAAGAGACCAAAGAGACTTATTTGTTTGGGATCAAAAGAATACACATGTATTTTCTCTGCACTTTACAGTTGTCCATTGAACAAGAAACCATACACCAATTATCCCACATCCCATTTTAGAAATAAGGTTAAAGGTGTCCAAGAGATGTTAATCAGATCATCACCTTGTTACTTTTTACAAATTGCTTAAGCTACTGCTAGTGAATGAATTCTTTGTATGGCTAATGATAATGGTAGAAAGTATAAAAAGGAGATAAGAAGAAAGAAATAAGCTCCCTTTCTTTGCTTCATAGTCCGACATTTTCCTGATGGATGGAAGTATCCTTGTCCCTCTGCCAGCCTTAATTTGGAGCCTGACTGTTAAGGCACTTTCCTGAAGCATGGGAGAATCAGGATTGAACCCTCAGTTTCTTTCTCCATTCCTGGAGACTATTGTCACCCCCTGATATTTCATGATAATTCAGGAAAGATATATTTTTTTTTCTAGTAGTGTTTTAAAATATTGTAGCAATCCCTCAGACACATGCCAATATATGAGGAATTCAAGTATTACAGTACAGTAGTCAAAGAAGTCTAGACAAGCCCCTGAGGACATTTAAGTAGAAGTATATATTGTTTCTGAATTCCTGTTTGTCTTAGGCAAGAGTGATATGTGCAGATACAGTTCCTCGCCTTGGGCATTTTAATATACAAAGGAATTAGGCAGGAATTGGGTAGATAGGCTGAATCAGGTTTTACAGAATCTGAGGTGTGAATTTTGATCTGCAATTCTTTGAGCCAGGTTTTAGAGATGGGCTTCACTTCAACTAACATTAGCTGGCCATAAACTATTGGCATCTACTTTCCACAGCAGTGAAAGGCAAGCAAGTCCCTCCATAATGTGATTAATTTAATGCCAGATTGAGTTGGATGAATTACTCTCTGGAAGCATTTTTTGTTGTTGTTCTCTAGTGGCTAGGTGGAAACCTATATATCTCAGCATCAGAGGCTAGCTCTTAGATTGCTAAAGCTCAGAGATGAGACCTAGTCCGGAAACTGAAGTTCTTTGAATTGGTCTGTAAAATTGGTCTTTTATGAAGTACATAAGTTTGATAAGAACATTGACATTGTATGGTTTAAAGGATTTCTCAGAAGTTTATGTCATTCCAACCTTGAATGCATACCAAAAGTTTAAATGAGAACACAGCCACAAAGCAAATTCACACTGTGTTTTTAGCCAAAGAGGATAAAAAAAAAAAGACACCAGCAGAATCTCAAAAGAATTCAAGTTCTTTTGATATTTTTCCACCCATTTTATTAATGTATAAAGGTCTAAGCCTCTCATGAGCACTTTAAATCTTGAAATTTGAAGTTTACCTTGTGGACACTCTTGTAAAAGTGGCCATTGTCACTCAGGTAACAGGAGGAAGATAACTGTGTGCTGGAGTGACTAGGTATGTTCACTGTGATATGCCTGCAGATGCTAAAGCTTTCTTCCCACCAAATCACTTTGGATTTCTTTTCTAAGGCAATCAGGCCACATGGAGGTTTCTGGGGTGAAAAGTTTACACAAAATAATCTAAAACGGCAAATATATGCACGCAAAGGAAGTAGCAAGCATGCCTCCATTTAGACGTGTAGATAGTTATTACATGCCATAGAGAGATTTCTCTTTTAGTTTCCCTTTTTTAAGTTCCATGCTTCTCTTTTACTTTTTATCTGTTTTTCTTTTTCTTCTTCTAAAGTTTCCCTCCTTTCCTTTCCTTGCTCTTTGCTAAGACCATCTTTCTCTTTTCTCTCTCTTGTGGTTTCTCTTTATCTTCTGAAGCTGAGCATTTTTCCAAACTGCTGTCTGTTCTCCATAACACTTCTAAACTGACAATATTATTGCCAGGTGACAAAAATTGAGTGATGTTAAATGCACAGAATCAATATTTTTATACTGCCCATGATTTTCCAGTGACCTCGATGACAGCTTCAACTAACGAAACTGCATCAATTGCCCTTACTGCTCCCTGTCCCCCCGCCTTTTTTTTCCCCAATGGAGGAAGGATTTCTAAGGCTCTATAATATGTGCTTTCTTGACTGATCAATCACACATCTTTAAAAATTCAACTATTATCTGGCCTACTTAATACTCTGGATATCATATTATTTTTGCATGGGTCAGATAACTTTCACTACCATACTCAGTTACGTAGTATTGATTGCAAGAATTCAGAAACCATTCCCTATGTAATATTCCTTTGAGGTCAACAGGTCTTGCAAGTAGCCAAGCTATACTTATGTTCTTGATAATGAAATTGCCTAACACTTAATTCACATATCCAGTCAAAATTAAAAAAAAAAAAAAAAAAAGAGAGAGAGAGAGAGAAAGCTACAGACTTTCTTTTAAAATATGAGTGAAGATCAAAATGTAAATATCACACATTTTGCAATACCTGTCTTTTAGGTGCATTTGTGGAAACGAACATTTTCTCTCACAACAAACACCCCTTAGCCAGTGAAGTCCTGCAAGGGAGGTATAATTTCACGGTTGACTAAAGTCAAGTTAAGAGTAAGCAGTCTCACTTTACTCCCCATGGTTATGTCTTCCCAGCTCATTCCTTACACTTGTGCTAGCTCTCATGTAACTATACTGTCAGCTGAACAGGGATCTGATCCAGATGAAAATTTCAATGAATGTACAAACATATTGAGAGATGTAGACAGATAAATATGGCAGAGTTAATTTTCAGTGGGGTCTGTAGTCTTATCTGGTTGACCCTATACTCCAGTGCTGACATTAGAATATGATCAGGAATGCAAAGAACAATTTAAAGTAGAAGAAAATCCCACACCCCACTTAGGACAGATGTGAATATTGTACGCTCAATTATTTTATAAATACATAAAACAAATACATATTTGTTGCTACCCACATTGATTAGAACTCCTGTATGGCCTTCTAGTACTGAATTCTCTGCAGTAAATTTGATTTAGATGGTTAATCATTCAAATTATTACATATAGCAAAAAGGCACTGCTTGCTTTCTTGAAACGACTTATCAGGTTCAGGAAAACTCCTTATCAGTATTATTGTAACAATTCATAAGGAGCAATGGAAGGTTTGCAATCAAAGTTTGCATGAAAAGATAATGCCAAATATACTTTGCTTCAGAGATCTTTCTGTTCAGTGAAAGTTAGCGTGTATTTAAGAAAAGAAGATAAAAATTTGACAAAAGGATCTTTGCAGAAGAACCTCATGCTACAAACATAATGAATCTAATAATTTATTTATGTGAATAAATTATATGCCCACATTAAAACCATAAAGAAAATTTTGTATATCATCAGGTTTTTTTTAATTATTTTTATTATTTTAGCATGAGGAACTAAGCTCATTGATCTTAAATTGTCTTTGTTTCTTAGGAGTAAATCCAGATACCAACATACAAGCTCAATATGATTCTAGACCCATACACATAAATGAATACATATACATGCACCCACATGCCTATTATGCAGTATTCAGTTCAATACACTTCATTAGAAGACAGTGTCCAACGGCCTTCTGGTCAAACATTGGCTTATTCCTAAACTGGATCAATTTTAAAACAGAGTGAGAAGGCAGGATCTAGTTCGCTACATCCCCTTTCCTGCTGATGAGCATTTCAATACTAGCCCCTCTATAAACTTATTTTTTCTTTACAGAATGTGCTGTAAGGCCTGTAATTTATTGCAGCATTATTTTCTAGACACAGTAAGTTATATTAGTCATCTCATTCACCTGTGAAAGATCATTCAGAAGGTGAAAGACCTTAGAGATATGGTAAACATTATTTTAAAAAATGGTGATGAAAACTACAGTATAAATCATGCTTGGGGGCTGGGAGAAATGTTCAGTGGTGAGTCTAAACATCGTATATCAGAAAGGAAATTTTGTGAAACATCATACTTCACTTCATGGGCAACATCTCAGTCAAATATTTTGTGAAAATTCTTTTAATAGTCCAACAAAGCCAAAGTAATTTAGGGAAGTATTTCTTAACTGTGACCCAATATTCTGCTCAAGATACATAGCACATAAAAACACATGCATACATTATAAAACACACAAAATCTAGCTGAGAAAATTTTCTGTGGCATTTATATAAGTCTAGATCCTATAACTACCCTCTCACATATGAATTTTTAGCTATGTTAGATATGGTTTGGAATGATTTAATTCCATGCTATTTCAGTCATTATCAGAAGAATTTCCAATTTCATCCTGGCAAGTGAAAAAATAATAATATTTCATCATTTTATATGTATATTTCAGGTAGGATTCAGGAGAAGTAATAGCCAATTTTTTTTTTTTTTTACTTACCATGTTTGTTTTGGTACCATGGATAGATCCATTATTTCTGTTTAATTAAGTCTTGTGCTGTGTAGAAAAATCCATGTATATTTAACAACTTTTTGGTTATATCTAAAGGTATTTCCTAAGCTGTGACATTTGCAATGTCTGGATGTTTTTATCCAGTGTATAAGACACTTCTTCCTTTTTGGAATATTCCAATTCTTTGATATGAATTTAAAACTAAAAAATCTTCATCTAAATTTGTGTGTTTTATATGTCTTCTTGAAGCTATTTTATTGGGCTGACAGTTATGACCTGCATGCTTTTCTTCCTAGGCAAACTTTACATTCCCTAAATGAAACAGGGTATTCTCTAAGTTGTGGGAGATATTAGAAGTTGATAGAATTAGTTTCCGGGTACTAATTAGAGACAGGTCTAGTAAATGTGATTGTAAATTAATTTTTGAAATCATGACCAAAAATATATGATAGTGATTTTTGTTTGTATTCTGTGAACAAGCGAGCAAGTGACAACTTTCCTGACAACATATTCTTTTATGAACAACATATAGTTTTATCTAAAATACTATTGTTCCTCCAAAATGTCACCCTTTTTAAATAGTGATGAAGACTCTTTCCTACTAAACTGTTGTGAGATGTATTGAGGAAAATCAATGTTCAATGTTTGTTCATAAGGGCTCCCCTCCTCCTTTTCATCCAATTTACACTAATATCCAATAATATATGTACTTACATTGCTGCTTTTCCCTGAGCTGAGATTCCTGCAGCACTACTAATCTGCCTAGTTGCAAACAACTCAATAGAATAAACTTGTTTGAGGCTTCTACTGCTTGGTTAAATTTAATTGAAGAAAGTTGACTTTAAAAGCTCTTGGGGTATGGGACAGGAAACTCTCACATGAATACACTTCAACAAGCGAATAAATCTCATTTGCATAGGAAAACAGATAAGGAGTATAATCAGTAAATGCTGTTTAATAAGTCAGATTCATCGAAAATTCCTATATTCATAATATTTATGAACAGTGAAAGTGTCCCTTATGAGAATTTTTTTCAATTGACTGAAAACATATCAGCATTATTTTTAAATTTAATTTTCACTGATTTCATTTGTTATCTTTAAAATAATTTCATTTTCATTAATTGGAATTGAATGCCTGCTATATTTTTTTCTTTGAATTGCATATTTTGGAGTGTGAGGACAAGTAGGCTCCAGGAAATTCAGCTCTAATCACATCCATAGTGTCTGCTGACAAGATCAAAGGGCTTTATTAGCTGCATTACCTTGCTGATGAACTTGTCAAGCATATTATTTGTAAAGACTGATTGTGTACTTTTGCTTATCTTGCTTTTGCTAGTTGCAGAAAGCTTGACATCATTTTGAAAAAAAAAAATCTTAATAAAGTAAAAGTCTTCTGTATAGGGATTTGCTCCTAAAGGTTATTATGCTGTCATTCAATCACTTATTTCATTTCATTTCATTTCGTTTCATTTCATTTCATTTCATTTCATTTCATTTCATTAAAAAGTATTATAATAGAGGCAAATGTAAAATACACTGCATGTTTATAAGTATTAAGCTGATACTGTTAAATCCTGAAGGCCTATTTCATGATCTGTGACATATACACTACTAATTAACTTGATTCATCTGCTTTCAAAGCAATCCTCCCTCATTTGGAAGAGCTTTCACTCCCCAACTTTGTAACACTAGAGTAAATTATTTCCTCACTGCTCTGTTGTGCTTCAAGCATCCTAAACTCTGCCTCCATACAGAGCGAGGATTCAATGAATGCCTAGTATTTGAATGAGCTGAACCCTTTGTTCTTTTTTATCATTCACATACAGGCACGGAGGGGTCTCTCTCAGTGAAGTGGGTTCTTCAATGCAAAGGTTTAGTAGAGATAACCTAAGCATTCAAGACTGTGCCCTTTGGAGAAGTCCTTCAGACTGCTTAATGAAGCAAAGAACTGAGAAAGTACTTTGTGCTGGCAGCTTCTTATCCATTCTTCAAAACCACAGTGTTTAACAACACACTAATGAATCCGGTTTATTGGACGGAAATACAGTATTCTTCATTACAGATGCTTTAACAAATAGAATCAATTAACAGAATATTACAGCAACTTTGGAGTGTGAGAAAACGATTTCCAATTATAAAACTGCACTTGTGTAACTACATGTTGGATGTTTGTAAATGTGCAGAGGTAACCTCTGAAAGGATATTCTAAATTGGAAAAGTATCAGTGTTAAAATGGCACCTGTTAAGTGAACAAATTTCTTTTGCTGTTGTGAAGCATAATCAGTACAGTACAAATTAATTGGTTTTCAGATCCCAGCATGATTTCTTCCTGGGTAATATTTATAAATTATGTCTTTTCACTTTAAACTTCTTGTATATATACACAAAGGCATATACATATACATATACACACACATATATATATTTGTATATACGTATGAGGGAATGACTGATTCATAATATTTCTGGACTCCTCCCATGTAATTTTTGTGCTCCTCATTTAAAATTTCACTTTACAATGCAATTAGAAATGATAATATATTTAACTGCAGGGTATACCACTTTGAGACTGTTAGTCTTAAAGTGACATGGTAGAAATGCTCTGAAAGGAAAACATCTTTTGTATGTATAAGGCAGAAGAGAGTTCTTCTAAATATATTTTAAAATGTTAGAATGAGTGAAAAGTATGAAGTTCTCCAGGCAGGCGTTTCTTTCTTAAGTGTTTGCAGAAGGTTGTGAAGAAAAACATCAGTCAAATAGAAAACACGAGTCAGATTCTATCTTCTAAGCATCATATTAAGGACCATGATAATATATAGCATGGACAATTGTGGATTAGTTCAGTCTAGGAGGTAATTCATATTAACCACATTTTAATAAAGTTTAAGCAGCTGCTTATATATTAATTGCATATCGGAGAAACTACTTTTATTTCACACTTAAAAAAATCTGTTTGCTATCCTTCCACGGTGATTAATACTATTTTATTTTTTAACTGGAACTTTATTTCAATACGTGGCAGTGCCTCTGTTTAAAGATACTCTGGCATGTATTATTGTATCTATGCATGTGCATAGAATTATGAATATACATCACTTTTTCAGTATCTTTGGCCATTGGTCTTGGTCTATATTCTTTTGCTTCTATTCTCTCACTTCTTATCTTCCACTGAAGATGGCTTTGAGGTGTTAATCATTAACTGTAAATAAATTAAATCTATCCTAGTCCAGCCTATATCCTTCTCTTAAAAAGAAATGCAAATGACATAACCTGGTTACTAGGAAGGATACTTGTAAATTTGGATAGGCTATATAGAATAGTATCTTGTCTTTGATAATCCCCTAGCTGCAACAAGGTTTATAATGCAACATATTTGAGAGGATATTTCTTTTTAACTTGGTCTGTAGATAGATTGTCTCTGAAGCCTCATGTAGGCCTGCCGGATGCAATTCAAAGAAACATTCACATCCTGTCTTCTGAATATTAACAGGCACTTGCTTAGACTACATGATATTGTATAGCAGTGAAAAGCACAAGTTACTTATTGAAACTGCAACAGTAAATGCAACAAGAATTTTAAAACATTTTGTGCTGAATAAAAAAAAATATAATCACATATAAGTATATATATAAAAACATTATATTTTGACTGTTTAAAAATATAGAGGATGTTGTCTGTGTTTTGAAAGAGCAATCTCTAGACAAGTCAGAAGTACAGCATAATCCTACTTTTTGGACACCTTTTATCTGCATAGAGATATCTCATGGGCTGTCCATTTAGAAAATCACTGAAGAGCTCAAGCAAAGTTATCTTCCCTGAGATCCTACTGAAGCTTGTCTTATGAAGACTATGACTCTCCCTTTCAAGTTTTTCAGTCTGCCCTACGAGACATATGAAGACTTGTCTGTTCTTAAGCAGTTAATCCTTTTAAGAATTGAGTAAAACAGGCATAATTCACTTAGCTTGGAGATATTCTGCTTTAAATATGCTGAGAAAAGTGTTGGGTATTTTGTTTGTTTGCTTATTTGCTTGCTTTTTTTTTTGCGGGGAAGGAGAGGGAAAATGTCTTTGTTTGCAATGCAAAACATATTGTACTTGTAAAAGGCATATTTATGTTAGTAGAATTCTCCCTACTTTTCCTGGACTAATTATATTGATCCCAACATTAGGGTCTTAAGTTTCAAAATATCCATGTTTTCTACCAAGACAGTTATGCTAGCCAGATATTGTGTTCAACATTCGTAAGTAATTTTGTTACCTACCTGCCAAATGTTTTTAGAGGATCATTAAAATTCCTTACCCATACTGTTTAAGAGCTCCTGATATGTTAACCTTCACCCTGTTGAATAATAATAATTAATTCTTACTCTTTGTTTTCCACTCCTTAGCTAGCTTCTGATCCGTGACTGTATTTTACTTCACATCAAATGAGTACTTGATTCCTCAATAGAATCTCAAGGGAATCTTTGTCATCATCTTCAGAAAGTCTAAATCAATTATAAGTACTGTATTTTACTGCAGTGTATCTGACAAATTTATGTGCATAAAAAGTTTAAAAAGCTACATAGCAGATAATAGCCTTCCATTAGTAATGACAAAAAAAGACAGGAAATACCTCACCTCCAGTATAATGTCAACAAGAGTTGTACTTTCTGTGGATTCTAAAGTAAAAATACATTCTTAGTAGTTGAAAGAGCACAGAGTAAATAAAGAGCTATATTCTTATGTTTCCCTCTTCTTTGGATCTTTATGAAAGTCTCCTATCAGATACCATATGCTTTTTTTTTTCTCAATTTAGATTTGGAACTAATAACTTTTTAAGAATTCTTCTGTAAGAGTAAATCCTCTCGGAGGAACATTATTTATTTCTATTTATAATATTTCTTATGATCTACCTGGAAGTTACTGCAGTTCATGATAAACTATAGAACACTATAGGCCACATAAAATTTACCTTGATGTCCATGACACTGCATAAGGTAATTTTCTTTTTTTCAAGCCTCCTAATGATTAGATTTTTAAATATTTGATTCATTAAATATGTGGTTATCTCCTCAAACTTTACATACTTAAAATGTAGGCATATTGGTTCACTTACAAGAACTAGTCATCCAGACTCCTTACAATAATTGGAGAAAAAGGCTACTTCAAGAGCCTTACTCATCTCAGTAAAAAGTACTTATTTAAAATACACCACAAGAACTGTGCCCTGAAAATGCGTTTGCATTTCCGCTGATTAAAGCAGAGATTCAGATGACTAGCTCTGGTATAGATATTTACACAAGGAATTCTTAGTAACATAGCAAATGAAGACCATGCTAGAAATCTGAGAACTAGCGAGTTGCCAATCCCTGCTTCTGTCCAGGCATTAATTCTGAGAAAATGGAACGCTGCATATAAGAAAAAAAAAAAAAACTTATTTTAGTTAAACTTAATTTGAATTATGAAATATTTATTTTTGATGGAATAAGAGATGCATATATTTCATTTTCTATGTATAATATCAAGAAAAGCAAAAAAAAATCTTCAGATATTCTGTTGTCTCATGATTTGTATTCTTAGTTATTTTCTACTCCAAATCTTCTAAAATTTCATATCAACAAATTCTACCCTCAAAAAAGTAAATATCAATCAACAATAACTTCTTCCTTTCATTTCAATGTGTTAATGACTTTCTTTGCATAAATACTGAAACTTCAGTAACTCAAGTATTTCATGCTAAAACTGAGATAGTCATTCAGCAGCATGTATCTTACAGAGATTATTTTAAAGAAAATCACTGTACATACAAAATAAATGTTGTACACTTTCTGCAAAGAAATACTCAAAGAGATAGTTTATACATATTTAAATCTACTAACTTCATGTGACCTTCTGACGTAACTCAGATTAGATTCTTATACTTAATGCACCTTTTAAGAGTATGGTCTGGACAATGAGGTGCACAAAATGTCAAAAGATTATCTATTTTATTCTGTCTTTACAATACTCCTCTGACTTATTTAGAGCATAAACTACTCTAAAAGTCAGCAAGCATGCCACTGATCACCAGTCAGCAATAATTTCATCATTCTTAGTAATATCAATAATAAAATAAATGCAATACTTTTTTTATTAATAGTTTTGTTTTGTTTTACTCTCTGATCTTTCTTAAAGCTTTGAAATACTTCTTCTCAGATAAATATAAGATATGGAGATATCACTGGGAGTGGCACTTATGTCGCCCGTGTCTGCTAAAAATAAGGCATCAGATACAAGCCAGTAATCAAGGATTCTTTTGCCAATGGAAAGATTACTTCCCAACACAAATTCATCTTAGACACTTATCATTCATTGGAAGGGATCAATCATTCACCTGGAAATGCCTCTTTCCCTCCACTGATGACAGAAGAAGTCTAGATGAACAGCTCAAATTAAATCATTACCCCTACTTACTTTATTCTATGAAAAAATAATTTAAAAAAAAAATGTAGTTGTTGATTTCTGCTCCCTTTTCCTGCCCTGCTCCCAGTTCTCCTACAGTGTTCCAATTTAGAAACTATTAAATTCATTGATACCAGATTTCAGCCTAACCCCACAATAATTATGCAATGACATTTTATTTAATTGAACTGTATTCAATAATTGTAACACTACAAACATTAAATTATATTATTCTGTTAGACCAAACTTCACATTTCAGTATTAGTAAGATTTTTACCACTAACTTTTAGTTCCACTTTATTTATTTGTTTAAGTTAATCTAGTTATCAATATTTTGAACATAAATATAAATCATCTGAACATAAATGTTTAATAAAGCAGAGCAACGTTAAATCTTACTCAGGAACTGCTAGCATAAACTTTCAGCAACCACCTTAAAAATATAGCACTCAAAAAATGTAATAGTTCTGTATCATTTAAGAAAAAAAAAATTGACTTTTCAATTTTTCATGACATTTCGCAATACTGCTGTTAACTGATTGCTTCTAAAATATGTGTTTTGACAAAAGTAATTAAAGTGTGGACATTTTGAGTCATTCTGATATTCGAAACTAATGCTTATCTGCTTTATTTCTTCTCATCCATCAATTGATTCAGTCACAGTGACCTTAAAACTACTCTGGCATAGTCACCTTGAAGGTGAATTCTAAAACTTTGATTAGCAGCTTGTGCTTTTTTCTCTGCTACTCTTTTGGCAGGAAAACTAAAGCAGAGGCATTACTCTTTTAGGAGCTGGTTAGAAGAACCTGGCAGAGATTTGTTTCTTTAATCAAAGGAAACATCCCTGAAGGGCATAAAGTAAACAAACTAGGAAAAGGAGATGCTAGATTTCTTTAGAAGATAATCAGAACCCAGAAGCAGTCTCAGATAAAAAAGAAGATATCAGACTAACCTAAAATCTGGGTACTAACTTATTTTAAGTCATGCTAAAAGTAAATTCATCCTTTTTATTAGGAAGATTTGTTTTCCAGACCTAGCCTTGGGCTTCCTTCCTCCTTTTTTCCTTTGGCCTCTCAACATTTGCAAGGTATATAAAATATACTTCACTGCTTGCAATGTAGCTATCTAGGGTTTCATAGGGTCTCCAAAGTTTTGGAGAAAAAGTTTGGCTGGTATAAACACTTTTGTTAAAATTGCCCACAGAGACAGTATTATTCAATGTGAGCTTACTACTAGCAAGAAGATAATCACATTGAAATTTATTTGCTTCTCTGTTTTTACTGAAAGTGAAATTTTAAAATGAACTATAATGTTGTCATCTTCAATTTATAGTAGACCCCCTTACTAAAGAAAAAAAATATAAATATATTATGTCAGAAAAGGTAAAGTGTAATGAAACACATATATTTTCACAATCACCCCAAAATTTAAAATTTCATTCAAGGTAGAATATAGAGCAAACATAGTGTAAAAGAAATGTGATACATTTTGAAAAAGGATTAGCCTCTTCTTCTTAAGTAATAAACTAATGGGGTAAAAATAATAGTATTTTTCACGTGGCTTATGCATTAATGTACGATTAGCTTCTTTCAACCATCTTGAAACAGGATATCACAATATGAATCACAGAATCACAGAATGAATGAAGATGGAAGGGACTTCTAGAGATCATCTAGTCCAAACTCCTTGCTGAAACAGGGAGACCTAAAGCATGTTGCACAGGATGGCATCCAGGCAGGTTTTGAAGATCTCCTGAGAAGGAGACTCCACAGTTTCTCTGGGCAGCCTGTTCCAATGCTCCATCACCCTAGCAGGAAAGAATGGAGAGTCTGAAAAGATGCCTTTATACCGATAAAAAGATAGTTTTCTCAAGATTGCAGCTATATAACCTAGACTTTGAGAGAAAGCTTTACCATTTATGTTTTTAATAACTCTACTTCTACAGATTGT